>NW_017728914.1:21860129-21967458 GCF_001723895.1 Crocodylus porosus
TGTGTGTGTGTGTGTGTGTGTGTGTGTGTGTGTGTGTGTCCCCATGTATACACATACATAGATACACATGCACTATATAATTGCATATAAAAATTCTCCCCACAGGCTATAGCAGACTAGACCCTTAGCTCTATAACTCTGTAATAGCCTAGTCACTTCCAACCATAACTGGAAAGAAATTTCTCTTCCATCTCCTACGTGCTCAACATACAAATCTCTACAAGTTCTATGAAGGCAGAACAAGTTGTTTTACTAATGATATTCATTTAGTTAGCTGTGAGCTTTGAACAGCTGTTACAAGTCCATAATTAAAACCAGGCAACCACCTGACAAATTGCAAGGAGCAAAACAGCAAATCACTGGGAGGCCCCACCTCTCTTCAAAGTGATAAAGTTAACAAGCAGGCCATGTATTAAACAAATCTCTGAAAATAGGAAGTTCATACTTGGGTGAGTTGCTAATTTGAGTCCTTTATAATTTAATGTAAGGTAAACACTCTGCTTTGTTTAATAGTAGAGTGAACCAGGACCCACATTCAGATATAGAATATTTAGCAACTGAGAATGAATTACAGTAGCAATTTGTGCTCATCTGTCATTTCTATATGAATGACAAGTGCACTGAGAACTCTTCTTTTGGAGGTGTGCTGATATGATGGGAAATGTAAAGTCTGCTGGGAAATATACATTTCAAGCTCGTTCTAAGATGATAAAAATACCATTGCTTAGCTCTTTTACTGTCTTGTACTCGGGATCTTACCTACTGGTTATTAGTCATGTAAGATTCAATGCTCATATGCTACAAATCTCTAACATCATTTTTCAAAATTTCATGCAGCACAGAAAAAGGCATCTGAAAATTCATAATACCTCTGTCCACATTAGCTGTGGTACCGAAAGGATTAATAGTGTTAGAATATCAACAGCTTCAGTTAGGCCTGTGAAATTATCACTAGAGGAAATCAGTGAATAAATTACACATAACTATGTGGCTGCAGGGTAGATAAGAACTATCTGCAAAACTGCATTATAGCAAAACGTCACCAGGATCAGAATTGAGAAATTCCTGTTGTGTCCTTTAACTACTATCCCTCACTTTTCCTCAGCCTATATTCTACTGTTACCTAATACTTTTTTGAAATCAGTATTTCTGCTGTTACCATGTTTTCTTTGCCTCACTCTGCTATGATCACACAGTCAGGATGTACCAGTACTTCAACATACACTTCTATTACCTGTCAGGAATGAAAATCAAGGGAAAAGTTCAGAGTAATTTTGAATAGATGGACTTTAATAATGAGCTGTTTAGTGAAAGTTTGTAGTAAATGCTTCAAAACGGAAGCATGTCTTTTTTTTCATGCTTCAGGTGTTCAATTCTTCACTAAATGCATTCAGAGCAAAATTCTTGCTGGAATATCAACTGCCTGGTAATAGATTAATTTCCCTGTTTCCATTATTACTGTATTGTTTTATTCCTAATGAAGATTGACACACATTGAAATGAATTTTATTAACACTGCATTCCACTTCTTGACTGATTTGGCTAGGATCACCTCCCAAATATTGCTGCTCACAAGTTAGCTTTTTTCCAACTACAAGTTAAACCAACTAAGTAGTAGGCCTATGCAAGTAGGCAGCTATTCGATCCAGTTTTGGATGCCAGGGATCCAATCTGGAGCTCTGGACTGGGTTTCTGCCTCGATTTGGCTGAAGCGGCTCTGAAGCTTCGAAGCCGCTTCTGAGATCCGGCCATAGGGTATAATGGGGAATCAATAAAATATCTATAACTTTGTTGTTTTTTGTCTGATTTGGATGAAACTTGCAGGGGTGATAGCTTCTCCTGAGAGCATGATGGCTGCCATGTTTCAAGAAGATCGGTGCAGGGGTTTGAGAGGAACTGAACCCCAAATTCTTGAAAGCAAAACTCATATCACGTCTATGTGTTACACCACATGGGGGTGAAAACTGCAGGGGTTGTGTCCCCTAGTGAGGACACAAAGCCTTCCAAATTTCAAGAAGATCGGTACAGGGGTTTGGGGGGAACTGCATCTCAAGCTGCTGACAGGCAAAACTCGTGACATAGATGACCCTGTGTGCGTTAAGGTGTAGCAGGCTGAAAACTGCAGAGGTGGTGGCCCCTGCTGTGGCCATGAAACCTGCCAGATGTCAAGGACATAGGTGCAGGGGAGTTATGGGGTCCTGCACCTCTAGCTGCTGACAGGCAATACTCGTGACATGGGTGCTTGTGCAACTGACTGCCGGTCTTGGGAGAGTTGATTGTCTGTATTGATTCTTTCCTCTCAGTGTGTGGTTTCTCAGTGTGTGGTTTTGTAGGTGTTAATTGTTGCTGATTACCTGGCTACATTAGCTAGCTACTCCTTATTGACCTGGTCCCTGAGTGAATCATGATTGACTGGTAACTGGTAAGAGTAATTTAGCAGCCAGGCCTGCAGTAGTTCCCCTCAAGACAGACACAGTTGCACAAGCACCCATGTCCTGAGTTTTGCTTGTCAGCAGCCAGAGGTGCAGGGCCCCAGAACTCCCCTGCACCTATCTCCTCGACAGCTGGCAGGCTTCATGGCCACAGCAGGGGCTACCATCCCTGCAGCTTTCACCCTCCTACGCCTTAACACACACACACTGTCACCCATGTCACAGGTTTTGCCTGTCAGCAGCTTGAGGTGCAGTTCCCCCCAAATACCTGCACTGATCTTCTTGAAACTTGGTAGGCCTTGTGGCCTCACCAGTGTTGCCACCACTCCTGCAGTTTTCACCCCCCTGTGTTGTAATACGTACATGTGACATGAGTTTTGCTTTCAAGAATTCGGGGTGCAGTTCTCCCCAAACCCTTTCACTGATCTTCTTGAAACTTGGCAGGCAACATGCCCTCAGCAGAGGCTATCATCCAAATCAGTTAAAAATAACAAAGTTATAGATATTTCATTGATTCCCCAACATACCCTATGGCCGGATCTCTGAAGCGGCTCTGAAGCTTTTCTAAAGAACTTCAAGCCACTTCAGAAAGCCTAACAAAGCCAGTGCTTTGGTCCGGACATGCTGATTTGGATGCCAAAGCATCTGAAGCTTCTCCAGATCCTAAGCAGGGTCTGAAGCCTTGCACAGCCCTACTGAGTAGTTGGAAAAAAAATTCTTAGCAAGCTTTCAGGTGCAATCACCCTTCTTCAAGCATAGGGAGTCTGTGCTTTTCTGAGATGCCAAAGAATAAGAGAAGCTAAAAGTGTGGCAGGATGCCAGTAGGGCTGCGCAAAATTTCACCAGGTGTTTCATTTTGATGCTGTTTTGACTTGTTTTGAGCTTGAAACAGCTAAATAGAAACAAAATGAAACAGCCTCAAAATGAAACAAGGGCACTCAAAATGTTTTGAAAGTTTCAAAATGTTTTATGTTTCATGGGCTTGCTTGCAGGGAAACAGAAAGTAAGGAGAGGGAGCGGGAAGAGGGAAGGAGGACTGTTCTGATATTGATTGTGTAGCTGGTCAGTGACTGTGATCCTTCCCTGATGTCCCTTTCAATCCCAGTGCTCTGGGAGAGGGATGGAAAACCAGCTGTGCCTTAAAACACACACACACACAGTCACACATCGGGAGTTTTGCTCTTGAAAAGCTTGAGGTGCAATTTCCCAGAAACCCCTGCACCTATTTCCCTGAAACTTGGCAGGCTTTGTGGCCTCAGCAGGGGCTACCATGCCTGCTGTTTTCACCCCTGTGTCTTCACCCTTACAAGTGACATGAGTTGGCTTTTAAGATTTAAGGTGCAGTTTCCCAGAAACCTCTGCCCTTATCACCTTGAAACTTAACAGGCTTGGTGGACTCAGCAGGAGCTACCATCCCTGCTGTTTTCTTTTGATTCAGGCAAGAAATGACAAAGGTATAGCCAGTTTCACGATTCCCCATTATAGCCTATGGGTGAAATATCAAAAGCATTGAAGCATTGAAACAGCAAAACAGTTTTGGTTCAATAAAACAGAACAGCGCTTTGAAACAAAACAAAACTCTAAATTAAACACTGTCCTGGCAAAACAGAAGTCGAAACTAAATGGTGCTGTTTTGCACAGCCCTGGTTGTCAGTGAGAATGTAAATAGGTAAAAATTAGAAAAACAAAAGCTAAAGAAGGGGAGGGAGGAGGGGAAAAAGCAGGGTGGGGAAAGGCCAAAGGTGAGTAAGGGAGACACTGCAGTGGTAGTGATTCAACATAGAAAAGACGTCTACAGAGACCTCTATTTTAAGTTGTCCAAAGTAACAAAAAGCCAATTCAGCCTGTTGGGAAGTCAATAAAGGATAAATATAGAAAAATCTAATTGATCTGAACAAAATGGTCTTCTGATATACTGCACTTGTCTGTTTATCAAAGAGGAACGTCACACCAGAAATTAATGGACAAAATTGTGTCTTATAGATGAAGCCTAATTGGTAATCAAAATAATGATCCATCAAAACAGTTTGCAGTCTATAGTTTGAAACTGATACCATGAGAATGCAGCAAGCTTCACCATCATGACTATCATACTTACCATCTCTTAGGACCCCAGGATCTACCAGCACAGCATTGGGTCTTCATTGTTCTAATTCTGAGAAATAACCCAGCTGAGTCAGAAAAGAGGACCTACCTCCCAAATGTCCAGACATCTGAGACTTATGTTTTCCCCATCTCTACATCATACCCTTATGCTCACTGCATGGTACATATATACTTACGTATGAACAATATTCCTGCCTCCTTTTTCCTTCCCATCTTGCATCTTCTCCTTCTTACTTCTCTAATATTCTCTTTCTTAAAAAAAAGAAAAAGACTATGGTTTAGCCAGCTATGGCTGTTTCTTTTTAAACACTGCTGTCAGTGTGTGACCAAAAGGGCAGCTAAAGCAATTTTTAAACAACTTAAGGCTGATATAAGTTTTCAAGTCTTAGAAAGGTTGGTAAGAATGTGCTGTGCTTCTCTTTCTGTAACAATAAGGACCCCTGAAAGAGTCAGCACCAAAAAAAGAATCTTAAATTTCCCTTCTTTTCTGTTTTTTCCTTTCTCTCTCTCTCTGTGTGTGTGTGTGTGTATTTGGTTCAGGTTTAGGGTAGGAAGACTCCAACAGCACCTTTCTATTTCAACCATTTTTTCTTTTCACCCCCAAAAAACAACTTACAGCCATCTTAGTACCATTTAAAAGAAGGTAAAATAGGATTTTTCTTTAAAAATATACTCTGAAATTAAAAGGAAAGGGGAAGCTTTGAAATGAAATCATCACTTCATATTTTACATTTTGAATTATTTCACTGTGGTTTTTCTTCTTTTCTCTGTATCTTTAATAAAAGGTAAGACAGCTCTTATGACTGGAATAGGAACATCAAGGGTAATGCTCTGTTTCAGAAGGACCGGGTTGGGAGAAAAGGTGGTTGTGTTGCCTTGTGTGTCACAAACTCATACACTTGTTCCCTGGTTCAGGAAAATGCAGAAGATGAAGCAGAATGCATTTGGGTGAAAATGAAGGGTGAAAGACATGGCATTGACATACTGGTGGGGATTTATTATAGGCCACCTCATCAGGAAGAGCAGGTGGATGAAGCACTCTTCAAGCAGGTACAAATCTATCCAAAAGCTATGGGACAGGAGTAATAGGAGATTACAGTTTTCCAGACATCTGCTGGAGGACAATGCAGCCAAACATAAAATGTCAAGCCGGTTCCTAACTTGTGTGGAGGACAACTGTCTCTTCCAGATAGTGGGGGATACAAGTAGAGGTTCGTCTATGTTGGATCTTGTCCCAACCACCTGGGAAGAACAGCTGGAGGATGTGAAGGTGATGGGTAACTTAGAAGAAAGCAATTATGATTCAATAGAATTCCAGATCTTGAAACAGGGGAAGCATGAGGTTAGCAGAAGTAGAATGCTAGGTTTCAAAAAGGTGGATTTTATCCAACTCAAAGAGGTAGCAGGCATGGTGGTGTGGGAGGATAAATTGAAGCATAAAAGCATTCATGAAGGCTGAAGCTTCTAAGGGGTACAGTATTGAAAGCCCAACAAAAAACTGTCCCGACACGATGGTAGCACAAGAAGAATGATGTCATGTAACCATTCTCTTGCTAACCAAGCTCAAGAGCACCTGAAGCAGGACCTTTCCCCCAACTCACCTGCCATGTCTTGATGGCAATCTTTATTAGAATATATAAGGAGGGATTCAGTGGTGTAGATAAATGCATTCCCCTAGGGGTACTCACAGTTCGAATGTGGATGATGTTGGAACTCCACCTCCCTACACCCTGTCTGCATGGCAACCGCCGGTGTTGAGGCTTTATGATCTTTTGCTGCGGCTTCACCCTTTTTGGATCCACTTGGCTGGTATCAACTTGTGTCCAGTCTTATGACACTTCAGTGGGTTGCCATCAGTTTGATGAAGTTTTTATGGCCCCCTTCTGGCCGCTCACCTTTTCCCTGCTTTCTAGATGCTATGCCTGAAGTTAGTCCTAACTAAAGGGACCACACGGAAACTGGCCCAATGGGCCTCTCTGAAACATAATAAAAAAAAGAAAATAAAGAAAAAAGTTTCCACTACAGTGGAGCTATCAGTGAAGGTGCTCATCAAACCCCTTTGAATTTATACTCTTTATTTCCTCTCCTTTGGGGAATGGCTCCTGGGCAGGGCTGGAGCCATCATCCCTACCTCAGCCTGCTGGAGTTTTTACTGCCCCATTCTAACAGGGCCCCATGGCCTGAGCACCCCACTGCCTCAGACTCTCAAGGTACCTTCTGCCCTAGCCTCCACTGGCCCAGTGGCAGCTCCCTCTCTCCCCTCTTTGGCACTATTAGTGCCTTTTAAATTTCCCACAGCAGCACCTGTGGCTGACATCATCAGCTGGGCACTGCCTGGTTTGATTGACAGTGAGCTTATAAACCACTGTGGCAGCGCTGTGCTTTTCCTCAGTCCCAGTTCTCCCTGCCCTCTAGGTAAGTTTTTCTCCCTCCCGGGGTTCTCTGCCTGGTCCGCTCAGGGTCATCCAGGGTTCCCGGGGTACTTAACTGTCATGTACGGTCTATGGTCTAGAAGCACAAGGAGCTTCTAAAATGCCTCAAATGCAAAAAGAAAGCATACAGGCATTGGAAAAATGGGCATGTCACCAAGGACATGCACCAAGAAATAGGAAGAAACTTCACGGATAAAAACAGGAAGGCAAAGATGACGAATGAGCTGCACCTGGCAAAGGAAGCTAAGGACAACGAGGCCATTCTATACACTGGCCAGAAAAGAAGGACCAAGGAATCTGTGTTAACACTCCCAACTGAGGATATAACGGAGGAGGAGCTGCTCAACAGATACTTTGCCTCAGTCTTCACAAAAAAATAAGCTACCAGAAACCTCATAGGGATTATCTAGATAAGGAAGGGAGCAAGCTGAGGGAGGAAATAACCAAAGAGATGATCAGAGAGCTTTTTTGGGGGTCTGAATGCATTCAAGTCAGCAGGGCCAGATAAGCTTCATCCCAGGGTCCTGAAGGAACTGTCAGAGGAGATCTTGGAGCCCTTGGCAATGAACTTCATGAAGTCATAGGAGATGGGCCAAATACTAGAGGACTGGAAAAGGGCCATTGTAGTACCCCTTTTTAAAAAGGCAGAAAATAGGACCTGGGGAACTACAAACCAGTTAGGCTTAACTCAATACTTGGTAAGTTACTGAAGCATATCCTAAGAAAGGCCATTTTCAAGCATCTGGAGGAGGAAAGGCTTATAGCAAGCAGCCAGCATGGATTTATGGCAAACGAATTATGTCAGACAAACCTGATCTTCTTTGACAAAGTAACTACTTGAGTGGATGAAGGGAATGCTGTGGATATAGTATATCTCGGCTCCAGCAAGGCTTTTAACAAGGTCCTGCATGACATTCTCATAAATTGGAGAAATGTGGGCTGGATAAAACTACTACAAGGCGGATAAACAAGTGGCTCAACAGCTGTAAACAAAGGGTAATTGTTACTGGGTCCATGCAGGAATGGCAGGAAGTTTCAAGTGGAGTCCCACAGGGGTCCGTCCTGGGCCTGGTATTGTTCAACATGTTATTGGATACTGGCAAAAAGGCTTCTTGAATAAGTTTGCAGATGACTTGAAATTGGGGAGGATTGTGAAGACATCGGAGGATGCAAGCGCAATTCAGAAAAGTCTTGACAGATTGGAAAGTAAGGCCCTGCACAGGATGAAGTTCATTACAGACAAATGCAAGGTGGTACACCTCAGAAGGAATTTAAAAAAAAAAAAGGGTGACACCTAGCTCTGTGGAAAAGGATCTGGGAGTCTTGGTAGACCACAGACTCAGTATGAGTCAGCAGTGTGATGCAACCATACAAAAGGCAAATGTGGTTTTGGGCTGTATCAATATAAGCATTATATGCAAGACATGGGAGGTGATAATGCCTTTCCGCTCAACACTTCTTAGGTCTTATCTGGTGTGTAGTTCTGGACTCCACTTAAAAAGGTCATGGAGAAATTAGGGAAGGTCCAGAGGCAACAAAGATGATCAAAAGCTTGGAAGGCAAGTCCTATGAAGAGAGGCTGAAGGAGCTAGGCATGTTCAGCTTGTGGAAAATATGCTTAAGAGAGGTCACAACAGCAGACTTCAATACTTAAAGGCCTGCCATAATGAAGAGGCAAAGCAGCTTTTCTCTCTTGCTGCAAAGAGAAGGACACAGACCAATGGCTTGAAATTGCAGCAAAGTAAATTTAGATTAGATACCTGGAAAAACCTGTTCACTGTGAGAATAGAGGCAACAGAATAGACTGCCTAGGGAAGTTGTGGACTCTTCATCACTGGAGGTGTTCAGGAAGAGATTGGACAGCCACTGGTCAGGGGTGATTTAAGTGCATCTATGCCTACTTTCTACCATAGGTATTTCCCATGTTTCTGGGCTTTGGTGGTTGCTCCCACCCTCCCTTTTTTTCTCCAATGTGTGTTAAGCTGTTTTTAAGCCTCCACAGAGTCATTTGGTGTTGGCTGCAGCTAAGGCTGGGGGCTTCAACTGGGGTGTGCTCATTTTCCTGCTAGGAGCAAAGTCAAAACTCCTGGATGGAGGGTCTTGCCCCTCTGCTCAGGGTCAGACCTATAGCCATATTTTACCCCATGGTCAGATTGGTATGAACTGTAGGGTTTTAGCCTTCCTCGGTAGTGGGGGGCATGGCCCTCTACCTGGGACCTCTTGAGAATATATTGATAACATTTTATGAGCACTCTTCTGCATCAGGCAGAGCAGCATTCGAACCTTACCCTCTCATTTACCAGTTGTGCGGCCTGACAACTCGGCGATCCTAGGATAGATGGAGCCTCTTCTCTCTTTGGCCACAATTCCATCCTAGATCTGAGGGAACTTTCCTCAAAACAGAGCTGTTTGCACAAAACAAACCAGTTTTGATAAATCAGTGTTTTCCAATGAAAATTACAGTTTGTCAAAACCTTCCCAAGCAGCTATAATCAAGCATAATGAGTCATGGAACCTTTACAGCTAACATGAACAGAGCTACAAATTCTTGACGCATAAATCTCTTTCAGCTTTAGCTTTAGTGCATGACCTCATGTTTATAGTCCCCTATATGTGGTGCACATATAGTTCTGGATAATGGAATAAATCAGAGGATTGACTCAACAAGGTCTTTCAATAGCATTAAATGCTGTATGAATCACTTTATAGCAGCAGAACCACTAGAGCACGGCTAATGAGCCACAAATCATTAGGCAGGTGGTGACATGTTTCTAACTATCTGCCTACATCATTTAGTGTTGTTTTCATGAACTTCCAGGAAGGTAAGTAGCTGTCTCTGGGCCAATGTTGTCTCGGTGTTAATGGCATAATATAGAAATATTACTGGCATGCACTTAGTGAGCATATTTCATAATGCACAGCTTTTACTTTGCAACATTATAGCTGCCTTTCATCTGGGCCCTAGCTGTGACCTAGTTCTAGCTGATAAGAACTAGAGAGTTATTTTGTGGCAAAATAAAATGGCTGCCAATTTGTTCCTGACAAGAATTAGCAGGAACCAGTAGGGACAGGAGCAAGAGCAGGAAATTTTTTCCTCCACCCTCTTCTGTCCTACTCCTCTTTGCATAGCCTCCCACAGATTAAAGGAGAAAGTAGTAAGCAGTAGTGTAACTAAGGGAGGTGGGGTGACTGAGGCAGCAGTCCCAGGCACTACCTTTGTGGAGAGAAGCAAATATAGCTGCGACCACAGTGGAAGCACTGCCATTGGCACCACAGAAGCAGGCACTGCACCAGATGCAGAGCTGCCCGACTACCCCTATGCTAGCAAGACTCACCCAGGAATATATCTTCTTGAATTTTCTCAAATTTGGTGCTTGTTTTTAATTTCTGTAATGCCAGTGATATGCTATTTTGTTCTTGGACTTGACTTTTAAAATAATATTCTATTTTACCAGTATAACATTATACCACTATCGTATCTACTTATAACACAAAAATGAATGTAGCAATGAGAGTGCTTTGCTGGATTGGACCAGAGTGGCCCACACTTGGGAAAATCAAGCCTTTATTCTTAAAGGGCTTTTTCAAAGAGAAAATACTGTGTGAAGATAAATGCACCAAGATAGTAAAATATGTTTAAAGACTAAAACACTGACTCTGGTCCCATCTTGTGTCCTGAAGCCATATATGATATGACATAATATTGTACAGTTCAGTTTCATGTTTATAGTTCCCAAGTGTCAGAAACAATGGCAGTTTCAGCTGGTACACTTTTCACAACGGAGTTAATACATGAATTATAAACTGGGGGGGAAATGCTAAGTTCCCTTCTTAGAATAACATACAAGCCTGTCTGCCATACTATGACTAAAAGAGGACCCATATAATGATTTATTAAAAATATTTTATATTTGCATACCGCCTTTTACTTGATTCATGATACCCCAGGTAAATAGATATAGGTCTTGTGTTTTTGCAGATGAGGAAACTGAGGTATAGAGGGGTGAAGTTTCTTGTTCAGTGGATTTTGGACAAACCTAAGAATCAGATGCTTATTTTTTTTAAAAAGGGGTACTTGCAGCATTCTATATCAAATGCACATAGATTTGAAAGCTGGCTGGGAAGCAGTAGTTTTCCTTATATTTATGAGCACTGCTTGTGATAAAGCATTCCTCAAGGATGTGACTGTTTTAATTTTATAATGCCTATAATTCTGCATTTGCATTGGTAATGCACTTTTTATCTTCTGTAATATGTAGGTTTCAGGCTAGATACGAATTTCCAATGTACTACATGTCATGAGATAGCTACTCAGCTAGCACCAAAACTAGTAAGATCTATAAAGCGCTTCACGTATTTTATGGTCACTCTACTTTTTCAAATGGAAAAATAAAAGCTTAATACACTAGACATTAGAGTTGGCAGTATATAACATACAAGCTATAGAAGTGGACTCTCCACTCCCCTGTACCATGCATATTTTGGAGGAGAGAGCTCAGAATGCTACATACTTTTCATTTCTGGGGCCAGATTCTTCTCTCTCCTGCATTAGTTTTACACTGCTGTACATTGATCATTGTCAATAGAATTGTTCCTGATTTACATCGGTGTAATAGGGATTGGTTTCTTCACTTTATTGTAGATAAATTCCAATAAAAATAAAACAGAACTTAACATTTTTACCCAAAGTTCATTTTACGGGGAAAAAAAGGTTTATGTCTTGTCATCGTAATAGTCCCTTTGGAAAGCAATATGGACAATATAGCCAACCTTGCTAATATTCAGAATTACTCTACTGTTCAGTGTGTGTGTGTCAAACTGTTTGGTATAAAAAGTACATGTGATAGATGTTGAGACTTCATGGGTGTGTGTACTGTAAAACAAGCTGCTGATGGATGCATAGGGACGAAACGGGCATTTTGAGACAACTAGTAAAGAATCATAAATTTGACTGCAAATTTATTGATGCTGTGTGGAAACTGGATCTTCTTCCAGCACAATTGTAAAATTGCAGCCTTTAATGTTTCAAAGCTGTTCTCAGGTTGTTGGTATTCCCCTGGAAAAAGACTCCTATAAAGTCATACCAGACAAATATAAGAGCTGAGTGAAAATTAAAAGCAGACTAGAACTAAGTCACTGAGAAGAAATAGTAGAAGATACTGTGTTTTGCGTTATTCGTAGCCAAAATATAATTAAAGGAAAGAGAGAAAGTATCCCTCTGGATAGATTCAGTGTAGTGAACAGAGTGGAAATCCATGAATTTGGATTGTATGGGGGACACCTTGTTGGTACAGATGGTGGAGAACCAAGTACGGAGGGAAGTTCTTATTGGTTTGCCCCAGAAATCCTCCTGATGTTCCCAGGAACTCACACAGCACAATGAAAACTGAGCCGTTAAAACACAGTTCCTTTCAGAGCTTATGAGACTGAGAGGAGATGGAATGCAGCCTTCCAAATTCTAATCCAACTACCTAATAGGCAAGTCCTACTGTGGTTTAGTTTCTTTAAAACATTATTATAACAAAAATTACTCTGGAGAGGTGGTCTAAGGTAGTGCAATGGGATCATATCCTATTGGCATGTGAATCAAAACATTTTGTTATATGGGGTCAATGTTGCTGGAATTTCATTTCAAGGAAAAAAACAGTAAAAAAAAAAAAAAGTAAGTGCCCAAATATCCCATTTAGATAAGGTAGGAAAGAAAAATTTCCAGTTTTGTGTCTGGAAACCTCTGTCTTTCATTTTTAAATATGTATTACAATACTTTGTATGATAGCTTATAGCAAGCAGATTCTGCCTGACTAACCTAGTCTCTTTTTATGACCAGGTCACAAAGTGCTTAGATGCAGGAGTAGAGGTAGATGTTATTTACTTGGATTTTAAAAAGGCTCTGACACAGTGTTGCACGCAATTCTTACAAGTAAACTAAGTAGTTGTGACATGGATTTTTTCACAGTCAGGTGGGTGGAAGAGTGGCTTATGGGATACAACCAGAGAGTGGTAGTGGATGGGTTGGTTTCTACCTGGAGAGATGTGGACAGTGGTGTCCTCCAAGGCTCTGTCCTTGGGCCAGTGCTGTTCAATATCTTTATCAATGTTTTAGATGAGGGAGTTGAAAGCACTCTGTCCAAATTCTCAGACAACACCAAACTATGGGGTATAGTAAACACACTAGAGGGTAGGGATTGAATTCAAGTGGATTTGGACAGACTGGGGAAGTGGGTGGATCAGAATAGGATGCAATTTAACACAGATAAGTGCAAAGGGCTGCACCTGGGGAGAAAGGATCATCAGTACACCTACACAGACAGGGAATTACCATTCTAAGTAGCACAGTAGTGGAAAGGGATCTCGGAGTCATAGTCAATGCAAAAATGAACATGAGTCGCCAATGTAACAAGGTAATAAGTAAGGCTAACTGCACTCTGTCTTCATGAGCATGTCTAAAGAAGTGATACTTACCCTCTATGTGGCACTGGTGGGGCTGCAACTGGAGTACTGCATCCAGTTTCGGGTGCCGCACTTCAAGAGGGATGTGGGTAACCTTGAGAGGGTTCAGAGGAGGGCTACTCGTATGGTTGAGGGCCTGCAGATAAGAACCTATGAAGACAGACTGGGGGACCTAAATCTCTTCAGCTTCCGCAACAGAAGGCTGAGAGGAGATTTTGTGGCTGTCATCAGGCAGGGTCAGCAGGGACTAGAGGATGCTCTGTTTACCAGGGCGCCCCTTGGGGTTACTAGAAACAATGGCTATAAACTGAAGGAGAGTAAATTTAGAATGGACATCAGGAAGAAATTCTTTATGTTAAGGGTTGCCAAAATATGGAATGGGCTTCCAAGGGAAGTGGTGCTTTCCCCCACCTTGGAGGTGGTCAAGAGGAGATTAGACAAGCACCTGGCTGCGGTTATTTGACCCTAGCACTCTTCCCAGCCCAGAGCAGGGGGTCAGACTCAATGATCTAATAGGTCCCTTCCAACCCTAGAAATCTATAAAATCTGTGAAATCTATAGTGTATATTTTAAGAGGCAAGGATTTCTTTGGATGATATATTTTATTGGACCAGTTATGTAGATCAGATAAAATTAGAAAACCTTTAGAATGCCAGACCTGGAGAAGAATGTCTTGCATTCGAAAGCTGGTCCACCTTTATCTCAACTACATAGTTGGTCCCTAGGAAATCCTTGCCTTTCAAATAACTTATGGACCCTCATGGATACAATATCACTCTTACAGTAGCATAACATGTATATATTGTATAATTAAAATGCATTTCATAATTGTGCTCCAGTTAAGAATAAATCCAAATTTTGACATTTCAAAATCTTTCAAAAGAAGGAACTTATCTCAATCCATATCTCTGTTACCTTGAATGTACAGCAGCTTGAAGCAAAGCTGTAACATTGCAGCTTGTTATAAACCAGTGGAAGAAGCTAAAATAGAGGCACTGATGGAAGGTCAGAGGTAAGTTGTAGACAAATATTGATGAAAAAAGGTTAAAGCCACTGATATGCACAGTAGCTGTGCTCCTCAACAAATATGTAAGGACTGTTTCTTGTATTTTAAATCTGTTTCCGATTAGAGTGGAGGGGAATTGCTCATTAGTTGTTCCATGTTATAAATGGACTTTTTAATGAAATCTGATTGCAGTGATGCCTGCTAGTTTTTTCTCACTGAAGTAAAATGTAAGAAAATAGAATTAGCTGCATCTGATCAAATTGAGGATGATTTTAAAACTTTATTTTCAACAATGCAATTTTTAAGTTGTTTCTAAAAAACCCATTTGCAAAAGATCAAGCAATTATAAGCCAAGTCACCTGGGAACAACTGTTTTATAGAATAATCATATTCATGCATGGTCAAAAATGGACAGTTAGCAGCAGACAGACTGAAGATACAAATTCAGTGCATGAATGGATGCATTTTCTGGCTGAACTAAAGCATGTAATGGGACTCTACATACTGAAGGGTTCACATTTTAAGCAAAGCTCTTTGACTCTAATATTAGAATGTAGTTCTACAAGTTGAAATAACTGATAATTGCATCGACATTGTAAGTGCTCTGTTTATAGAATTAATGGCTTGCAGCCTTTGAGTTATAGCCATAGGTAATGACTGAGGGAGTTAGGACAGGTTTTCTTCACATTTGCTGCCTCAGGTGTCAATTAAATGTCTTTTAACTTTTCAGCCAGGTTCTGTTAGTTCATAGAAATATGGCTGAGAAATATAGTTAAATAAGCCCTATGCATTTCACTCTATTCATCGAAGTCAGTGTAAATGAGCCATTGAATGGAACTAATAATTATCCTTTTAGTACACATACCTCCTCCAAATTCAAATACCCTTTGTAGGTTTAATAGTGTGGTTCCTATATGACTTTTAGATTATTAATTGATATTCCTTCCTGTCCAATACATTACCATAAGTGATAGGTTTTAATCTCAATATGATCTTTCTCCTACTTATACAGTGTATCACTAAAATACAGTTTATCTGATGCTCTACTACATCAGGTACAACTAAATAATTTGGACCAGACTCTTATTCTGGTGTAGATACAGTGACTTTGATTTTGTTTGTCTCCTGGTTGTGCATGATCAGATTGGTAGTACATTACAGGGTTGCATTTTGATGGGATCACCTGAAAGTACACAGCATGGAAAGGAATATCATGTACTTCACAACTGTAAGACTGTCATAACCTACATGTCAGCCACTAAGTATCTGCATGACCAACAATAAAAATGAAGAATGTATCCAGAAAACAGTATAGAAAGAAACGGGACATCACATGGGATGAATTTCCTAAGTGTATAGTTTTTCCAGTTACCACAGTCTCATGAGTCAGTTTTCCACATGTCAGTTAGTTAACATTAATAAACAGTGACATTTGTCCAGAAAATGAACACACAATTTGGCATGTTTGGCATTCTCTACTCAACAAAGCCCCTGGCCCTGAATATCATAGATGTTGCAGGTCATACTGCATTGTATTGGCAGAATTTTGTACTTGTGAATAAAATCTGTATCAAAGTAATAAATTAACTCAAGTAATTTTGCAAAATAATTTTTATTACTTTTATTTTATATCACTTTTATGTTTTAGAAACTTCATGTTACCTGGTACCTTCAGTAAAAGGCCCTTATGCAGAAACAAGTCAGATTCAAAATTTTGCATGTTTCAGCATGAACTGATTTTCATGGTTAAGAAGTATAGAATGAGATATTTCATGATGTGTCCATACCCATTATTTTTTAAAAAGGTACTGGTATTGCTCAAATATTTTTTACTAAAACAGATTCACTGTCTCTGAACTGACCATAGCAATTTTTATAATAAATGTTATAGTATTCATCTGAGAAATATGTAAAGAGACACTTAAGGAACCATGATTTCTGAGGCTTTCTTCTCTTTTCACATTTTTCTCACATCTCTGGTAGGAAACTTATATAACACTCAGTTACTGACAATCTCAGAGCCTAGTTAGCATGAATTTCTCCTTCATTTGCTTGGCCACAATTTTATTTTTTATAAAGAATAGAGCAGGAAATGGTTAATTTTCAAATAATTAGCATATATAATAACACAAGAAGTATAACATTAAAATAATTACATTTTTCTATTGTATAGAAAGTTGTATATTTTATGTGTAGGGCTTGGGCCAGGATCACAGAAGTCCGAAGTTGGAGTCTTTACACGATCAGCAGTGGGTCCACAGTGTTCACTGGTACATAAGTACTGTGGTGATGGAAGGCTGGGAGAAAGAGAGAGTGTTTATTAAAAATCCATTACCACTTACTGACTTTCCAGTTTTGACTAGTATCTCAAGGATGTATCATCTAGAGTAGACCTCCTTAAGTCACCAAGGGAGCAGCCAGAAACCCAACTGGCTAAAAGTTTATGGGAATCCCATTAAAGACAGTCAAAGCTCAACAATTCTATGCCTACATAATTGGCTTACAGGGAGCATTACTAATATGAGTTGGAATTGAACAGTCTGAACAGAGCCAAGTATTTTGTTACTTCCTATATTTTCCCTTTTCAGGTATTGATAGTAACCTCAATACCTAGCACTGAAGCACTGAATCACCCCCAATGGCACCATCATGTATGACAAGGCATCGATCTTTTCAAGAAAACTTGCCTCGCTATGGAAGCAGATAGACAAGAGAGGCAAAGGGAAAGAGCTGTGACCTAATGTGACCAAGATCTACTCCTTTCTCCTGGAATTATTTGCCATATCTACAATCAAACATGCAGCCTTCAGATCAGACTCCTTAACCATCTACAGGCTTACCAGTGATTTCCCTATTTACTGAAAGACTATCATTTTCAAATCAAGAGATTGCCAATGGGATTTTCCCGTCACCTTACCTCTTTCTTTCAAGACATGCCTTATGGGCCACATGAGTAAATATTGGAATGATTTCTCTGTGACCTAAAAAATGATTTGATCATTGCCATTCACTATGTCCTGCCAAATTATTGTGCCACCCAGTTAAATTAAATCTCTTGCCTGTGATCCTAAATGAATAAGTGAGTCAGCTGCCAAGAAAAAGGAATTAGAAAACAAGGCTTACTCATGTCTCTGCAATTGAGCATGTTACAGTTCTTGACCCTTCCTGTATTTTAAAAAATGACTTTTAATTGCTGTTAAATTGTTAAGTAAAAAGATTTTGATTTCTATAACTCTTTCTGAGAAGTTTTGCTTGAATTAATCCTGCTATCTTTCTTGCTTCAGGCTAGGACAACAGTTCCATTTAAAAGTCCTAAGTGGATAGTATGTGCTTTGGGATTTAATCAGGAAATAGGAAATTAGATTGTAGGACTCGGATGACTGTAATACCATGATGAATTTTGTCCTCTCTGTCTTCCTCCTCCCTCTCCTGCAGTTGCATATGCCTCAACCTCTCCTTCCCTCCTGCTCTCAGTCCCAGAGAAAGAGAGAGAGAGAAGGGAGGAGAGCATTGTGTTAACAAAACCTATATTTAAAAGAAGTCCCTGAAAAGAAAGGTGCATTATACATTTATTGGGAATGGATGAAAATTTATTGCTGTGATTCTCTGGGATCCCTACTGATCCTGTATCATAGTTTATAGGGACTGCTCAAAAGCTTGCAGAGATTTTAAGAAGTCTGAACAAATGAAAGACCTTTCAAGAGAGGATAATCCAACAGACAAATAATAAAAAAAAATCAAGGTACAGTTTCCGCTGGGCCAATTAATCCCTGTTGAACTTTTTAACACAGCTAACTGCAATGAACCCATCCTGAGATGTACTGAGGCCAAGTTTAATGAGAACTTGAAATAAAAAAATGCTAAAAGTAGATCCTGCTGAACTTGTGCTTGTGGTTGACAGTTTTTTATTTATAATTATTAATATGATACAGCTTCAATTTACAACTGAGCTGTTAGCTTCTGAGCATAAGGGCATATCTGATCCCCTTTGAATAACACATAATTCTTATATTTAATATTAAATTGGAAATAATGTTTTCCTGTAGCAGTCTGATATTAAGGACTGGATGTTACCAGTGCCAGGACAATGGGAAACATACAAGAAACTGGAGAAATAAATATATGTGATGCAGTGAACTGAGGAGTATGGTGACATGGGGAAGGTCTTCTCCATGTCAAGTAAATGCACAGCTCAGAAGGCTGTGTCCCATGTTCTGGAGCAAGAAGCTGAGCTGAAGAAAAGTCAATTTAACAACTGACTTTCCAGCTTAGTGTATTGAAACAGGGAGAGGGGGCCCAAATTTGATGACATGCTTCTGACATAATTCTCAGAGAGCAGGAAAGTATCATCAGGAAAACTATACAAAGAGGGAAAAGATACAAGCCGGCTGTCGGGGGGAATTTCCCACCCTACTGTCAAGCATGTCTCAATCTGCTAATAAGCAGTAGGTAGAGATAAGAATAAATGAGCATAAGAAAGTGTTGGAGAGAAGTATGGTAATCCCCTTATCCTCTTTTCATTTACATGTCACTTGTGTTTTTAGAAGGTATTTTATGGGACAGTAGTTTATATCAGTATATATAGTAGAAGTGGGTCAAATTCATCCTTGGGGCAAAACCAGTAATCAGCAGAGTTACTTCAGGAATAAAAAGCAGGTCATAGAGCAGTTTTAAAAACCAGAGTGAATGAAACATGTCAGCAGGGGCTCTTGGCTCAGCAGGAGAGTATGAGGTTACCATGACTAAAAGTGGTGAGTACTGTAGAGGTTCATAATCCAAGCAATGAAACTTTCTCTAACTCTCTCTCTCATACTTTTTATTTCTCACACAAATACTCGAGCAAGAGATTTGTCGCTGTACAGTTTAGAAAGCTTCATCTTGATGTCACACTCATTGGTTTGCACTAGGCAAATTTTAATGTACTGGTTTTGTGTGCACGCATGAAAGAGAAGTGATGTAGCCCCTTAATGTTTTTTTCATAGCAAAGTTAATTGGCCTGTCATTGTCACATGGATTCATGACAAAGAGAACTACCTTACATTTAAAAATGCTATGTTAATCTTTGGTTTAATTCCATATATTGCTCATCATAATTTCAAATTAATATAACTCCCCCCTTTGAAATCATGACAATCTTTTTTTAGATGGATGTTCAAAGAGCTGCTGAACCTTGATATGCTTCTCTCAAATAAGCATCCAGACTGTCTCTAAGACAAACCCAGACAACAGCTCTCCCCTAAAGCCTTCCCATCAGCATACACTGAAGAACTCAGGATTGATGTCACACTTCCAGGATGTAGAAACATATATGGAAATTATGAGATTCCTAAAGGATTATGAGATTGTGATGGATAACCAACTAAACATGAGCTTGCAACGTGCTGCAAGGGGGGTTAAGATGGTATGAATAGATGTATAATTAGAGGGTACAGGTGAATGGGGCTTTTTTACAGTGGCAGCTGCAAGACTGAAGTGAAGCCAATGTAGATATGCCCATCAAGTATAAGGAGGTATATTAAACTTCTTTATTGCATGTATTAAGAGACCATTTCTGACATACTGTATCCATTTCTGGTGTCATGCCCACAGATTAAAAAGGATGTTTACAAATTAGAAGGGACTCAGAAAGGACCTGCAAGAGAGAGTGTTAAGCCGACCTTTCAGGGAAAACCTGTAGTGGCCAAGGAAAATAGGTGTCTTAATCATGATCTGTAATTACTCATATTGGGAAAAAGATTTCTGATCATAGTTGGCTCTTTAATGTAGTAGATGATAGAAAGCTGAAGCCAGACAAATTCAAGCTAGACACAGAAAACAACATTTGTATGGTAAGGTTACCTAGCCGCTGGAAGTTATCTAAGGATAGCTGGCTTCTATATTACTGGCATCTTAAACTCAAGAATTGGATGTCTTTCTCAGACATGCATTACCCTGCCCAGAAGTAACTACACATGATTCAGCAAACACTTGCTGAAATTCTATGGTCTCTGTTATGCAGGAAACCAAAGTATGTGAATATAATGTTTTTACAGACATTAAGATTTCAGACACAAAAATTTCTGAACAACACATGCTCTGAATAGTGGCATTTGTACAGAAAAATATTAGCCTTTTTTTGCATCATCTGCAGGGTAGCTTGCTTCACCTCTCAGTTCAGCAGTTTTTCAGTAAGTCATCTGTTCTGTATCACAAGTTGTCCCATTAGAGGGAAAACGAAGTTGATTACATAACTGGTGTTTGGGCAGTGTGGTAGCTGTTGGCTAAACTCCTTTTCTCTCGTATTCCTAGGGCTCAGTCAGGCAATATCTATAAATAATTAAAATAGCAATGGTCTGTTTATGGGACAGTTGTCTCCTTTAAGAGAAACCAGATCATCTGAAAACTAAAGAATTCATCACATGAGGCTGAATCCTGGAAGGTGTTGATATCAGTAGGAGCCGAAAGCATGCAACATATGGCTGAACCAAGCCTATGCTTCTCTTAAGAGAGGTCCTAAATTATCTAAGAGCTTCATGTTCAATAGGGAGCTGTTTTAAATTTCTGAATAGTTTCTTTCTTTCTCATTTTCTGTTAAATAAGCAGCTTGTTTAATCCCTGCTCTTGCTCTCCCTGACAATATTTATTGGTTCCACTAAGCAATGGAATAATCTTAGTGCCCATATTTCACAGAGCTGTTCTCAGAAAAGACAAGAAATTGTGGCGAAAAGAAAGCACCCAAAGCCATTAATGCATAGGAGATACTGCAGTGGCTACCCATAAAAATGAATAGTAGTTCCAGTTTCTTAGCCTTTTGCTTTATAAATGTCTATGTGGACACTGACTAAAATGCTTGGAATTCGAGGACATGCACAATTTAATTCTCAGCAACTGCTCCTACAGGGAGCTGGCTGTTACCATATATTTTCATCTCCATCTGCCTTCTGTCTGTTCCTAGCAGTTTGGAATGTGTTTCTGCATGTCCATCTGTGTCTGGGGGCAGGGTCAAATAATGGACATCACGTGGCAGTCTTTTGGCTTTGGTCATTCATGAAAACCAAAGCTCTATTGGCACATAGGTCTTTCATCAATCTAGAATCTCCCACATGTAACTTGGCAGCTCTCCATTAAACCTTTTCTTTAGGTCTGACCATGCAGTCACTGATGTCATGGAGTACTGACAAATAAGTGGCACAGAACTGGGAGTTAAGAAACTGTGTATGGATCACAAAAGTTTTAAAGATCACTGATATATAGAAGCTGCAGTTCTAGTTTGAGAGAGAGAGACTGGAAGGTTCAAGTGTTCCTTTAATAAGCAATGTGCCAAGGCATAGGAAGTCAGTACATATTATCAACACTGCAAAGCCAAAACATGGGTCCCTGCATGTTGCTGAGGCACCATGATATCATCAAGTGATGAGGTCCTGTAATGAGCAGTGGGTGGAAGGGGCACCAACCCCAGGTACCCACTTAGAAAGGAACATAAAAATACCAGCCACCACAGCCAGCCTAGCCCCTGCCTCCTCCCCCACTGCTCCCAAGAGCACAGCCTCTGGTGGGTTATACCTCTTGGATCATGTTAGTGAGGATGGCACTTACAGTTTTACAGACACAGGAGATGTAGGAAAATTAGAGCAAGTTCAGGGCCAAGGACACTGTGGAAAAATAGAGACCTGAGTGGAAAAAAAGCTGGAGGATTTGTGCTTGATGCTGTTCTTCATGCTCATGAGATGCACTCCACCCTTTGAAATATCTAGGCAAAGTTTTGGAAAATCATTTTCAGTGACTACTTGAAAAAATTCCCAGTGAGGAGTTCTAAGAATCACGGGGCGCATCTACACATTCTTCAATGTGCTTTAGGGAATGCACATTAAATTTAGTACCTCCATTGTGAGGTACTAGAAAAAGGTTCATTAGCTTGGTTTAATGAGCATTAGCTAAAGAGCACAGTTTGTTTGTGATGCTTTAAGGCTCATTAAAATAGGCTACCGTGCATTAAAGCATGAATGGTGATTCAGAGAGCTCTGAAAGAAGATCTATTAACTGGGTACATCTACACAAGATGCTGACTGCACAGCAGCCGAATAATACTGCGCAGTAGCACATCACCGCATGGGCAGCACGAATGCACTATTGCGCAGTATTCTTAAGCTACTTAAGTAGAGTCACTTAAAAGACGTTTGCCAGCACTACTGTGCAGTAGCTGTGGTTACTGCAAACCTATTTAGTACTTAATTATACAAATAATAAATAAATGCATAATAACCACTGTGCATTGGCATCTCATGTAGATGCGCCACCTGTAAACCATTTGGTATCAATCCAGGTGGCTGGCTAATGCAAATGGTGCATGTCTGTATTTCTGCCAGCCATTCTTTGGGGTGACTCATATGCATCCTTTTTTGACAAAGCTAATAAGTATTGTTCCTTCACTCAAAGAAGTTCAGGGAAAGCATTTGTGTCTGGCTCAGACACAGGAGATATAGCTGGAAGAAGTTAAATCATCTTTTAGCATGCCATTGTGTTACAAAATTGAAGCCAGCAGGTATGCTGAATTTTTTGAGCCTAGAGCTTTTTTTTTTTTTTTGAAGTCCATATTTTTAGAGCCAAAGGAATGAACTGAGCTTTGCTCTGCACTCATGATAAAGACCATCTCTTAGTGAACCCAATTTTAAAATGGCGTCTGGTTAATTAAGGCTAGGAAGTAAAAAACAGTAAGATGTACTCCTAGCCATGCCTTTCCATTGTGGGCTATGGCTACAGAAACTGATGGGCCTTAGCCATGCTAGACCAATGAGCCATGAGGCTTGAGATGGATCTTTGTCCCTTTTTTGTTTGCACTTCTGCTGTTTTAACATCGAACATGTACAATAACTTGAAACTCTTCTCTTCTGTCCTTTAAACCTAATTGGGAAAAGGTATTTCATAAATCTAAGAAGTTGATGCTATTAATAAGTAGCTTGCTTCACTGGTTTGACACCTCTTAGAGTTGTTTCTTCGGAGTTCTTAGGGATTTACATTTTCCATACTTAATGAGGGTTAAACAAAGAAAGAACATGGGTAAAGATATCGGTTTGAATTTACTAGCTACCTTAAATCAGGTCCACTGGAACTGGTGCTGATAAACCTTCTCTTTTCTTTTCTTGTACTTCTTTATTATATACATATTAACTAGAAGATAGAAAGCTTGTGTAGACACAAGTTTCAAAATCCCATATTCTTGCCTTTTGTTTGTTTACAATCCCCATTTAGCCATCAAACATAAGGCTTTCAAAGCTGTAGAGGGAACACAGCCATCCTAAACCTTGGCAATGTCAAAAGTTTCACTTTGTTTTCCCACCTTGGTGGTAGGATCAAGACCAGGCACGCTGTCTCCCTTCCTTCAGGTTGAATGGCCTCCTTGTGGGTTAAAATATATTGTGACATCATCAGATCTGAATTAACAAAGTGCTTGCAAGCGTTTTTGTGGCAACTTCAATTTAATGTTTTTTTCCTTCTTGTTCTGTCTCTTCTCTCCAAGATGAGTGGCACAAGCTAATGTATGTTTGTAGCTCACATTAACCCCAGAACTGTCAAGTCCATTACATGTTCCATTAAAACCTGATCGTTCCAAGAATGTACAGCAGGTTGTTCTTCTGCTTGCAACTCACACCAAACAGCATCCATGAGGCAGTGACCCATACGCAGCAATTCTCACGCCTGGCTTTCTTCTGCATTCTCCAGTCTATATTTAGCATTCTTAGTGATGCATTTGGCTTGGAGCAGACCTCAGCTGCAAGGATCTTTGCATTGGCTAGTCTCGCAGCATCCTTTACTTAATGAACTTGCAAGGCAGAGAAGCATGGCTTTTCCCAGCAGCTCTGAAGGACCCTCCAGGCTTGCTCAGCAAGGGTGACTTCACAGGGATAGCATATAACTTATTTGCATCTATGTGGAGGAGAAGAGATTCTGCTAAGAATCCATTCCAAATCTTTTTCAGCAATTGCAGCTACAATGTCAGCTTTGGCTTTACAGTGTCTGCACTGTAAAATCCAGAACAGTTGGATTGCAGTTCCTCCTCCCTTCCCCCCAACCCCTTCCCCCCCTTTTTTTCTTTTCCTCTGACACTTTTTTTCGGAACACTGACTTTCCAGCTCCAGGCAAAACATCCGCTGCTATTTTTCTCTTGATTTTCAAGGATCACCTCAAGAGAAACATTGAGGCATTTTAAGAACAAGAGCATTTATCTGTTCTATTTATATAAACCTTATGCATTAACCCCTAAAGCACTGGCTGGATTAAAAACCGGACAGCAAATTGTGTGCGTGTGTTTTTTTTCCCCTCCGTCACACTGACAGAGTAAAGGGAGCTGCTTAGTCATCTTTGAATCTTGCTTAGGGAGATTTCTGTTGAAAGAATTGTCTCGTCTGCTTTAAGCAGAGGCTATAGATCTTTGGGTGAATAGTATAGTAAGCTGAATGGGTTATAAATTCTAATTTGCAAACATCTCTGCTGTGGCTGAAAGCTATTTGAATAATCTATCATCACATATGGTACATATACAGCATTTACTCCTTGTGACACTGGGCCAACCCGAACACTGGTGTGACTCAACTGGAAGATAAGTATAGAACCAGTTCCCTCTGTGCGAACCTCTTTGGAAAGGGTATAACATAAGCCTGCTGTGGGTGACTGTTCACTCTAGGGTTTCCTTTATACTACAGAACAGTGTTCTCCCATTCTCCCTAAGTTCACAATTATGCTTACTGTGGTCAAGGCTTAGTACACAGAAAACTGTCTTTACTTACCGTTCTAAGTAGAGGTTGCATGGTCTTAAAAAATCTGCACCATAAGATTTATCATTGCTATCACCAGTGAAGACACAGTGGTGGTGAATTACAGCTAAGTCCTGATTCTGATTTCAAACTGGGTTTATGCTTGCATCCTCCACTAAGGTCAATAGCCTTCCTTCTGCTAGCGTCACTCCAGTGAGAATCAGACAAGAAGCCCAATATAGAATTAACTCACTTTTCTTCTGGTTCACACCAGATCAATTTGGCTGCCGTGTTTCCAGACACAGATAATAGGACCTCAGAGAACACTTTAATTTCCACGAGCACCAATGAGAATAAATCAGAAACAAATTAAAGCGAGGAACAAACATGGAAATGCATGTTCTGGCAAGTACTTTTCAATTTGGGGACCCATCAAAATGGTATTTAAATTCCTGAATAAGTGAGGCCAGAGGAATGAGCCAAATTAATTCATGACAG
Organism: Crocodylus porosus; assembly: GCF_001723895.1. NCBI lineage: Eukaryota > Metazoa > Chordata > Crocodylia > Crocodylidae > Crocodylus > Crocodylus porosus. Next base: position 21,885,784 of record NW_017728914.1, read on the forward strand.
AGAATGTCCACAGGGGATGATTTTGGTCCTGGATGTCAGAAGCTTCTACACAGTGCTGCAATATACTGGCATCCTTTAATTTAGAGCAGAAATGAAGGAGAGTCACCCTAACGATTTCACATCTCCAACACCAATATGGGTTCTTTTCCCACCTAATAGCAAGTGAAGGGGGAAAATACAAGCATGATGACTGGATGCCTCCTCACAGGTTTATATATGAAAATGGTTTATAGTTGACTGGTTTATATTTGAAAATGCATACAAACTGGTTTATAGTTGACTGGTTTATATTTGAAAATGCAAACAAGCTTCCTGCAAGACTTGCCAAGTTGCCAATGTTCATAGACTTCTAACACCATCCCATTTGCTGCTTGCTGGCCCTTGGAGGGACTTTCTGCTTGAGCTGCCAGTCAAGCAGAGATTAAAACCTCAAACACTATGTTCAGCAAATTGCATTGTTGTGACACAGACTGACAAAATGGTTAAGACTCACACACTGTCTTCAGCTTGGGAATAAAATATTTATAAAGCTGTGACTGCATGGGTTAGAGATGGAATGCTTCTTGCAATACCTCAGCACTTAAATTCACACCATTTAAGTTACAATCACAACCTATTCTGGTTACAGTCAGGTGAGGCTTGCCCGCTAGGATATTTTATAGTGGCTTTTCATACCAGTGGGTTCATAGAAAGTACCAGGTCCGAAGAACAACCCAATTTAATTATTTGTTAAGGGCTGGAGATGCGCTTGATCTTAGCCAAAAGGCTGAGGAAGAGACCCTATGAAGGATGTTAATTTTATTTCAGATGCTGTTTCAAAAACAGAGGACATTTTTTTTTTAAACAGAGTGGTTTCGAGTTTCCTTAACATATGGGTCATGCCTAACATTTAGCATGTAACATGTAAACATGTAGAACCTGCAGGAGGGGTTTTAAAATATTTTTTTTTAATTTTAAAAATATTTTTTAAAATATTTCCTTTCTGAAGAGGAGGAAGAATACACATGCCCATTATCATACAATCAGCAGAAGATTGGGGGGGGATTATTTTTCCTCTCACAAAAGAAGAGGTAGACTTAGTCTGGTCCCTGAAAGAAGCTATTTTCCCTATCATCCTGGGAAAACATCCTTTTGGATAAAAAGCAATGCATGATCACTTGCGGGAATGCATGTCTGTAGTTGCTCAAAATACATGAAAGCAGAGGGATGTCAAGAAAAGATAAAAGACAAGCCTGGGGTCAATGATGTAAGGACCAGGCCAAGGGTTTTGGAGGCACTGATGAGAGGGATTGGTTTTGTGAAGTGGTGAAGGCTTTTTTGGAGGTGCTGACTGCCATCACCTCCCACTGAAGTCACACCTGCTAAATAAACTCAGCAATTTTTTAATAGACTTGGTAAATATACCAGCTACATCAAAGCAATATCCAGTCTGGACTGCTAAATGACACATTGCCTGTAGTTTTACATCTAATCCTTGATTTGCTGATATTTCCAATATTTCCACCAACCTGATAGGATTAAGAGTTGGACTGCATGAAGTGCTTCGTAAACTTATGATTTTTCTGGAAAAAAACAAAAGCAAAAATGATCCAAATAGATATGCTTAGCTGACATAAAAGGACAAACTACAACGATCCAGAACAATTTCAAAGTATTTGTTCCATTCTTAATGATTATCTCATTGTATACAAACAGTATATATACAACATATTAAGCATCATTCAAATGCCCTTGTGTTCATCTAGCAGTTGGCTTTATTATACACGCAAACTAATAAATAGCACACTTTTTTTCCTTGCATCTCTATTAAAAGCCAAAGTTGTCAGTGTTAAAACTGAAGTACCATGAATTCAATTACGCTTGCATAGAGCCATGAGATGTGTAAAATGAAATATTAGCATATGAACAGAAAGGCTTACCCATAAACTTTACCATAATAAAGATTACAGCTTCATTGTAAATTATATAAATAAAGCAAATTTAAACAGAAGTCAGACAGAAATTAATTTACATGTTTGTCACATTATTTATTTTAACAACGTGTGTTTGTTTCCTGGTGTGGAATGCCTGTTAAATGCCTTCCTTTAATGCATTTTTTGCTCAGTAAACCTCTTCCCAACAGAGATACCGATTAACAGCCAGACTTAAATATGAGCACAACAACCAAGCAGAGGATGTTATCCTGCATTCATTCCCAAGCCCAAATTCCTGCCTTAATCTCCGATTCCTCAAAGACTTATGTATATACTTAACTAGAAGATTGTCAAACCTCCCTGTGGTGTCAAGGCCACAGGAAGCAGTCAGTTGACATTGCTAGCTCCTGTTTTACCTGTCCTCCCCATCCATGAACAGAAGGTTTTGTTTTCTTTCTTTTGTTGTATTAGTTTTTATTCACACTGGAGCGATACAGGCTTTTCCCCTCCCGTCCCCTCCTCATCTGGGAATAGAAGGTATGTCAGGGGAAGGAGGAAATAGGAGCAGAGTTAAAATACCCATATTCTCAGTTTATGGTTATATAGGGATCATGGCCACATGTAAGTTAGGGCAACCCCTTACATAATTAACTGTACATAAGTGCTGGGTCATTCACATGCTACAAGCTGAAGAAATTCACAGCAGTTTCTTCAATGAACCCAGCAATAACTTTCCAAACATGTACAAAAAATAGCACAACTAGAAGGTTTTATATTCATTGTTACATTCTGCAAAAGTTCAATGGGGTTTCGTTGAAGATTGAGGTACGAGGAATGCTATCTTCATGGTATGAATGCTTTCAGAGAGGGCAACAGAAATAAGGAAAAGCCTTTTCTTGTGTTTTATTCATTATACCAAAGCTTTTGATAGAGTCAAGCATAAGGAGTTAATGAAAATGCTGGAAGAACTGGATATTGATGGTAAAGACTTAAAAATCTTAACAAACCTCTATTGGGACCAAACTGCAGCAGTGAAGATAGAAAATGAACTAAGTGGTTTCATCCAAATTAAGAGAGGCATGAGGCAAGTCTGTTTTTTCACCTGACTTGTTTAACTTGTACACTGAGAAAATAGTGAGGGAGATTGACCTGCCTTATCTGTTCCTGTTCCACTTTGATGTTGAATACCAGGATTATTTTTTTTCTTTGTAATTACCATGCATTCTGTTTTTCTACAGTTAATACTTAGACCCTTCTTCTCACTTTCACTAAAAATTTTAACTACTTGGGAAGCTGGATAACATCAGATGGTAAATGTGATCATGAAATAAAATGGAGAATAGGGATGGCAAAAGACACATTTCTGAAAATAAAAAGGTTATTGGCAAATAATAAAATTTCTATAGGGATGAAGTTAAGTGTTATGTTAAGAGCTATGTTATACCAGTCCTTTATGTTGCATTACAATGCTGGATAATATTGCCAAGTATGGAAAAGAGAAATGAAGCAACTGAGAGACTTAAGGCGCATCCTGAAGGTCTGCTGGAAAAGTCACACTTCAAATGAAGATATTTTGTTAAGAGCAGGCTGCAGGAGGAAGCTGCTGATTAACATCAGAAAGAGACAGTTGGGGTTTTTTTGGACATGTTATAAGAAAAGAGAAAATTGAAAGTATGGGTCGTAACTGGAAAGACTGAAGGAAGGAGAGATTGTGGAAGACAGGGGTTAACTTATGTCAAGAGTTTATCTAAATGGATGAATGTATTGACACTGGAACTTCTGTATGCCTCAAAGAGAAGGGATCTGTGGAAGACCATGGTTACCAATGTCCTGTTTGGATATGGTACCAAGACAGAAAGTTACATGCTGCAGCTTGGATGGAGTTTAAAGGCTTTGTCATTTTGGGCAGTTTCTCTGATCCATGCTATCCAGATCATGGTACATATAGCCTAGAGTGGCTATACCTTAGTGTAACATGATCTGGGTAGCATGGATCCTGCCCTGTAACTTTAAGCCACTGAATGAATGCTTAAAACTCATTCAGTTTACTCCCCCTTCCTCCCCACCCCCTCACTGGCCTGGATTGGGCCCATTGCCTCCACCTTACCCTCTTCAGCGCCCCGAATCCTTGCTCAGTGCCCCAGTTACTCGTTGCTCAGCCTGGAAAATTGCAGCAGTTACCCTTCCCTGCCTGCTCCCCTGAGACAGTGCAGACAGCCCGGTTGGGGGCAGGAGGAGGAGGAGAGAGGGAGCAGGGAGAGAAGAAGAAGAGGCAAGGAGAAACCTGGGAAGTGGCAGAGGCAGAGGCAAAGCCCAAAATCAGAGGGCGGGGAGGATTTCTTACTTTTTGGGTCTCTAGACCCCAGCTGGCCTGAAGTGTAAATGCTTCAACCTGGAACTGGCACGAACACTGATTAGCATTTGTGTGGCTCAGTGTAACACATAATAAGGACTGAAACGAATGCAAACAAGATGAATTTTCCATCTTGAAAACAGTTTGGTTTGCCTCTTTTGCGCATTTATAGATCCCATCCTGAAATTGTTACTCAGAGCTTAATTCTGAGAAATGATCCTATCCCATAAGTCCCATTGGTTGACTACGAAGGAACTATTCATTTGATTGATTGCTGCACCATTTGAGCCCAACCACTGAGAGAGTCGTTTTACCTGTGTCTGTTCTGAGGAATTGTACCCTGTGTAAATCACCAAAATGTAGAAGTCCAAGTCATCAGACCTGATTCTCATGAGCCCCTGCGTAAACCAAGCATAATTCAGTTGAAATTATTATTGTGGCATCAGCCTACAGCTGATACAAGATGCAAATCAGGATGACTGTCTACTGTGAAGCAATCATCTAATACTAGAATCGGCAATTATTTGCAAATTGTAACTAAAATATAAATGTATTGATACCAAGACATGCAGTTTTATTTGGGTTTACCCAATTCAATTCTTTTCTGGCTTTATGCAAGTTCCTCTGGAATTGGCAAGAACAACTCTGGCTAGTACAAAGCACAACACATTTTCTGCTCTTCAATTGACAAATGTCATATAAACAAAAGGCACCAGAATAAATTAAAATGTTAATGTCATTGGATCCAAAGGAATAATGCCAACTGAACAATGCATTTCTGATAGGACCAGATATCTGTCAGCACTCTAGGACTGTGGGACCTTACAAGAACAAGAGCTACTTGAGTGAGCAATGGTCTGTGGGCATTCAGTGCTTCACAGAATCACTCCCTAAGTGTGACAATAGGAGTTAATGTGTGTAGAGGTCTATTGACCCCTGTTTAGCTGCACTATGTGAATGCCAGCTACTGGAAACACTTGAAGGTTATGATTCCCATCTTGTATCTATTTTTAACAGTAGAAAAAAGGCTTTAGGAAGGTAGCAGTATTGCCACTCTAAGAGTTATTGCAGGACATGACTTGAGGCAAAAATTAATTCCATGGCTGCGTTAATTAAGAATGATACAATTTTTTTTTTAACTAGCAAGTACACTGCTGGCAGCTGCCACTGCTAATGGGGGCTGTTTACAAAAACAAGTGTCCAAGATGTGATCCATTTCTTAGTCACAATGTTTGCTCTCTCAGACAGATGATGTGACAGCTGTCCCTCTGCTCCCCAGAGCTCAAGACACAAAACAGGTTTGTCCTATTAGCCAAGGCTTCTCAAATGTGACCTGCCACTCAGAAACAGCAGAAAATGGCAAAGGCAAGTCCCATTTGCACCAGTCCCATCACAGTCACAGGAAGTAGACTGCATAGAGCGTGCCCATCTGATCCCAGCTCTTTCTGTCAATATACTCTTTCCTCCTTGATGTCATGCTTGATGTCAGTTTTATCGGCCAGTCTCCAAATGTTTTATAAAGGAACGTAGCAAAATTAATACGTTACAAAATTAGAAAATGAGGCTCCAACGTGAAGTAGCTAACCTCTGACCATGGGTCCACTACCACTTGAACCTAAATGTATCGACCCCCAGTGCTGTAATCACTGGGAACATTTGTTGCTTGGGATAAGAGCATTCTGTCTTGTGGCAACAATCAAGGGTTTTCCCCCTTTCTTCTCTAAGGGCCTTGTTGTATGGAGTGGGCAAAGTCTGGCCCATGGGCCGAATCAGGCCCTCAGTGGATTTAATTTCCCAGCAGCCTTTGCCCACATCACTGGCCAATTTCCATGGCAACCAGCCCCAATAGCACTGTCAGGGTGCACGGCTGGGCCGGGATCCTACAGTGGTGACAGCGTGGTCTGGAGCTGGGGCAGAACTGTGATCCACTGCCCACATGCCCCAGGCAGGGGCATGCAGGCAGCAGATTGTGGCTGTGCCCTGGCTTCAGACCACACTGTCACCACTGCAAGATCCCAGCCCTTGCCCCAGAGCAGCTTCCCTCCCCACCATGCACCCTGCCAGTGCTGCTGGGGCTGGTGTCCATGAAAATGCTGGCCCCAAGGGAAAGGAGCTGCTGGGAAACAAAGTCCAGCCACTGGCAGGATCCACCATTTTGCCCACCCCTGTGTTGCACTGTAAGCTCCACAAATATTGACTGGTGTTAGTGCTAGCTTGAGCTTGAAGCATTCACACGTTCAGGCCACCAGGGGCTTGGAGGACTGAAAGATAAGAATCCCCCCTTGCCCTCCCATTCCAGGCTTCCCCTTTGCCCCCACTCTCTAGGGCTTCCTGGGCTCCCTACTACCTCCAGGGCCCTCCTCACCTTAATTGTGCCTGCCCATGCTTTCTGTCCCAGGGAAGCAGGCAGGGAAAGGTTATCCTGCCTGCCCAGCTCCTGCTGCTGTTGCTACCAGGCTGCTGCGCTTTTCAGGGCTGAGCCCATCCTAGAGAGCGGCAGCGGCACCCAGGTAGGCACGTTAACCCCTGGGACAGACAGCAGAGGCAGCCACAAGTAAGTATGGAGGAATAAAGCAGAGGGGGCAGTGAGTGAAAATCTGGGGTTTCAGGGAGCAGGAGGGAGAAGTGGACCAATCCAGACCAGCAGGGGAGGAGAGGCAGGTGGGGTGTTTACACTGAGGTGTAGCCTAGAGTGGCTAGCGTAACAAGGATCAGAGATAGTCCTGCCCTGCAGTTTGGGTAACCAGCCATCCCTAATTGGATGGGACAATCCTGGAATGGGATCATCAAGTCGCAGCCCCAGACAGAATGACTCTGGGACAGCATTTGTCCTGGATTTGCAGCATGGTGCAGGATCCAGGATTCCCCTTGCAGGCTGTTAGGGTTCCAGCCTGCAAGGGGCTGTCGGGAGTGGGATGTAGGGAGCATTGTGTACATATGCACATCGGCACACATGCACGTGGCTGGAGAAGAGCCAGGCAGCCTACAGTGCAGCTGTCTACAGGTAAGTCTATGGGGGGCAGAGGGGGTGTGGGAGTGCAGACCGAGTGAGGGAGAGAGTGAGGCAGGGACTGGGGCTGGGAGTTCTGCCCAGCCAGGGCAGCACATGGGGCCCCAAGGCTGGGGCAGGGACCAGGACAGCCATGGACAGCTCATTCCTGCCGGGGCTGGGGAGTGGCTTCCACTGCATGCACTTCTGGAGGAGCTGTGGGGAGGCAGAGGTGGAATTGTGTGTGGGGCAGGGGGTGTGGGGAATTCAGGCGTCCTGCTACAGGCTTGGGGCTTCCTGCCCTGCTGCCCTCCACACAAGAGCCCCAAACCAGCCTTGTGTCCGCTGCCCTCCTGGCAGCAGCCAAGGGAGTGGCAGCGTGGAGTTGTGCCCCCTCACCCCAGCTGCCAGGGGGTGCACAGCCAGTGTGAAGCTACCGGAGGGAGGACAGAAGGGCAGGGAGCCCCAACGCCACAGCAGGCGGCCTAGCTCTGCCCCCACCTCATTTGGCTCTGGTCTGGCTGTGCTGCCAGAGAGGGGGTGGGGGGAGGCTGCCATGTGTCCTGCTCTCCAGTTTGCAAAAGGTGGTCACCCTACCTGCAGTGGTGTAACTGAGCAGCCTAAAGGGTGCTTGAAACTAGTTTCAGGTGTTAATGTGCAGACAATCCAGGTTTTAAGAGCTCCAGGAGCCTCCCAAAATTACCTTGTAATGAGGCCCTAATGGCCTAATTGACTTCTCTTCATGCCCTTCAGTCAAATTCAAGTCCAAAAAACAAGTATAATTCCAGTGAAGTGGAGTTGGGCCAATTTACATCAGAGCTGAATTTAACCATACCTTCCTCCTGTTTGCAAACGTAGTAATGTCCTCAGTTTCATAAACACAAAAGGTCCAATTCTTCTTCTTATGCTCTTTTATTTCTTTAAGCAGTATAAGCCTTTTGCCACCTCCTTGGCTACAGTGGTGCTGCAAGGTATGTCAGGGCAGAAGTATTTGTTATATTATATATGTTGTATACATGTAGCTGTTATATTCTGCATACAGAAAAAGAAAGAATTATTTTCATCAGTTCTTTTCTTTACAAGAATTGGTTTTTGGAGTAGGTAGATTTGTATAATTCTCAGAAATGTAAGCTAGTCACGTACAAGTCCTTTCATTCCCTTTAAATCCTGTCTTTGTGCTGTATTAAACCTAGCATAGTCTTATCAGCTCACCATCCAATTAGAGATGGATAATGCCTCTGTCTTACTTATGAGCAAGGATCCTGGTTTTCACTGTTAAAAAAATCTCAGATTCTCTGATAAAAAAATCTCAATTTCTCTGATAAACACCTCCAAATCCATTATTAAAATAATGCACCCCCTCACTCCCAACCCCCCCACCCCCCGCAGCCCTCTGGCCCTGCTCATGCCCTTCAGTCCCTGCCACAGCTCCCACAGCCCTGCTGGTGCCTCTCACCCCCCACCCACAGCCCCCTGCCATCCCCAACCCGGCTGAGGAGGGGTGGCTCCCTACCGCTGCATGCACTCCCAGGGAGCAGGGGGGACCCATGCCCCCCAGATCTGTGTGTTGGGTGAGGGCAGGAAGCCCGCTGCAGGCTCATGCTTCCCACGCTGCTGCCCTCCCCTGGGGCCCCCGCCAGCCAGCAGTTGTGACTGTAGGGAACAGTGGGACTGCATGGGGAAGCTCCATGCTGCTGCAAGCTCTGCGCTACTGCGAGCTCCACGCTGCCCTGGCGATGCGCCCTCTGCATTACTCTCCAGTAAAATGAGAAATCCTCTCTGTTTTTCCGTAGGAAATGGAAAACCTGGATTCCTGCTTATGAACCTCAATACTTCATGATGTTTGTTCTTTAGAGCTCTCCCAGGCTTTTACTTTATGCAGAGTGCCCATCGTCAGATGATGTGTTTTTTTTTTTCCATATAGGTCAACATAGTAGAGAAAATGAACTTGAGAAGCTGAGAAAATCTTCTGTGGTTTTCTGACTTCAACTATGGAAGCTCAGTTCAATTGCATGGTTTTCCCTGTCTCCCAAAGCAGTGGAACACACCATAATTGCTCGTTTTAAAAAATTAATTTGCTCTCCCAAGTAGACTGATTTAGTTATCTGTTATTATTCTCTTGACCAGACTTTACTTACAAAAAAGATGTGATGTCTGAATATTGTGGAAGCAATAGAAGAAGCTTCTGTGCATTTCCTGTATGGCTCTATTATATACCTGTACCTCTGAGAGATGGAAAAAGATATTGATTTGAAATTTGTCTTCGCACATTATCTTTCCTATGCTCATGTAGCTGTTAAAAATGTATATATGTATGCGGCGGTGGGCTGGCAAACATTTCAGCGTGGATTTGCATTTCAGTGCAATGTTTTTGGGTTTTTTATTTCCTGAAAATTATGAGTAAATGAAAATAGGGTACTAGATCTGCAGCTGGTATAAACAGCACCACACACTTCAACTAGCTTAGTAAAATTTATACTAGCTAAGGATCTGGTTTACCTCTATGTTCAACTTCAACATTATTTTATAGACAAACTGGGTTTTCATACCAGAGCGAGAATCCAGTTCCTTTCAAAGAAAAGTGCTGTGTTTATGATTCATGCTAGTATAACAGGAAGCAAGGTACAAGTCATATTTTACCTCCATAGCTACTGCTCAAAAGGTTATGCTCTGTGATGGCTATTCAAAGTGAAATGAGCTGGTTGCTTATATTCAGTTCAGAGGGACAGGGATCAACAAAATGATTGTCCTCTCTGCTGTGTATCTCAGCAGAAAGGCAAAGAATTGATTCAGCCTGTTACTCAAAAATGTGCTTCTTGATTTAACAGCAGAAAGAGTTTGTTGCTTTTTCTCATAGCTTCATGTTAACATTATAGTATCACCAGGTCATGCTTGAAGACAGAAAGTAGAAGGCACAGAAAAAGAAAAAAAAGTTAAAGAATTTGAAATGTAATATATGAAGGGAAGTTTTCATTTTCACTGCATCTCTGTAGCTCCAGAGAGGTTGTACAATCCTGGTTTGGAAGGAACAAGCCTGTTTGAAAGCCTTTTAACTTGTGTTAAAACTGACTCTTTGGAGGAAAAAAAATGAGCATGTTAAAAGGAGATGGAATGGAGCTGTGTTTGATGTTCCCTGAAGATAAAGCCAGACAAATTCATCCAAAAGGAAGAGAAAAAATGAGCAGAGAGAGAAGATACAGCTTTTGTTTCTGGTGCTGACCCCTACCTGCAACACCTGAGGAGATATCTGTAAGCATTATTATTTAGACTAATTTCATGGAGATGGAGAGTAGAGAAAAGGATATTTTAAAATGTGAAGTTAAAGCTGTATCAGAATTTCACAAAGGCCTCCTTTTTTTCAAAATGGATATAGCACTGCCAAATACTGGGGCACTGAAGTCTCGTGCTAATTTTTTATCTTAGGATGATCTACAGAGAATGTTCAAGAGATGTTTAAGTGCCATGAAACCCGTGGTAGAGCCAGGAACAATGGCAATCAGTTACAGTGCTGTGACAGAAAGCATTCTGTCTTATTTTTGGCCCTGTAGGAATTGTTTGCCGTTTCAAGTTATTCTTTCTTGATTGTATATTAAAGGCAATGTAAGGTGGCTTTAGCTGTTGTATGAGCTCATCCATTCAGAAAATCTTTTATTCATAATTTAAATAAAACATTTGGCTAGGAGTCAGTTCATGCAAAATTGCTGTCTCCCCATGTCTTCTGTAAATTCCTATGTGGGAACACCTCTTCCTTTTCTTCCATCTATGCACTGGCTTGCTTGCTTTTCTCTGAAAGAGTGTAATAATTTATTAAAGCAACTGGGGCTAGAACAGCAAAGTTACGACAACAGTAGTTTTCTTTTGCATATCCAAAACCTTCTGAGAGGACACGGCAATAGTGTAATTGGAACACAGTGTGATTATAATATAGCAATATTATCTTCACTAATTACTGAAGACCCAAATCAGATCTGTTTTAAGCATGTACAACTATAATGCATTTGACTCATGCCTCGATTACAATTATTAATTGTATATATTACCGCATCATCTAGGAACTCCCCATCATGGACTAGGGCATGAACGGCACATGCCCCCGGTGGCTGGGGGGGCATGGCTGTGCTGGCAGCGGTGGGTGCATGGCAGCGGTAGCGGGAGCCCAGCAGCAGTGAGCAGGGAGCTCCCACAGACGCTGCTGGCACTGTCGGCAGCAGCGGTAGGGAGCGCCAACCACAGGTCAGTGACCACTCGCAGGTGCCACCGGTGGCCAGTGGGGATTGCTGACTGCCCACAGATGCCACTAGTGGTTTCGGTGGTGGGGTGGCGAGTGGCAACTGCCCGCAGGTGCTGCTGACAGTGTCGGCGGCGCTTTTTTGCAGGGGGTGCACTGCCACACTCAGGGGGTGCACGTGCACCCACGTGCACTCCCTACACATCACCTTTGGACTAGGGCTAAGATGCACTAGGCCCTGTACAAGCACAGAGAAAAAAAAGGGTGGGCCTAAGGAGCTTACAAGAGGCAACAGATGGCTGCAAAGAGACGGGGGAGCATAAGGAAGCAATGAAATAACATTGATCAGCACGATAGTGGTAGTTTAACTGTTCTCAATTTCCTTGCAAGCATCTCAGCAAAGGAGAGTTCTACAGAGGGATTTGAAGAAGATCAGTGAGCTAGAGCTATGTGAGTGCCTTGTGGTGAGTTCCTCTGAAGCATGAGGGAGGCAGCATGGGAGAAAGCACAAGGGAACTTTTTTGAGGACCACTGAAACTAGCATCACAAGGTAACTGGAAGCAGCTGTCAGCATCTCAATAATGAATGAGAAGTGAGATATAGCTTCAGGATGAGATATGAAGGAACTTGAAAGTGAAGACAAGAAGCTCATGTCTCAGGAACCAGAGAGGAGGGAGCCAGTGAAAGAATGCAAAGAGATGGTATCCAGTAGGGGTGTGCGAAATGGGCTCTAATCGATTCGGACAGTGATTTGATTCATTGATTCGGATCACTATCCCTGTTTCGATTTGGCTGAATCCAATTCTGAAAGATTCAGTGCTGATTCAGAGAATCAGTGATTCAGACATAGACACAGCTTTGAAAGTTTTTGTACATACTTTAAAGTAGCAGACTTGGCTTGTGATCACTGTGATTCCGGGGCGCATGGAGCATCCCACGGGCGTGCAGGGGGGCCCTCCACATGCTCTCCGGGGGACCCGGAAATGAACTGGAAATGCTTCTGGTCCACTTCTGGGTCTGCTGTCAAGTGCGTTGGGGAATCCCCTGCACTTCTGTGGGACGCTCCATGAGCCCCAGCATCACAGCATTCATGAGCCCCTGCTACCTAGAGATATGTAGAAAAAATATTTAAAGCTGTCTCTATGTCTGAATCTCCGAATCTTTTCAAATCTCTACAAATCGATTTGGAGGGTTCTGCTTCCATTTGTAGAAAGTAAAGTGTCTCCTAATTCAATTCAGATTCAGAGATTCAGCCACCAAATTGGGCTGAATCTCCACCAGATTGAATCAGGGACCGAAGCTTTGCACAGCCCTAGTATCCAGGTTGTAGCTATTTTGGTCTAGAGGCAAGAGGAATCAAAACTTGTGGAAGAGGTGATATTTTTTATTAGACCAACTATATATTTAGTTGGTCTAATAAAAGATATCACCTCTTCCATGAGTTTTCCAAAGAGATGGGGTATATAGTCAAACTGGCAGACGATGAAAATGATGAAGTCCAATATAGGCAAATTAGTTTGTTTGTATGCTCTGTACTTCTTTCCAGTCTTACCATTACAATCCATATTTCAATATCCAAGAAAGGGGCAGATTAAGGAAATGCTGAGGGCCTAACCTTGGGAATCCAGATTAAAAAAAAATAGGTTACTTTGTTGGGGACATTGTCTGGCCTTGGCATTGTGAGATATACCTAATCATTGTGACTGTTTGCAGCACATGGACTCTAGTTACATAAAGGCAAAATGTAATTTATAAACTGTAAAAATGAAAACACTGCAGTTAACACAGCTCCAAAAAAAATTCATTTACCTTATGATCAAGCCTGACAATTTGCAGTGATATTCAATAAAGAAGTTACCATAGCAACTTCAGCAACACCTGAGAGTCACCCTGGTGATTCTTAAATAAGCGTATACCTAATGGGAAAAATTGATCCTCATCCAAGAAGAAAGAATTATCTTGTAGCGAAGACATTAGGTTAGAACTTGGGAAGGCTAAGTTAAGTTCCCATCCCTGCTACAGACTCGCTGTGTTTGACCTCACCCTAGGGACAGAAATGACACATAAACTGGTATAAGTGATGAGAACCCAATTCAAATCTGTAACACAACAGAAATTCAGTGCACATAAACCACTTTCAAAATGGCCAAAACTGGTTTAAGATAAACCTGGATGGATGCAGTATCAGGCTTAACTGATTTAGGTTAAATCCATTTATTGAACTTCTGTCCTGGATCCTCTCCAGATTCAAGTTAACTCACAGTCCCTAGCATCCCAGGATGCTTTGCACCTCCCCCACAAACTCCCCCCCCTCGTCTTGCAGGGTGGGTGGGCTAGCTTTGGCCCAAGCTATCTGCTCCAGTCCAGCAGGAAGACATGTTCTAGCACCTCTCCCCTCAACTTCTGGCCTGGACCACTGCAGGCAGGTGGCCGCATTTCCAGAATCAAAAGTGAATGTCTGTTCATTGCTTATCAGTTCAATCTACGCAGCTTAGACTAACCTGCAAAGATTGACTCAATTCACTGTTAGACTTTTTGACTGTCTGTACTTAGCCTGTGTTACAATCTGATTGAGCTCCTTTTGGAAAACAATCACAAGACTACTGTGAGGGGATCCAGGTCACTGAATCTACATATCCTGAGCTGGCTGGGGCCAGACCAAGTTTAGGTACTTCCCTATCTTTGGGCCTTTGGTCTTGCACTTTCATCTAAAGCTTTATCAGCAGTGAGGGCCCTCCATCCTGAAAATATGAACCATACTCCCCAAATCTTCTGACCATCAATTAAACGTTCCTCCAAATGCTACCGAAGGTATGAGTTTTGAGATTTGCAGTCTGCCTCCTCAGGGGCACATGGGAGGTGTAGCATTCAGCATGCACAGACTTTGACAAGATTCTCAAGCAAGTTATTCTTTTCTTAGTTAACATGAGGTATACACAGATCTAAACAAAATTGAATACCCTCAAACTAATATCTCTGTCTGAGTACCTCTGAGGTACCCGGCATCCTTCAATCAGCAGTTATTGGCTTCTCTTGAGATTCCAAGTCTGCCTCTTGCCTCTCTATCTCTTCTTCAGGTCAGATCCCTTGTAAAATAGCTAAAAAGTTTCTAGGCAGACAAGGTTCTTTGGGTGAATCTGGTATCTTTTATTAGAAACCCACAGACCAACATACATATCTGCACAGAAGCAGCAATCACCCTAAACACACCAAAAAAGCTGTGATATACAGCCAAGCCCTCACATACCACCAAATCTGCACTGAGGAGAACACCCAGGATTGCCACTTCACCAACCTTAAAAAGGCTTTCACCCAACAAGGACGCTCCTCCAGAGAGATTGAAGAGCCACCCAAATACCACGTGAAGAACTGCTGCAGGACAGAAGAAAAAAAAACACAAATCGCACACCATTAGTTATGATATATCACCCCTCCCTTGAACCCATACAGAAAATCCTCAAACAATTTGCAACCCATACTAGAAAGAGACCCTATTCTTAAATAGATCTTCCCAGAGCCACCTAACCTAGCCTTCAAACAAGCACCAAACCTCACTAACCTCATCTCCAGAAGCAAACTTCCCCAGGCCCAGAACACACCCAATGGATCCAAACCATGCCATGACAAGAAATGCAAAACCTGCCAACACATCTCCACCACCCCCACAATTACTACACCCCACAACAGAGCCGTCAGCATCCCTGCATTTTACAGCTGCACCTCCAGAAATGTAATTCATCTCATCCAGTGCACCAAATGCCCTGATGGAAAATATGAAGGAGAGACCAAACAACAACTGCACACCAGAATGAACGCACACTGGAAATCTATCAAAGACAGGAATACCCAATTACCGGTGGTGGCACATTTCTCACAAAAAAACCACACTCTCTCTAATCTCTCAGTTCTAATCCTCAAAGGGAGCTTACAAAACACTTTTCACAGATGAGCTTATGAACTCCACTTCATCCACCGCCTGGATACTAAAAATCATGGACTAAATATAGACATTGGATTTATGACGCATTATAACCTATCTGACATCTGACTCCCCAGATACCTCTCCATTATTCATTCCCCTTCTCTCCCCCCCACACCCCATCTCTCACCCACTGATTCCTCAGTCTACAATCTTCACTGACTGCCTATCTTGTATGCATACCAGCCCAGCGTCTGGCTTCTTTACTTTTCATTCCATCAAGGAAGAGCACAAACCAACTCCTGAAACTTCCTCAGCCTGATGAAGGGTTTTGAACCCGAAAGCTTGCTTAATTTTTTTTCCAACTATTTAAGTTGATCTAATAAAAGATATCAGATTCATCCAAAGAACCTTGTCTGCCTATGTCCTTAGACCAACACGGCTACAACTTACACCCCTGTAAAAAATTTCTAAACACTTTTTTCAGGTGACTCCTTAATCCACCTTTGCCCCTCAAGAATTCAGACTTGGAAAACTAGCTTGCCCCATATAGAAGCCGTTTCTTTGTCCAAGAGTGTCATCTTTTAATGGGTGATAGGCAAAGCTGTTTGTCCCTCTGTTCTTAGTTCTGTGCAACAATCTCCTGAAAGTTTAGAGATGAAGGTAAAAAGGACAGAAAGAAGGTAAAGACTAACCTTACAATCCAAACAGTGTTTCTTGTCTGAAGCAAATCTAAATAGTTCATAATCTCTGTTAGAATTCATAAACTGCACATAGGTATGTTCTTCAAATTGTCAACTCTAGTAATCACTCAGGGGCAGATTCTGTTCCATCTATTAGTATCTAAGTTATCATAGGAGCCAGAGTGCAATTCTCTTCCACCCTCTTTTAAGTCCTCAAAAATCCATTAATATGTCTATGTTTGTAACACACCATCCTCTTCACCTTAAGACTGAGTCACAAAAAAGCAGTGAGGAGAGGAATAACCCACCAATGTCTTGTATTAACAGTTTTTCAGGGGCTCAAGCAGGGTGGGATAGATCACACTTAGGTGTCTAATGTCCAGTAGGTGGAACAGAATTTGGCTCTTTGTCTGTTTGCACTTCAATTGCACGATTATCTAAAAAAAATCATAGATAATCCTAATTCCTTGTGCAGTTTTCAGATATTATTAACTGATATTATTAAATGGCAAATTAACAGATAACGTGTTTTAAGGTCTTAGTTAAAATTTGATTCCTATTAGAGATGGGCCTGAACTGTTATATTTGAATCCAGATAATGTCCTTATGCATGCCCAGTTTCAAAGCCATGTTGATTTGTATTCCAGTCTCCAAAACCCCCAAAAGTAAGGCTCTTCCACTACAGGGTTTGGATTCCTCAAGTCAGACAAATTCTGACCAATGCACTTATCATTTGGATTTGGCCATACATTTTTCAAATCAGTACTTAGAATCAAATAATTAGAAGAAGAGGTACCGCCTATCCCCATGGCACCACTATCCCATTGGATTAACAGCTTCCAGTCCTCTTTCCCTTATGGGCAGTTCTAAAAATGGCATAGCATAGTAGGCAACAGGGAAACTTAGAAGGAAATTCAGTGTCGTTAGGTCCCATAGCACTGCATGGGACCATCCTGGCCAGGACTCTTCCCTTCCACAACGTCACTGCCAGTCCTCTCATCCCTCCACCACTACCCATATCAAATTTTTCTCCTATGCACAACTGAACTAGAAAGCTGCAGGCTAATAGAGTACTGCCTTGTCATATTTCTTCCTTTTATAATTTGTGTCTTTTAGTACATTAAGCTCTATAACTATTATATCTGACCATAAAATTCACTCGTTGACTAATTCGATGTCTTTGACATGTTTGCTGCAAATAATTTGCAATTAATGTCAAATGGTGAATAATGTGGAGGATTTTAGAATATGGAACTTCTACAGTTTGAAAATATAAAAAAATTACAAAATTTCTTACAATTATGACTTTGGGATGCCATTTCCAAAAATGATATCTGATTCCAGCATATCTGGCTTTGAGCAATTCTGATGTTTGTAATTTTATTATTCACACCTGATGTAATAGCCAATCAAACACAACACATGTGATTGTGTTATTTGTTTCTCTATTTGGAAGATGATTCAGAAGCAGATGAACACCATTTTCATTTATTCTGTATTTCAGCAAATACAATCATTAAATCATTTGTATGTCCCTATTATGTTTGGGAAGTTGCACGTTACATATTACCTCACACACACACAAAACCCATGTGATTTAGTTATCGCTGATCCAGATGGCTGTTGTATTTACAAAAGCCATTTTTAAGTCCTTCCTTTGCCATAGACTTCATATATGATCCCAGTCAGTACATTTAATAACCTCCTTCTGTCTTGGATCTCTAGCAGTAAAGCCAGGATAGTAACAGTTCGCTCCTCCCCACCTTTTGCCTGTACCATACACAAAGTTCCTTTGGGACTCTCTTGGTGCTGTCTTATTGCAAATACATGCAACACAGCGCACTCGGCCTATAGGCACTACAATAATGTTAGATGTCCAAACAGTGAAAGAACTATATACCAGTAAATCACAGTGTAATTTCCAAGTACTAATTACTGTACTAAATCAAAACCAGATCTTCTCCGACTTTTTCACCAGTGAAATGGGCCACTTTAAATTGACAAGTCGAATACTGGACTTGAGTGCACTCACGTTTTTCCCCCCGGCAGAAATGTGTAATATGCAGTTGATATTGACATTCCTTTAATCTGTCTCATAAACTTCTGTAAGGTTGTTTTCCCTTAAGCTGTCCTATTTAAGACAATGATGTGGTCTGTTAGGCTGTTGTTCCACTGCATGTGCAGACAGCATGTGAAAGCAAACCTGCTCACTGCAAACATCTATTGCTGAGTCCTAAAATAGACTCATCTGTCTACATCTGTCTGTGTGGTCACTGAATGCATGCTCTCCTTCTGCATAATTTGAGGATGCCTACTGCCTACTTGCTACCGTGGCCAAGTGTGGGTGTTCTGATGTATTTTGTGCACTCATTTTGGGTGTTTCATTTCAGCATTCCTGGATTGCTATTCCCTCAATCTCTCATACCAGATAAGCCATTCATTCAGTGATGAACTGTCAGTGATACATCATAAGTCTTGTTTCTGACAATGCCTCTCTTTGTAGAGCTGACTTTCAGAAAGCAATTAAAACACAGGAAAAATTTTTGAGAAGTACAAAGACATTTTCAAAAATGCTCCCTGGGAAAAGGATGTTTAAAACAATTTATTGCTTGTGAAAGGAGGCTTCATTCTCATTGTCACATAACTGTTGTGTAGGAAAACACTTTTTCCAGGCCTTCCATATCCTAGACCAGATATGAAACATCTGGAAGTTCAAGTTCAGCAGGTGTAAATGTAACACTATGAATGGTAATGTTGTGAATGTGTTGCAAATACCATATCTTTTTGCCAGGCTAGAATCTCCTGATGCTCTGAGACCAAACCTGCATTGTCAAGGCTGCTGAGAGTCATTATTACCCTGGGTTTGTCCTATGAATTTCTCCATGCATGCACAGGGAAGAGGAATGTTGGAAACTCCCTTCCCAACCCAGAATCTTTGAGCCTACAGAGCCCTTAGAAGATGGATGACACAAAGACAGATTACATTCTAGTACACAGAGGAAGCTCCTTGTGTAGTGTGTCCTCTGCACTAAAAATCCCTAGGCAGTTATTGTGCCTACAGAGGGATCCAGAGAACAAGATTCACAGCTGACTCTGAAGTTGGTGAAAGCCAGGGGAAAAGTATAATTATTTTAGGGGGAGTCCAATTGAGGGTAACCCCTTCTTCAGTATTTAAAACACTGCAAGTGTGCAGAAACACAGTATATTAAAATCATACTACACCAAGATTTTCCCACTAAAATAAAAACTTAATTTTAAAATGGAACCAAGATAACACATTCTATTCTGTTATCAAAAGGGGCTTCCAGGGCGTTCTGTTTTGATTGTGTTCCAAATATCCTAGTTCCAGTTTAGGCCCCTCTCTGTTAATATCTCAATTCCCTTGATCAGCACAAAGAACACAGATTATCCCCTGTGCAAACAAAGAGGCATTTGCACTGGAATCAAACCCCACCAAATGTTAATTGTATCAGAGCAATGCAAACAACCCAAGGACACTTGAAAAAATGTTGCAGCAAAGTTTGTCAGCATCTGCTGCTTTTCAGTTCCTGAAGTGCTTCCCATGAGAGCTCCACAAAATTTCAGCAACCATTTTGTTTTGGCCTGTTTTGTCACCCAAAACACCGAATCTGAAATTAAATGGAAGGCTCAGAAACGTCTCCGAAATGAAACATTTTGGAAATGTTTCAGATGTTTCGGAATGTTTCAGAGGCATCCCCCCAGGAAGAGTCCAGCACAGTCCCACAGCCCTCCCTTTAAAGTACCGGGATGCTGGAGCCAGGCGGGGGATGGGGCCAGGCAGGGCAGCCATGGGGGACTTCTTCCACAGCTCCCCACCACTGGCACAGAAGCAGGCACAGCCAGAGGAGCCATGGGGGAAGCCCCCATGGCTCCCCTGCCTGGCCCCATCCCCCACCCAGCCCCAGCCTCCCAGCACTTAAAAAATTAAAGCCCCATACTCACCAGCTGCAGCAGCAGTGATCAGGGCCTCTGGGGGCTTGTGGCAGAGCCCCCCCCCCCCATTTTGCACCCACGCAACAGCTGTCGTATTACATGGGTGCAGCGCAGCATGGCAGGGCACCACTTGGCGCTGGGGTACTGGGGTGGCTGGGGTGGGAGCTGGGGGTGGCTCCAGCAGTCAGCCAGATCCCGGCACTGCTCAGCCCATGGCACAGTGCACAGCACCCTGCCAAGCCACGTTGCACCTGCACCGTGGGGCAGCTGCTGCATGGGTGCCAGATGGGGAGGTGATTCCCACTGCTCCCCACTGCCCATGCTGTGCAGGGTGGCTCTGCCTTGAGCCCTCAGAGGCCCCAGTTGCTGCTGCTGTAGCTGGTAAGTTTGCAGCTTTTTTTTTTTTTTTTTAAGTGCAGGGAGGCCGGGGCCAGGCAGGGAGGCCATGGAGGCTTCTCCCGCGGCTCCCCCCACACAGGGAGAGGCAGGCACAGCCAGAGGAGCTGCAGGAGAACCTGCAGCCACCCAGCTGTGCCTGCCTCACCCCAGCCGATCTGAATGTCCGAATCAGCATAGAAACAGTATTGAAACGCTGAAACGGATTCGGCTGAATTGAAATGGAACAGTGATCCGAAACACCAAAAGAAATCACTCTCCTCTGAAATGGCCAAGTCTGAAACCAAAGTGAAACATAGCCATTTTGCACAGCCCTGCTTCCCACTGATGGTGCCTACACACAGCCATTGCCCATAATAAAACTTTCTGAGAGTGAAGTTACATGTTATACTTAAACCATATTAAGGACACTTAACATGAGTTAACAAGTTTAATGGGCAAATGTTCGTGTTTTAAGTGCCCTCGGGGAGTCAGGGGGGTCCTCAAAGTTATGCTACTTCAGGTTCAGGCAAGGATTAACTTTAGGCCATGCTACCTAGCTTGTGTTAGCTTCAGTCTGATCCATAGAGATAAAAATGAGCCATTTAAAGTCCTCCAGCATCCCAGGATTTTAATGCTCCTCATCCCCCACCCCATTACCCCAGAATAGGGATGAGTCCAGGTGTCCTGGCTCCTAGTTTTGCTCCTGCTTACCAGCTATCTAATGGCAAGAGCTATGAAGGCAAGAAACACTATTAACCCTTAATGTGTGACTGCTCACAGGATGTTCTAACTTTAATACCACTTAAACATGGATTTAATATGGTCTAAGTATAAGAAATCAGCTCTGCTTTAGCAGGGTGAGGGGAGTACAGTTCCAAAGAAAACCTAATTCCTTGACTTATATGGGCAGTAATATGCTAGTAAGGAAAAATGTGAAGAAGTGAAAGGTAAAAGTCCCACATCAGCTTCATCTTCCTAACTGAAGGGGAAAGACAATATTATGTAATAAGGCAATATGGGTTTGGGAAAGAGAAGAGGTACATTAAAAACCCCAGGCCAAAAAATAATAATGGAAAGCAAATGATAAAATTCAAGTACATATGCAACAACAACCAATAAAATATCACACATACAGCCTGCCTGGTGTAAACCAGAGGGGGCACCTGTGGCATGGGCAGGAAGCCAAAAACAGAGCAGCAGATTGGGCAGAGATTACAGGAAAGTAAGCAGAGCAACAGATTGGGTAGGGAGCATAGGGTCAGAAGCCAGAGCAAAAGATTGGGCATGAAAAAAGGACTGGAATGGCACTCAGGGAAGGTACAGGGCTAATTTGCAACACACCTGCCAACAAGATTGGCCCCCACTAGTGTAAGGCAATCTCTCAGTATTGACAGCCACATTTCCAGTAAGATAACTCTCTTTACTAACCACAGTTAAGTATCCCAAGTTCTTCCATGTTATCTGCTGCAAATTGTATTAAGATCAGCACCGATAGGCAAAAAAGTTCTGCTTGGACACTCCAGTGGTGATTCAGATGGACAGACGCTGAAGTTCTTGGTGAAGCTAATCTCTTTTTTCCCCCTCATTTCTACTACTAGCTTTTAGAGCTTCAAAGTGCATTGGTGTATATTTGTACTGGAAGCCCATTCAGGAAAGTGAAAATTGTTTGCTCCTTTGGAAGAGCATCTACATAGCCAGAAATTCTTTAACAACCAAATCCATCCATATATTGAGTTTAAAGTCACTTGTGGTCAGTCATGAGAAGAATATTGCATGATGTATTGGTATATTTGTTTCAATGTTTTCATTATAATCTCAGTAATGGCACTATAGGAACAATGTTAGGGCTTAGGTCATATGTAAACAAACATTCAGAGTTTGAGGTTTCTCTGTAGAGTAAAATCTTGTAGTTTCAAGCTTTATAAATTTGGTATTTTTTGAGCAAAAAAGGGCTTTATTAACAGGGATGTTTAGGTTTTCTGTTTTGTATTTTTTAGCAGAAATAATCAGCAGATTTTTTTCAACTTTAATTCAATATTAATGAAATAAATCACCTGGGAGTGCGTTATATTTTATACCATGTTTGTTTGAAATGGAGTTTGTTTATGTACCCTGTAATTTCCATGTCATCTTCCTGCTTTTCTTTTCATCAGTGTAGACATCAATAGCTCTCAAAATGTATTGTTCCACGATTTGTGGGAAGCAAAGGAGGTGTGTACGTATGGAGCAGAGAAGAAAATAAAATGAAGATAAAGCATCTTTGAGCTTAGTAATGAGTGTAAACATATGGTGACAGTGGCTTCAAGTCAGAGATCTAAGAAAATGAATTTTCTTCCTAGATAACAAATGCAGTGGGGTTTTTTCCTAGGTATGGGTAATGCATGAAGACTGAGCCCAATTACAGTAATAATTCACTAAGAATGCTCATTCACTGAGTCATTTGGAGGTAAATGTTCACCACTAAAGGTTAATTTAAGGAAAACCTACCTGAAAAGCACTAAAAATCAGCAGTGTTCTCATATGTCTAGCAACTAACCTGCTATAAAGACTATTATGGGCTGCAGAAGGAGTCAAAAAAGAACAAACTCTATTACTTTGCATATATGTATTGCTTCCATTTAATTTGGACACTGATACAAGGATTAAACTTGTCCTTTTCTTACAGACGCCTGTAATTTCTAATTACACTGCAAACTACAAAAATTAGCAGCTACTTACCAGAGCGTCAACAATTACTTTAGTGCTTCTATATATCCTGGGTAAATTATCTAAATGTTGACAAATGGAAGTACAAATATTATGGGTAAGTCTATGTTGTACTTTGCAGAGTAATTTAGAGTCACTCAAGCAATCTCTAAAAGAGCTAGTGAGCTCACCTATCAGGAGAAGTCTAGTGATGGTAGCATGGAGCTATGCCTACTTGTTTAGAACAAACTGGCGTATCCATACATTATAATGCAGTACAGTATGCACCAGCATAACCCTGAATTTAAAACTAAGGATTATTTAAAGGTTTCTGTAACCCCTATGTATTTGCTCATTTAAATTCACATGGGGACCATTCATATTCACGCAGCCATTTGGAAGAAACCTTTATTGTTAGGGACCCTTTTAGTTTGCAAATGAAGCTGTGTATTTGTGAAAATAAAATATAAGAGATACAGTCATCTAATCAGGGAGCAAAAAAAAATACCACCTGATTTCAACCAACTTCACAGCTTGATACTGAATGAGAGAGATTATTTGTCACAATGAACAGTTCAAGAGTGCCCTATAAACCAAAATTTATGTGCCTAGTGTTAGTGTCATTCCAGATAGCAAACAATTCATAAAAAAAAAAAACACCTCAGTTGGTTTCCAGTAATGTCATGATAAGAAAAAAAGAAATCCATTTGCTGAAAAATTATTCCCTGTGACGATTGCAATCAGCTCTAGTGATGTTTCGAGTGAACATTTTTTCTGTGTAGAGCATTAGAGAGTTCAGATAGTCTGAAAGCCATGGTTCACCTCTTTGTCACCTCTCTGGAGATTAGTATTGACTAGCAATGGAGTAAAAATCGTTGTGTACAGAACTTTTTTTTAGACACTGCCTCAAGCTTGCATGAGCCATATAACAACAGCAGGAACATGCACAGTCGAATGGCTGAC
The DNA here is from genome assembly GCF_001723895.1 of Crocodylus porosus. Classification (NCBI taxonomy): domain Eukaryota; kingdom Metazoa; phylum Chordata; order Crocodylia; family Crocodylidae; genus Crocodylus; species Crocodylus porosus. The sequence continues at coordinate 21,909,849 of NW_017728914.1, forward strand.
AATGGCTATTTATAGATGAACCTCTGAAGGTTCTCAGATAAAAAAGTTCACTTTAGAAAATTTCCCCATATTCAGATGCTCGTCTGCGTTGTCAGTATTACCTTTTCATGGTATTTTGTCCCCAGAACACAGTGAGAAGGCAACAGGTTAGACAAATATCTATCAGGGGTGGTTTAGGTACAGTTGATCTTGCCTTGGGGCACGAACTACATGAACACTCAAGGTTCCTTCCAGACTTATTACTATAATTCTGTAAGGGACATATTATTGTGAACGTCAAGGGTCTTTCAGATAGAGATGTGTCTTTCATGTAACATAACGGAATTATACAGGCAATATCCCTTTTGGTTCAACTGCCCCCTAATTCAAGCAAGGAAACATTAGCATAATTTTGATTTTGTGGGAGATATGTTCTAATAAAATTAGAATATGTTATGTTCATGTTAAGGCACAATCCTGTGATGCACTAAAACTATACCATGGAGTATAATCAATGTGATCGCTCTCATTCTGGCTGGTCAGTTCTCTATAAAATCCCTATCACAGGAGTATTTAGGCATATCAAATAAGGAAACAAAGTTAGAGGGCAAAGCATTTAAAATATATAAGAGCATTTTTTTTTCTGTAAGGGCTGCAGGTCAGCATAATCCAAAGCTTTCCCTTCCTCTAGTTGCTGGGATATATGAGCAGAGCAAAGCAAAAGAAGTAGCTAGGTGCTATATATAGAACTACTAGTCTTCCGAGGGATTGTCTGTCAGAAAGCAGCAAGCGTCTTTCTCCTGCTTTCCCCTCTCTTTCTGGCCGTGAGTGTGAAGTGAAGACAGCATCACGCATGTTTACTGTTCCAGACGGCTCAGTATGACGTAGCCTTTCTGCATGAGCAATAGAACAATTCACAACAATTCACAAAGGACAATTCACAGATTACCAAAGTTTAAAAACTCAAGCCCAGGAGATGTATGAGGGATGCTGGCAAGATAACAGAGCAGAGCAGACAAAGTGAGCCTGCAGGATTTCATCCCTTCCTTTTGAAATCCTTCAATATGTTGTCACAAAAACCTGTTTTTATTCACCTATCTTGCTTAGACCAGTCCCCATCCCCACTCCCACTTCATTAAATACCCATTTTATCTGTCTTCATGCTGGGATCACACACTTGTCTTCTCCTGCTTGAACTACTGCTTCTGATGAACTACCCACTGTACAGATATGAGTGATTTCAGAACATCAGCATTAGTCATCTGCATGGCTCACTGCAAGGCCAGTGTTTTACTTCTTTTCTTAATTTTGTCTTCATGCTGAAGGTGAACTGTGTTTTTGCCTTGAGTTATAATGGCTCTTTGTGCCTCTCCTCCTTCCTTCCCGGCCTGATCAAAGAGAAGCTCAGAAGCTAGTATCTGAATCCCTATAGATCCTCTGAGCATATATTTACCAGTTACATCTCTGTCATGATAGTGGCAAGGCAGTAGTTCTAGTCTCTTCTCTGCTTTTACTTGCATCACATTGTTTCTCCTGTTGGTGGTCTTATGCCTTGTACCTTGGTTGTGAGGGTTCAAAGTCACAATTTTGGGGATCCCATGGATAAATGGTTGCCCATGAATGCAAGGGACTGGATTCAGAGGCCCTTCCCAGTCTTATGTTCCTGTTTCCCTTTGGATTGGAACTGGAAAAATGATGTTTCCATAGCCCCTCCTGAAAAAATGATTAATACGGGCTAATCAAAGGGGCAGGCAGCCAATTCTGTGGGCAGATCTCAGGGCCAGCTACCATTTTCTCAAGCTTATCACAGTGGGACCCACCCCCACCAAACATACACACTTCTAATTGGCCAAGAGGCCCCTGTGGCCCCACCCCTCACTGCTCATTGGCTAAGAAGGCTGTCTGTCATGCAGCTCTACTCCTCACCGCTGATTGGTGACAGGGCCAGACACAGGCATGGGTGAACATGGGTCTGGACAGAAGGGGGGCCCAAAAATAGTAATTTTTATTATTATTTTTATCATTATCTCTGGTGAAGTAGGGCCCAATACTAAAAGTTTGCTCAGGACTGCCAGGAGTCTAGGTATGGTGCTGATTGGTGGAGGGGGTAGGGCTGCATGACAGGCAGCCCTCAGTCAATCAGCAGTGAGAGGCATGGGTGGCCACCATTTTACCCTCATTCTGGCAGCTCTCTTTCCTCCCCCCTGCCAGTCTGCACACCTGGACCACAGCAGCCATAAGAACTGCTGGCTCCCACTGTGAAGCCAGCATTTTATCTTCAGTATTTTTTTCCTCGTGTATTTTGCAGACATTGCCTGATTTTGCAATTTCCATGAAAGTTGTGAAACCTTGATTTGAGTAGGTTCCTAGTGATAAATTGCCAGATGCAAGTTATAATGGGATAATTAAGAGCCTTCAAACAGAGAAGAAGGCTGTTGTTATTGAACTCATATTTTAGAGCAAGTCATGAGATCTTTCTGTGCCCCGTTTCCTATCTGTACATGAGGATAATAGTTTTACCTTTTCTTATTCCACACTCTCTCTTTTCTAGCTTTTCAGACTACTTATTTGTTACTTTTTTTTACATATACACATAGATCAAATACAACTATAGCTGACTGCTGACTGGGGCCATAGTTGTATTTCTGGCTGACTGAATGCTACTGCTGGGGAAAAAAAATCTGTTTATAAAATGTTCCTGGTATGTCATGTCAAATGCCAGCATCATTATGAACTAACTAGAGATGGACAATTTGGCTCACAAGAAAAAAAAACTAACCAAAAATCTTGATCTAAAACTGACTAGTCCTGGTTATATTAAAGGTGAAAATGGGAACAGCAGACTTCATCAGCAATGACTGATGATGGATGAAACCTCCTCCTGGAAACAGAGTTCCCATATTCTAATGGTTACCAGATTTAGGAAACTGTTATACTTAGCTAAATCATCTTAAGTTTGCTCTGATTTGGGGAATACGCTATATCACTCATAAAGGGCAAGGGAAAAGGAATGACCATTAGAACAGTCAGGTACGTCAGAGCTCTGGAAAGAAATGAAGCAGTCTGTGCTCTCTTCTGCAAATCTAAAGTTCATCATCTGGTCATGTTGTATGACTTCAGACGCTACAATCATTTTTAGATGACTGAATGTATTGGTAGAATTCTCTGTTCCCCTCTGGCATGTTCTCTCTTTCTCTCTCTTTCCCCTGTCTGAGAAAAAAAAATAAACAGAGTCATAGATTTAAAGACCATACGGGGCCACTATGATCCTCCAGTCTGATCTCTTGCATAACACGGGAAAAGTAATCCTGCTCTGTAATTTCAGTTTCAGCCCATAGTTTCTATTTGAACTGTAGTATGTTGTTTGAGGCTCAGGACAGACATTCAAAAAGCCAGAGCCTGAATTGATTCAATCTCTACAGGTTACTCTAACCTGCATAGATTGAACCAATTTGCAAGTGAATAGGCATTCAGTTTTGACTCTCTGGAAATGCAGGTACATGACTGCAGTGGCTCAAGCCAGAAGCCAAGGGGCACTAGAGTGAGCCCTCAGCTGAAGGGAAACTAAGCTGAGGGAAGGGATGTGGCCAGGCCCTGGCAGGCCTGAGTATGATGGGGGAGGGCTCTAAACTCCACCCCCATCCTGCAGCAACCCCAGCTGGGGTGCCTGAAGGCAGAGGAGGGAAACAGCCCCAGCCAGGAGTCCCCAACCCCCTCACCCCATTCATTCTCTGGCTGGTTGCAGGAACAGGGCCAGACCCCAGTAGCCTGAGTGGAAGTGGGAGTTTAATCCCCACATTGCAGGGGACAGCACAGGCACCAACTGGCTCTACTCATGCACTCGGTGCTGGGCACCTGGAGCCACAGCAGGCAGACACCAGTAGCCTATGGGGAAGTGGGGGTTTAATCCCCCCATTGCAGGCAGGAATGGGGGCACCAACACAGTGCCCTAGGCTGAGTCCCTCTGAGGAGTGGTCAGCAAGCTGTGGGGAGGGAGGATGTGGCCTGGCTGTGTGTGGGGGGCCAGGAGCTGGGGCTAGTTATGGAGCCCAACTTACCACTGCCTCCCACTGCTGCACAGTGGCCCAAGCTGGGGCAGCCCCATGGGGTAGGGGGAAGCACCCAATCCCTCCCACCTTCAGTCTCACAGGGGAGCCGCGGGTTGCAGGCAGGCTGCAGCTGCAGTGTGGCTCCCCACCCCCCTCCCTCTCCTGACAGCGGCAGAGTGAACTATCACAGTGGACGGAGGTGAAGCACCTGTCACTCACTGCCTGCTCAAGGCAACACCAAGTGCTTAGGGTGGGCTGCTGTGGCCCAGGGACATGGGCAGTGGTCAGGGGAGGCAATGGACTGCCACAGCCCAGTCTGGCCCAGCCCTGAGTGCCTGGTGCCACCACAGGTAGGCAGGAGTGCAGCCCAGTCAGGCCCAATAGTGCAGCCCAGTCTGGCCTGGCCCCATGGCGAAGGGGGTTAGGCAGCAAGTGGCCTGTGGCAGCCCATCCCTCCCCCTCCTGGTGGTGGTAGCAGAGTGAACCATTATGGTGGGCAGAGGTGAGGCACCTGTTACCCGCTGCCGGCTCGCATGGGGTGCCAGGTGCTCAGGGTGGGCTTCAGCAGGCTAGTTGCTGCCTATACCCCTGGGCTGTGGGGTGGGCTGGAGTGGGCTGCAGTAGTCCACTGCCTCTCCCTGTTGCTGCCCATGTCCTTGGCCTGCAGCAGCCCACCCTGATTACCCGGTGCCGCTGTGAGCAGGTGCTTCACTTCCACCAGCCGTGATAGTTCACTCCATGGTCACTGCTGGGAGAGGGAGGGGGGCAGGGAGCCATGATGCAGTTGCAGCCCACCTGCAAAGCATGTCCCCCATGCAAGGCTAGAAGTGGGAGATGATGGACACTGACCCCTGGCCCGTGGGGCCACCCTAGCCCAGGCCATGCTGCCGCAGTGGAGGGGCTCCGTAACTAGCCCTGGCTCCCCCCAATCCTCACTGCCTGCAGTCAGGTCACATGTCCCCCCGACCCCCCAACCCTGCGGCTGGCTGGCCGCTCCTCTGAGTTCTAAATAATGCCAGAACTTCAATATTCTCATTATTAAAAAATGTGCCTCCTTTTATTTAATTTCTGCTGCTAACCATCAGTTCTCATAACTTTTTTTTGATAGTTAAAGTGCTTTGGCTATCAGAAATCTCTTTCCCAGGAGGCAAATATAGATTTTATTGTAATCAATTCATGATTCAAATTTTCCTTGAATAAATCAATGGCCTTGTTTGTTTAGCCTCCTATGGAAAGTCATTTTCCAGACCTCAAAGCATTTTCCAAGCTCTTTTCTGAACCATTTCCAATTTTCAATAGTCTTTTGGAAGTAAGGATGTCAGCATGGGGTGTGCTATTGCAGTAAATGGTCTCTTATATGTCATCTACAAAATGGTTATTGGTACATCCAAACTATGCTGCTAGCTGTTTTCTATATACTCAGTATTTCATGGTATGAGATACTCAGCATAAGCACAAAGAACTAGATGGAGGTTAGGGAAAGGGGACTGAGCAGGGGTTAATTGATTTCTAAGAGCTTAGATCTTACACACCGAGTTTCACCCAGCCTTGGAAGCAGACAGGCCGTCTAACACAACAAGGCCAATGGATGTACACAGCCTGAGAATTGAGGGGACATATACCATACTGTTTAACACAACAAGGTAAACAAGGACACAAAGTCTGGGAACCAAGACAATATGTACTATACTGCCCATAACATGAGATAAGTGGCACCAGATGCAAGGCCTCAGAGCAGGGAGGCCTGAGTCCTGGTCTTTAGGGGAACAGACAGAATTAGAAGAAGGTGCAGAAGGCTCCATGGAAGTGTGACCACAGAGAGACAACCAACCAGAGATAGCCACGGATGAAGAGTCATGAGGAGGGAAGGAGACTACAAAAGCAGAGAGAGTAACATGACAGTAACAAAGTCCCTCCTTCTCTTTCTTTCTGTTCCTCCCTACCCCACCTGGGTTCCTTCTCCTCCTTCTCCTCCTCCTCCTCCTCCTCGCCGAGAGTGGTTGCAATCCCCATCCCCTAGGAAGGGTCCCCAAGGCCACCACAGACTGAGGGCATAAGGCCAGCCCACCTCCTGTACCGCACTGGAGGGGTGCTGTGGGCCTTGGCATCCCACCTCCAGACTGCTGACACGTAAGAGAGAGAGTGCCTCAGAGTAAAGCCTGCATCCTGGCCAGATGTACTTTGACTCTGATGACAGCCCTAGGATTTGGTAGATATATAGAACTGCTTAACTGTGTGTATTGTTTCTTTTCTGTTATCACTGTGTATCAATACATTTGCCTATTATCAAATGGAAAGGTCATGGTCAATCTGAGAGTGGTCCCCCACCCCGAACAGGGTATCCAGAGCCAACACACCGGCCCTTGGGTGAGCAGCCCAGGGCCCCATCCTACTCCCCACCGGGGCCCTGAAGCTGCGCATTCTAGCCCCCAGAATGCACCTCCCCAGCTGGGCAGCAGCCGCAGCCCTACCTGACTCCACCCCTCCCTATGGGGGTCTCAATACCGCCCCCCCCCACCGACTTACCTGCAGAAGCTGCTCTTCAGGCTGCCTGGTGGCCCTGTGCATATACATGCACATGGCATCCCCTGCCTCCTCCTACTTTCCCTCCCAGCCCCTTGCAGGCTGGAACTCTGCCAGCCTGCAGAGAGCTCATTGCAAAAGCGCAAAATCTGCGGGTGTCTCCATTAAACTGAAAATGCCATGTTTTTCCCATGGAAAACAGAAAACTCAGATCTCTGCAGATCACTCAAGTCATTTATTTCCGAGGCATCAGCACAGGGATATTTATGAGAAAACAGACATAAAACAAAGGACCCCATGTTTTACGTATAGATATGGCCTGATACTGAAAGATGCAGGCTACCCTCAATTTACATTAAGTGAGTAGAATTTGAGGACGTTCATGAGAACAGAAAGGAGGGGTGCACAGTTTATAAGGTAGTCTTGTAGCTGTGTTATGCTGAAGTACGACAGGAGGCAGGGCAGATGCGCACCTTGTAGACTAATGGAATTAGAGCTGCATAAGCTTTTGTGAGCAGCAACTCTTTTCATCAGATCCTATGAAAGGACATACAGAGGGCTCTTGTGTCCCTTCATAGGATCTGATGAAATGAGCTATTGCTCACCGAAGCTTATGCAGCTCTGATTAAGACAGGTTGATCAAAGGGTATGGGGTCCCTGGGGATTGCTCCTCAAAGTACAATAAAGACAGCAGGGGAGAAGACAGGGGTTATTTAGAGTTCAGAGAGGCCTCAGTCACAGGGATAAGCAAAAGTCAAATTTAATAAAATAAGAATGCCGCATCTCAGCAAATGTCTCTCACACAGTCAAATGAATGCCATAATCTACACTAATCCTACTTATCTTTGCCATTCTTTGGCTTTTCCTTTTTTTTCAGATGCGTCTTATCATTGCATTCTCTAAATATAACTGTTGATGCGCAATGCATATTTTTGCGACGCATTTGCTAGTTACTGAACTTTATGCCATAATGTAGGTCTATAACATTATGCTTTACCATAAGGCCATATCTACTAAAGTGACATGTCTGTTCAAATAAGGCCATAGCAATCTGGTACCCTGAATGACAGCCAAACCCACTCCAGTTCCTTTCATTGCATCATTGTGTAATACATAAATGCTTGGATTCCAAAGGTGATTTCATGAAGGTGAAAGCTTATTTTCCAGTTAAAATGCAAATGACTCAGCCTTCCTACTCTCTGAGGTCCATGCACCTTCATAAATCCAACTGATATTGAAGAGAAGAACTATCATACTGATTAATAAAAGCCTTTGTGCTCAATGTTTCCAAGCTAGTCTTTTCTATTTCCTTAGCAGTTCATTTAATTTGAAGATTCTTAAATTTCCGATTTCATTTACATGGATACATGGACAGGCCTGAATGTCAGCACTGCTAAAATTAAACAGGATTTACTTTAGCTTCAAGGTTAAGAACAAAGTGGTTAATTAACAAGGGGGTTGTACCTTTTTCAGTTATTGCCCTTGGTATGACTATTTGGCTTGGTGTTCCTAGTCCGTCACAGTGCACTTCAGATTTGCATTACAAAATATCTCCAAACTTTTCACATTTACAAAAAAAAAATTCTTCTTAAAAAAAAAAGAAAGAAAAAAGGGAGCAAAACAGATACTAGATACACGTTTCCCAGTTCTTTTCTTGAAGAGTTTGTATTCTTGATATGTCCAGCTCAGTCAGGTATTTAACTTAAAAGGGCAGACTTAAGATATTTTTACTACCTTTTCATTTCTGTTTTTTGTAAAAATTCTGGAAACTTGCTATTGAAGTATTACCTTTAGTAAGAAGGTTTTCCCTTAGTCAGGTACACACATGCAAGCCTGATATTTGAAGTTTGTCCACAAATGCAGGGTACAAAAGATCACTGTTGTCATAGGGCTGTTCCTCAGTCATTGGCTTCTTGCGATGTGACATTTCTGAGTTCCACATGCTCACACTTTTATTGTTGGGTTGATTATCATTTGTTATTAGTTCATATCTCATAAATGTTGACCTGATTTGGTTTTGTATGGTTGATCGGCATCAACGCTGGAACTGCTGTAAGAGTTCCATGGACTCTGCAAATACATATGACAAATGGGAGAAATTTGGAGTGAACAGTCCAGAAACAATTTCAAAATAGTATTTAAGAGACCTATTTTGTGTCTAACTTCTCCAGCTGCATTCCAAGACACCGTATCTGTGACAGCCGGCAGGCTTTATAGGTGAAAGTATTATTGTTAGCTTTTCCTGTCATTTGATTGATTAGAGCTTCTTTTAACATTGCCTGCAATTTCTGATAGAAAATTAATCTGTGACAAATTATCTTCAGAAAGCCTCTTACATAAAATGTATGCATCATAATCCAGAAAAGGTTTGAAATAGCATCACAAATGATACAAGAGCTGAGTAGACATGCATTTTTTCAGACTACCACCAAGAAATCTATTTCCCATCCTTCATGGTTAAAGTTTTAATAAATATTGATTCCAATTAAATCTAAACATCAGATTTTTAAAAATTTCCATTGGTCCTATGTGAAAATAGGCAAATTACTCGGGGGAGGCTTTGATTAAACCCCTTCAAGATTTTCAAAGTAATTTTCAAACTTTTTCAAGTGGATTTCTATAATCCCTCATTATAGGTTGTTCCAACTTGAAAATGTAGTTTGGTCAATCTCTTGTCTTATTTTATCAATAAACTAAAAAAGGGGAAACTGAGCCTGATGCATAATCATGGAACTATTTTCTTACAGCTTTTCAGACAGCTGAGCGTGACAGCTCGGAGGATCTTTCAGCCTAATAAAATTTCCAGCTCCTCAGTAGTCACTTCAGATTTTCTGTTTCAGACAAAGTAACAGGAGCACGTAGCAGTGAGTTTAGCTAACAGGACCAGGGAATAGAGTCAGAGGAGTAAATCCAATTCTCTTCTCAGAACAAGTTCCCATTAGCAGAATTTTCTTGGCATACCCATTTAATTGATGATCTACTTTTGTCTGACACCACAGTTGCTTCCATTCTGCAGCTTATAACGTTCTCTTCTCCTGACAACTTATTTCACACTCGCTTCTTTAGCAACTTTCTTCTTTCTTCTTTGACAACTTTTGTTTCTTTCACTTAGAAGCCCTGAACTGCAGAGTGTTTTATATTTCTACATCATTTCTGACTATTGAGGTCCCTTCCAACCATGATTTTCTATGATTCTATGATTCTGAAGACAGTTGATATCCCTTTCCAGTAGCCACTTGCCCCTTTTGACTCGTCTGATTCACTCAGTTGGGCAAGGTCTACTTTGAACACCACTGTTAGAGACACCTCAACAAGAGCTGGCCAGAAAACAAGAATTACGCATTATGGTCAATGCAAAGCTTCTAAAATGTTTTGTCCTGCCATATTGGAAGAAAACCAAAACATTTCACAGTTTCTCATAAAAACCCAAATATATAGACCTACATGTATACCTGACTGTATGCGGAGACCTACCCATATGCCTCAGCATGGCCAATGGTCTAAAGGTTAGAACACGGATTTGGGGTGCAACAGAATTCAGGCGTAAATCCCTGCTTTGAGTGCAGGGACTTGATCATGGGGGTCTCTGGGTTATAGTTGTCATTCTGTCCCTCTCTGGTCCAATGCATGTTTACAAAATGGAACTGGTGCAAGAGAAGAAACTGAGATAGCAAGTCAGACTATAGATGTGGTTAGGGAATTCTCCAGACATGCAACAGACTCATGTTCATAGCCCCTCCTCTGAGTCATGCTATTCTGGGATTCTGTCCTTTTTTGACCACGTAAATCCACACTAGACCTGAAAAACCGATTTGTTCCCTAAAAAGTTTCCATTTCAACAAATTAGACTTATCTAATGAAAAAGCATTGCTGAAAATTTCCTGAATTACTCTTACCCCAATAAACTAGAAAGAAGGGAGAACCACATTTTTTTTCCTGCACAAGAAAGAGCCAGATAATTAAACTCTAGCACAGAAGCATCTTGTCTCTGCTTCTCAATGCAGTGTAGTCACATGGCAAGAACAATGCCGAAAAGTTCAACCTGCTGATTTAATAAAATGACCTGGCTTATGGCCCAAGGAAGCAGATGGCATTATAGATTACAGACTAATGCCTCAGGAGGAAGACCAGTAAAGGAATATCTTCTTTGCAAAAGAACTCAAGAAAATGGGCTGCCTCTGCTTCCTGTGATTTTTTTATATCTCAGCAGGCAGAGTTTATAGAGCCATTGAAGAAAATAAGTAAAAGTCACAATTACAAAAGTTGCATTTATATAACACTGTTCACACCAATCTAATGTACTCCCACAAGATCCCACAGTTAGCAGAGTCTGAGTAAAGAGGAAGTGCTTGTCTGACTGCACTCAGAAACACAGCAGAAGCACCCTTCCCCCCATGATACTGGTTGTGTGCATGTAAGCTTTTCATTTCCCTGTGGAGAACCGGCATGAATATTCTATTGGCAAAAATCAGCACAGATGCAAAGTACCACTTTGCAACAAGTTCATTATTCATAATACAACTGAAACAAAGTGTTCAGACTGCTCTATGGCATTGGTCACTAGCATAACCTCAAAATGAAGCTACGCAAATGCAGCATAGAGAAGTCACATTTTGCCTGCTACTGAAATGCACATCCTCTCTTAAACATCATAGATGCATTAGCATTGTTCAACAGTTCAGGAAAGGAAATGGAGGGGAGAAGTAGATGTATTTTCCCACTGAAACCAGAGAGGAGATTGGTCAACATGATGCAGAATGGAAATCAGTACTGGTAAAATTGCAGAGATATATTGGAGCTACAAGAACTCAAACATGTGTCAGGACTGTGGTCCTGCCTTTCTCACAAAAAACATGCAACACAGATACTGAGCTGCTACAACCTCTTAAGTGATTACAATCATAATCCATTGTATGCTTGTTTGTAAGAGATCCATTTCTGTAAGCAGTTGAGTTTAATTGGGCCACAGCTGGTGTTGACTGAGTATGGAGAGGGCAGAGGGAGGGGGAAGGGATTTAATGGCTTGCTAGCTCTTTTTAAAATGAGGTTTCACTGTTTTTCTGCTGTGTAGTTTGTTTGTTTCAGTTTGTGAAAGTCATAAGGAACAGTGAGCCTTCAAATTAAGGACCTAACGTAGTGATTTCACTCTGTCCTATAATGGTCTTCCTCATAGTCTGAACGAAATCTCAGCAAAGAGGTCCAGGACTGAAAGGGTGCAAAGACTGAACAAATTTCACCTCCCATGCCAGGGGTGAGCTTACAACATCTTGGAACAAACCTCATCCAGTCTGTAATCCTGAGCTTACAATGGGGGGAAAGAGACCTAACGGTGGGGGTCTACTATAGGCCACCTAACCAGGGGGAAGAGCTGGACCGGGAATTCTCTGGTCAGCTCATGGAGGTAGTCTAGTCAAGGGATGTGGTCATCATGGGTGACCTAAACTATCTGGACATCTGCTGGGAAGAGCAGTCAGCGAGGTCTGACCACTCACATAGGTTAGTAGCCAAATTACAGGACCTCCATCTAACCCAGGAGGTGCACAGTCCCACCAGGGGAAATGCTGTGTTGGACATGATCCTGGCCATAGGGGGTAACCTGGTGAGGGGACTGTGGGTGCTTGACCACCTGGGCGATAGCGATCATTGCCTTCACCATCCAGCGCAGTGTGTCAAAGGCCTGCAGCAAGGCAGCAGCCCTGGACTTCAGGATGGCAGATTTCAGTGAGGTAAAGAGACTAGTCAGGGAGGCACTGAGGTCCGGGAGGGGTGTGGAGATGGGAGTCTGAGTGGAGTGGTCGTTCCTTAAAGAGATGATCCTCCAAGCCCAAAGGGTGATAATCCCCATGCAGCTCAAACAGGGCAAAAGCACTCAAAAGCTCCCGTGGCTCACCAAAATCATCCAGGAACATCTCAAAGCCAAAAAGGAGGTGTACACCCAATGGAAGGGAGGGGCCATCACCAAGGAGGATTATACCTCCATTGCTCGAGATTGTAGAGGGGCTGTTAGGAATGCTAAGGCTGAGATGGAACTGGGACTAGCGACCCAGATCAAGGATAACATGAAGTCCTTTTTTAAATACATAGGGGGTAAGAAGAAAGTACCAAGTAACATGAGGCCTCTGCAGGACATGATTGGTAATCTGGTGGTAGCACCAGGTGACAAAGCTAATCTCTTTAACAGTTTCTTTTCTTCCATTTTTCTGAGCAGGGACAGGAACATTCCCCCCACTGGGAATCTGGACAGACCCAGGGGAGGCACAGCCAGGCCCAGGGTCAGTGAAGACCTAGTCAGGGAACTTGTGGAGGGACTAGATGTGTTCAAATCAGCAGGTCCTGATGATCTCCACCCCAGAGCGCTGAGGGAACTGGCAGAGGTCACTGTGGGACCCTTGGCACAGCTTTATGAGACTTGTGGTGCTCTGGTGTGGTGCCAGAGGACTGGAAAAGGGCCAATGTGGTCCCCATTTTCAAAAAAGGGAGGAAAGAGGACCTAGGAAACAATAGGCCAGTTAGTCTTACCTCGGTCCTGGGGAAGCTCTTTGAAAAACTTACCCAGGAGCACATCTGCAAGGGACCAGCAGGGAAGATTATGCTTAGAGGCAATCAACATGGGTTCATTAGAGGCAGGTCCTGTCAAACCAACCTGGTTGCCTTCTATGACCAGTCACAAGAGCCCTGGATACAGGTGTCATGGTGGATGTAGTCTTTCTGGACTTTAGGAAGGCCTTCGACACTGCCTCTCACCCCATCCTCATTAAAAAATTAGGCAACTGTGGTGTCAACACTTACAGAGTCAGATGGGTCACAAACTGGCTGAAGGGCCACACCCAGCCAGTGGTGGTGAACGGGTTATTTTCAGCCTGGAGGGACGTGGGCAGTGGGGTTCCCCAGGGCCCAGTTCTCGGCCCCCACTGTTCAATATCTTCATCGGCGACTTGGACGAGGGGTGAAAAGCATCTTGTTCAAGTTCTTAGATGAAACTAAGATGTGTGGAGAAGTGAGCTTGCTAGAAGAGAGAGACAGACTACAACTAGATCTGGACAGGTTACAGAGGTGGGCAGATGGGAATAGGATGGGTTTCACTACGAACAAGTGCAAGGTGATGCACCTGAGGAGGAAGAACCAGCAGCATACCTACGGGCTGGGGAATTCCCTTCTTGTCAGCACAGAGGCAGGAAAGGATCTTGGAGTCACTATTGATTCCAAGATGTACTTGGGCTGCCAATGTGGGGATGCAGTCAGGAAGGCTAACCACACCTTGTCATCCATAGATGCATCATGAGCAGGTCCAAGGAGGTGATCATCCCCCTTTATGCAACATTGGTCAGGCCACAATTGGAGTACTGTGTCCAGTTCTGGGCGCTGCACATCAGGAGGCATCTGGGTAGCATAGACAGGGTCCAGAGGAGGGCCACTCATGATCAGGGGGGCAGCAGGGTAGACCCTATGAGGAGAGACTACGGGACCTGAACCTGTTCAGCCTACACAAAAGAAGGCTGAGAGGGGATCTGGTGGCCACCTACAAACTTGCCAAGGGGGACCAGCAGGCAATGGGAGAGTCCCTGTTCCCCCGAGCACTACTGGGAGTTACAAGAAATAATGGCGATAAGATGACTAAGAGTAGGTTCAGGCTAGACATCAGGAGGTGCTACTTCACAGTCAGGGTGGCTAGGAGGTAGAACCAACTTCCTAGGGAAGTGGTGCTTGCTCCTACCCTGGGGATTTTCAAAAGAAAGATAGACAATCACCTAGCCAGGGCCGTTTGACCTCAGCATTCTTTCCTGCCCATGGCAGGGGTCGGACTTGATGACCTGCTTAGGTCCCTTCCGACCCTACCAACTATGAAACTGCTCTGACCCAAAGCATAGATCCACAGCCGCAATGGAATCTGAGAGTCATCAGCAGCCACGTCTACATGAGATGCTGACTATGCTGTCATTACTGCACAGTCATTTAGTACTTGTATAAATTTGTATGACTGTGCAGTAACCAGAGTTACTGCACAGTAGCTTCGCCAAACAGCTTTTAGGTGACGCTGACTGTGCAATAGCTTGTTACTACTGCACAATAGCATTGCATCATGCTTCCTGCCACACAATGCTACTGTGCAGTGGTAACAAGCTACTGCACAGTCAGCGTCTCATGTAGATGCGGCCACCATGTAACTACTGAGACCTATCCTCTTTTCTTGCTACTTACAGCTCAGGCCCAGTCAGGACCATCTCTTCCAACTCACTGCTGTCTCTATCTCAGAGGAGACCCACAAACATACTGGAATCACCAGGATCATGCAATGTCCCTCATTCCTTCACCCTTGCTTTACCATTTAGCTAATCCCTTCCCTCTTCCCCACCAAATGTAACACTAGCATGTTTGCCACTGTCACATTGTGTATTATGTAGTCCCATTTTTACCACTCTTTGTCCATCTTTGTCTACTTTGATTTTGAGCTTTTCAGAGTAAGGGGCATGCTAGCACTTTATTGGTACAAGGGTGTTTATGGTTGGTAGTAATAATGATGAGCTCCATAGCAGCATTTGGAGAACTTACTCAGAGCAGGGAATGTCTCTGGACCTTGTTACACATTGCACTTTGAGCTGCTCAAATGTTGATCAGTGTTAGTGCTAGCTTGATTTTGGAGCAGTGACAGTTAAAGGCTAAAGACCTTTTCTGACTACCCCCCACCTACACAGCTGTGATTTGCCACTAGAGGGCTAGCAACCAGGCACCTGACTGTGAGCAACAGCTGTGAGGGTACATGCATATGACGCGGCACCAGGTGCTTTTAAGAGCACCTGGAGCTGCATCACATACATTTGTATAAACAGCTAAATGATTGTCAGCACTGAAAAAATGGCTAAACTGTGGTTTTGAACTAAAACACAGTGAAGGTGTTTTAGTTTCAAAATGCACCACTGCCGTTTTCTTAGTGCTGACTCGCATTTCACCATTTCTACAAATGCACGCAATGCAGCATCAGGCATGTCAGTATGCATGCTCCATGGACTCAATTAATTGAGTTTGCTCTCACACTGCTCTGCTGGATCTCTGGTGCATCAGAGCAAATGAGAGTACATGTATAAATGCCCTGAGTTGCCACTACAGGGCTGGTGAGCCAGGATAGGTTTCTATCCCTGCTGTAGGTGGGTGGAGCGGGGTGAGAAATGGGTTATGGGGATGGGAACATGAAGCTGGGAGGTGGAGAATTAATGGGATGGGGGTGGATAATGAAATGGGAGGTGGAAAGGAAATACAGGGGGGAATGGTGGTGAAAAGAAAGGTGACCACTGAAAGATAAAATAAAAACTAAAAAAGGAGAAGAACATTAAAAATATAGAGGAAGTAAATTAAAGAAGGTCCCGTGTTTTGATGAATTAGGATTTGGAATTGGGATGGGGGGGGTTCTGATTGTGTTTCCCAGGGTGGCTGGGGTGTGAGAGCAGTGAAGGCACTTTAGGGGGGGTTATGAGAAGGAAACACTAGCTCATAGAAACCAGATCTGGCCCCCTGCCCTGTTCCCCCACCAGCTCGCTCCACTCCTGGACTTATCAGTGCCCTGCAACCTGGCTAGACAGCATCTGCACTGCAGGCTGCTTTCACAGGGTTACACCCCAGGTAGTGGGAGGGGAAGTTGTTTTGGTGCCAGAATTGCACCCTGGGCAATAGAATTCAGGGGGTGGAAAATTTCACCACACAGAACAGGAGGGTGGGGGAGGGAACACTGCATCCTGGGATGCTGGAGGTTTGCAACTTGAGCAGCTCATCTGTGGGGAGTGGCCATACATTAATGGTAGGGCTGTGCAAGGCTTTGGGCCATGCTTTGGATCCAGAGATGCTTTGGACACTTCAGCGTCCACAGCACCATGTGTGAATCAAAGTGCTGGTTTCATTAGGCTTTCTGAAGCAGTTCAGAACTTCCAAACCACTTCACTCCGAACTGCTCCGGAAAAGCTTCAGAGCCGCTTCGGAGATCCAGCCATAAGGTATAATGGGGAATCAATTAAATATCTATAACTTTATTGTGTTTTGTCTGATTTAGACAAGACTTGCACAGGTGGTAGTTTCTGCTAAGAGCATGAAGCCTGCCAGGTTTCAAGAAGATAGTTGCAGGGGTTTGGGGGTAACTGCACTTCAAGCTCCTGACAGGCAAAACTTGTGACATAGATGACCCTGTGTGTGTTAAGGCACAGTGGGCTGAAAACTGTAGGGGTAGTGGCCCCTGCTGAGGCCACGAAGCCTGCCAAGTGTCAAGGAGATAGGTCCAGGGGGAGTCTGGCTTCTGAGGCCCTGCACCTCTGACTGCTGACAGGCAAAACTTGTGACATGGGTGACACCTTATGTGTTAAAGTGCAGCGGGGTAAAACTGCAGGCCTGTTAGCCCTTGCTGAGGCCATGAAGCCTGCCAGCTGTCAAAGAGATAGGTGCAGGGGGGTTCTGGGGCCTTGCACGCCTAGCTGCAGACAGACAAAACTCATGATATGGGTTCTTGTGCAACTGACTGTCTCCCTCTTGGGGCAGTTGATTGTCTGCATTGATTATTTCCTCTCCTTAGTCTGTGGTTTTCTAGGTGTTAATCCTTGCTCATTAACTTGGTATGTAGTAGCTAGGTACTGTGTATTGAGCTGGTCCCTGAGTGAATCGTGATTAATTGGTAACTGATAACACAGTAGCTTAGCAGCCAGACCTGCAGTAGTCTTCCCCCTGCCTCACCCTGTGCCCCAAGACAGACACAGTTGCACAAGCACCCATGTCATGAGTTTTGCCTATCAGAAGCTTGAGGTGCAGTTCCCCCCAAACCTCTGCACCTATCACCTTGAAACTTGGCAGACTTTGTGGCCTCACTAGGGGCCACCACTCCTGGTGTTTTCACCCTCCTGTGTTGTAACACATACGCATGACATGAGTTTTGCTTTCAAGAATTTAGGGTACAGTTCCCCCCAAACCCCTGCACCGCCCTTCTTGAAACTTGGCAGACTTCATGCTCTCAACAGAGGCTACCACCCCTACACATTTCATCCAAATAAGACAAAAAAACCCCAAAGTTATAAATATTTAATTGATTCCCCATTATACCCTATGGCCGGATCTCCAAAGCAGCTCTGAAGCTTTGGAGCTGCTTTGGCCAGATTGAAGCAGGAAACCAATCTGGAGCTCAGATGTTAATATATGGACAATCCATGGGTTAAGATCTCTAGGAGCTGGCTAAAATTAATGCATAAGAAGGCCCTCTGTAAGTCTCAGGGCAGGAAGTTTCTTTAATTGTAACTGCAGTGGTATAGGCCAGAGCAGCAACAGAACAGGTGATATGCTTCTGTAGGTAAGAATTATTTCTTAAGGACCCTGTAGAAAATGTGTGTGCAAATAAAAAAAAAAGCAACATATGACAAGAAAGGTAGTGCCCAGTGATTCTCAAACAAGGTGCTCCAGCACCCTAGGGTACCTTGACATCCGTTCAACCGTGTCACAGGCTGCCACACATTGTTAGCACTGTTAGGTGTGCAAACGGGATTCATGTGATAAGCCGAGAAATTGTATATAGTGCATAAAACATTCTGACCTGTTGTGGTCTTTTCTGAGTTCTTTGCAACAGGAAAATTGCTCTATTATTTTTCTGTAGTCAATAAACAACTGAAAACCAAGAGCTGGCATCTTCTGAGGCTCACATCTAAAAAGGTTGCAAACCACCGAGCTAAACTGTACTAATAATTCGTTTCTTGGACAATGAATATGAATCTGCCTACATCTCACTGGAGAACCCAAACATCAGAGATAAGTTACTCACCACAACTCTTAGACAAGACCCTCACAATTACTCTCGTAGGTAAATTTTTCACAACTGAGCCTATAAGCTGTGGACTGCAGATCAACCAACTTGAAAACAAACCAGCCATCCTACTTACTGCACAGTAAAGGTCAGAAGGTAACACAAAAGAGCTGCACAAATGCACTCTTTGATTTTCAAATTGAATTTCCTTCCCTTTTGTATACACCTTCTCCTGTTAATTTTCCATGAATACTCTAGCCAGGAAAAAAATCATGAGTCTTTTTGTCTTTTTATAAAGACATTCTGTCTTTGAATCTCTAGTGGCTGTTCCTTCCACCATTTCAGTTTGCTGCTCCCTTATTCATACAACTTTCATGAAGCTTCATTAAAGAACCATAGACTGCCTATTCTTTTTCCTGCAGAACTCCATTCTCCATATCCAAATGAGACCCTCTCTTCAGTTTCAGGAATATAGAACTAATTCAGAGAACTCTGATAAGCTGAAGACGACCGGCCTTTATGCGAGACTCTTCCTTTACCATGGGGACACGAAACACATCAAATGTGCCTCATGAGATGCAGATTAAGACTAATAACCTGTAACCTTGACTCACAAGTCCCAGCACTTTACTTTTCTGTGCTCTTTCATATTTAGTCATCATTGTCCCCTCAATTCTCTTCCAGGCACCTAGAAGGAAAGTGCTAGAAATGGAAATGCCATAAACACTCAGATTCAATAATGACACTGTATATGCTTTCAGTGTTTTTCACCTGAGTAAATTTAGTGAAGATTGGGATTTTCAAAGGAGCCTACTAGAGTTTAGGCACCTAGCAAACCATTGAATTTCAATGGTATTTGGTAGGGGTTGCTGATAGAGATTTTTTGGGCTAATACCAATGGCTGGTTTTTAGTGAGCGATACCAATCTGATTCTGATATGCAACCAGGCAGCTTGGAGAGTGGCATCTGGCTGGTAAGTCTGTTTTGGGGTAATTGGGAAGGGAAGGAGTGTGGGGGGTGCAGATCAAGGCCCCCACAGTGAGAGAGAGAATGGGGTTGGGGTTGGGGCAGGTGCTGTTCAGCTGGGGCAGACACAGGATTGAGCCATGAGCAGCTCATCCGGGGGGGGAGGCAGCTCCTGCTGCTGTGCGCACCCTGGGAGGACACAGGAGGCATGTGCCCCCAGATCTGTGCAGGACAAGGGCAGGCTACCATTGCAGGCTGGGACCAGGTTGGCTCCAGGCTCTTCCCAGTTGGTGGCAGGGCTGGGCTGGGCTGGGCTGTGTTTAAGGTGGGCACCAGCAGTGCTGGGAGGAGAGCTATGAGGGGGGGCTTCAGCCACCCCAAAATTGGCCATAGCCCCCTGACCCCTGCTCCCAGTGGTACCACCACTTGCCCTGAACACAGCCTCAGCCCAGGCCCCCCGCCGAGAAGAGCCCATTGCCACTCTGACCTCAGTCCACAGTAGCAACCTGCCCCGCACACAGATCTGGAGGCACATGCCCACCATGCCCTCCTGGCATGCACCTAGCAGTGGGAGCAACCCCACCCCCTGGACGAGCTGTAGCTCCATCCTGCACCCCATCCTGCCCCAGCTGTGTAGTGCTTGCCCCTGCCCTAGCCCCACTCCCTCCCTTACCACAGGGGCCTCAATCTGCACCCTCCTCCCCAACACCCATTTCCTCACAACAGACTTACCAGCCAGACCCGGCTGCTCTCCATGCTGCTAGGCTGCACTCCTCACCCTCTTAGTGCTGTGCTGTGGCTATGCATGTGCGCAGGGCATTTATTGGCCACATTATCAGCCACATCAGCCCAAAAAACCCAATTACCGATACTGTCACTTTTCCTTATATCGGTGCTGATCTGATATGAGACTCATGTATCAGTGCACCTCTAGTATTTGGATACCTGACTACAAATACTTCTGAATCCTAAATTTGGGAGGTCCAACAGGTTTTGTATTCAGTTTACAAAGAGAGGAATTGAGGTTCAGTGAAGCTCTCCTTGATTTTCATTTCTGAGTGAACCAGTGGCTGAACCAAGAAAAGAGTTTCAAGTCATGGTTCCCAGTTCCCCTGCTCCAGTGACTACATATTGTGCCTAAGAACCTGACCAATTCAGTACCACATTAGATATAAAGTAAGTGAAACAAATTCCTAGCCACTGCTTCTGCTGGAATAAATCTGCATGAACCTGGAATGTCACTGAAGACTCTTGGAGCTGCTCTAATTAATGTGTCACACCCCTTCACCCCACCCTGCCCCTGAAGCACATGTAAAAGTAGATTCTTATTCTGGTTCTGTTGAAGCTTGTACTAAATAAATGTGCATTAGGCTGTCCTAATACATAGGAGCAAAAGCGCAAGTTTTTTTTAGTGACAATAAGCAGTACCTATTTTACTGTGCATTAGTATATTTGCATGGGTTTTTACATGACACCTTCATGCACAGCAAAATAAGCTACTGTGCATTAAAGAGCACATGTAGATGCACCTTCTTATAATGAAGAGCTGCTCTTTGACCAGTCCTTTACTACAGTGATTATGGAATTGCTGGGCTAGGAACATTCTGCTACATTCCACTAAGGAAAAAAAGACAAACTGGAATTATTATAATCCACATTTTAGCAATGAAATTTAACCTAATGTTTTGGGGCTAAATCCTGTTCATTCAAACCTGCGTAAGTGAAGAATAATGATTTACTTTAATCTGGTTTTTGACAAAGTATAACCAAGAGCAGGATTTAGCCGTTATTGCCTAACTATACTCGATGTCCACTGCCGTATCAGCTTCAAAAGCTAAGTTACTTTGATTTATAGATGGAACTGGTTGGAACTTTTTGATTAAATGAAATTTTGTTGAAATAAAAATGTTGGTTTCAGTGAAGTTTTGGCTGGATAGTTTTTAGTCAAGACAAAAGTATCTGTTGTACTCCACTGATCTGGAGCATGGGAGACCCAGGTTTATATCTGATTCAGAATTAAATCTATAGAGCAGGCATTTTAATCTAAGTGTCTCATATCCCAGATATGCCTCCTAACCATCAGATTACATATAGCTTAAATCAGATAAACATAAGGGTTGATCAGAAAAATGGACACTGACACAAGTATGTTTTTGAGAAAATACTGAAAAGGAAAGAAGATAAATAATCAAAACTTCAGTTATATTCATAATTCTAGTTAGGGCAAAGTTCCAGTCTGCTATACAGAATTATTGAAAACACATTTTTTGGTAAAAGAAATCCTGTTTCAGTACAAGGATTTTGTTGGAAACAGGATCTGCTTTAAATATTCAATAGGCACAAATGCCCCAATTTTAAGATATTTAAATGTTGTCATAAATATTTAATCTGCTTCTAAGATTCATATGATCAACTACTATGTCTTTGTGTATAAGTTTGGGAGGCATACATAGTACAAGGATTACACAGAAGCTACTGTGCTTATTAAAACACAGGCATCCCAGTAGTTTGCAAACAACTACTGATAAGTCTCGGGTTGGTATCTTGCTGGCAGGATCTATGTTCAAGACTTTTAAAATAAATCATTTCTGAAATGTGTCATAATAGCAATGGCTATATTCATACAATGCAGTAATGTGTGTTTCCTCATTTGTTTAAGTGTCTCTGCTCCGGGTAGGGATACAATTTATTTGATGACACTTATGAATATTTACAAGCAAAATTA
This sequence comes from Crocodylus porosus, assembly GCF_001723895.1. Lineage (NCBI taxonomy): Eukaryota > Metazoa > Chordata > Crocodylia > Crocodylidae > Crocodylus > Crocodylus porosus. Next base: position 21,931,855 of record NW_017728914.1, read on the forward strand.
AAATTAATATTTCAAAAAACAGATTAGCTCATTTACTTATTAGTTTGGAGAAGGAATATTATCCTCTGAAGGTTTTTGCTACGTGTACCCTGAAAAAAAATGCAGCAAGTTCAATTCTGCCCTTGGACAGAAAACCAACCCTCCCCCCTCCCCCTGCAGCAAAAATAAAAGTCAGCACCTATGGAATTATGTGCATGTAAATGAAGGAAAAATGAGTCTCAATGGGCACTTTTATGTGTGCTCTGATGCATTCCGATCCTAACCAGAGTGCTCCAGTATGCTGCAGCGTCTCATGTGTGCAGCCATCCCAGCATTTCAAAAATGGCAGAGGGGAACACTTTACCTAAAACTTCTCAAAGAAGCTTCAGCTAAAGTGCCCCCACTGCCATTTTGAAATGTGGGACGCTGAATACACAAGACGCTGTGGACATTTTACTTAGAGTGGCCCCACCCCCACTCCGCCAGACTATGTGTAGAGATACCCAATGTGCCAAATGATTATATAACTGATATGAGTTCACATCCAGTTCAAATCACGCAGAAAATGGGACAGATTCACATCTCACTTAAGTCCATGGCAGACAGGATCTAGTTAAATGTGTCAAAATGGTGCGTTTTTTAGCAGTTAACCACTTAGTAGCTGGAAAAACAATCAGAGGATCAGTGTGAAACAGGTTAAATCCATTCTCTCCCTCACTTGAACATACTTACCTTGCTTTTCGGTACTCTTTGCATATATTATACAAAGTAATTTTGTAGGTCCTCTGGAAAGTAGGTCCTGTTAGTGATTCTGGTATAATTTATACTGGTGTAAGTCAGGAATTATTCTACCAACAACAATGAAGTTACACTTTGGTAAACTTTAGGGTAAAATGAAAATCAAGTCCCTCAAAAGTATGATGAACATTCTGGCAAGCACAGTGATGTCCTTGACTATGGAAGAGTTATTTTATTAAAAGAGGTAAAGTTAATAAAAGACCGGGATTATCTACTCTTCTTTCCTGATACTTTTACTGTAACCTCAATTTGAAGGTTTCAAGGCCATCTGAAGAACACCACCTGCAGCAGTACAACACCCGCCAGGGTTTAATTGGTGTCAGCAGTGAGGATCAAAAAAAGTCCTATTGTAAAATTTGAAGCCATGACCTCTTGGTTGAGAAGCTAGAGTTCTGCCTTTAAGAGATACCTGCTGAATAATACTAGCATTCTGGGAATTAAAATGATTATTTTTATTTTTATATTTTTTAATCTTTGCTTGGTACAAACCACTCATCATCAGAAAGAAACATGTACAGCACATTAATAGTAGACATGGACACTAACAATGCAGTAACAAAAGTTTGTCAGGTAATGCTAGGTTTTAATATAGATGTGTTAGCATCAGTGCAGAAATAACATTTTCTTTTCTACACCATACCCAAGATCCATACAGTGTTGTAGAATATTTTAGGATGTTCAATAAAACAAAGGGCAATAAACCAGGCCATTTTAATTAAGCTTGATGTGCAATGACCTTGAAAATAGATCAGAGTGTCTGTTTACTGACCATGTTGTAACTAAATACAATAATTGATTTTCATTAGTTAAACTGGAAATGGCATGGAGTGGTTCTGTATAACTTCATATTAGCCCACACATTTTGGCAGTAGAAATTAGGATTCTTAGGGAAGAAATAAATTTGTTCATACTAAGCAAGTTGCAGATATTTTCCTCTAACTGTCTTTCGCTTGAAGATGGAAAATCTTTTGTTACTTTGACACACTGACTCCTAGCACACAGATGATACTAATCACAATGCCCTTTACTAATGCTCTTCAGCGGATGACCTCAAGTCACATTACAAGTCTTGAGCTTCTCAGCTCCCTTTGAGACAGGGAAGTTTTATCATCTTCAATTTACAGAGGTGAAGTAACTTGCCAAGGTTGAACAGAGACTGTTGCACTGCAGAGAGGAGAATCCAGTTCTCATGACTTCCAGTTCTTCGCTTTCACCACCAGACAAGGCTTCATCTTGTTGAGGGCTTAATTCCCTTCTAACACCAGTGTAAAACAAGCAGTGAGCCCATGCACATCAGTGAGTGCCTTTGTTTTAAAACCTGAACCAACAGATTTATAATAAACCTTTAGGTTTCATGCATTTTTTTTTTAAGTTCTACAGATTTTTGCTGTGTTGTCTTTTCTGTTCATTATCTATGCCATTCCCTTTTCAGCTGTATGTTATTTGCTCAACGCTGGCCACGTTTACATGAGACACTGACTGCGTAGTCCTCACTGCACAGTCATATAGTACTTGTATAAACAAGTACTATACGACTGTGCAGTAATTCGCATTACTACACAGTAGCACCTACGAACAGCTTTTTTGTGACACTGCCTGCACACTAGCCCGAAACTATTGCACTGTAGCGTCACATCACAGGTTCTGCCACGTGATGCTACTATGTTGTAGTCTTGGGCTACTTCGCAGTCAGCATCTCATTTAGATGTGGCCATAGATCTCATAGACATTAGAGGCTAGAAGTGATCTTGCAAGATCATCGAGTCCAGCCCCCTGCCATAGGCAGGAAGTCTGCTGGGGTCAAATGACTTCCATAAGATAAGCATCCAAACACCTTTTGAAGGGTAGGTGCTTGCACCACCTCCGGGGGGAGTGCAAGCACCTGATCCTGAACACTCGGACTGTAAAGAAGTTTTTCCTTATGTGCAATCTAAATTGGCCTTCCAGAAGTTTGTGGCCATTAGACCTTCTCATCCCTTGGGGAGCCCTGGTTAACAACTGTTCTCCCAGATCCAGGTGCACCCCACTTATATACTTATAGGCTGCCCCCAAGTCCCCCCTGAGCCTTCTCTTCTCCAGGCTCAAGAGTCCCATGTCCTTCAGCCTCACCTTGTAAGGCTTTCTCTCTTGGCCTTGGATCATGTGGATGGTTCTCCTCTGGACTCTCTCAAGCTTATCCACATCCCTCCTGAAGTGGGGGGCCCAAAACTGGATGCAGTAGTCCATTTGTGGCCTTACTAAGGCCAGCATGGCCTTATCTTCATTCTGTTACAAGCTGTGCTACATGTCTGTAGCAGAAAGAGCAGGAGGTGCAGAACAATAAATATTCCTCATTTGAAGTTAATTTTCATCACAGACTACAATGAATGTAAACTCACAAAGGAATTTTCCTCACCTAAACTTTTCTCGTTTGAACTATTTTTATATTATTGGTATAAAAGTTTGGAAAGTTTCAGGCAATGAGCCCAATTCTATAAATAAGAGCTATTATTTCAGCACAGGGTTCTGGAGACTTTCTAATAAGCCTCTTAAATTTTTCTTGTGGGCATCATCCACACTACTAGAACCTCTTGATGCTATTAACTTTATAACATACATTTGGGTGCTTCAGATCAAGACTGAGATGTATTTGCACAACTGTTTTGGAGACCAGACATCCAATGACAAGAGTTGAGGTAAATCAGATTTAAGGTGCATTGGCAGAACTCCATGGGGAAAGATACTGTGTAGTGTAACAGAAAGACATTTAGATGCTCTGTAGTAGTAGAGTTATTGTGGGTCAAGATTCAATTTATTGACAAAACATGCACACAAATGCACTTGGTTGTGGCAGCTGTTATTAGGTTTTCCTCTACAGTCATGTTTCTTCTAGCCCATCTTACACTGACTAACCGTTTTTGTAGTGAAAGGTTTTTAAATGATGACAAGCTACTTTGCCTCCTGACTTGCCATGCAATGTTTGGGTCTTGTCACACATTCACTTTGAACAGTTGCAAATCAGTCAGATGTAGTGACCTATTAAAATTAGGATATGTTAAGAAGATAATCCTCACCTGAAAGGGAACAATTTTGAGTGCTAAGAGGGCATTTACCACATGCTAGACTTCTAACTTTAACACTGTTTAATATGCCACAGATTTAAAATGGTTTAAACGTACTGTGTGACTTCACTTTGAGTTTTAACTGCACTTAATGACTAGGAACAGAAACTGAAATGTTAGGAAATTGGTTCAAATCTGTAACACAACAGAAGTTCAGTGCACATAAACCACTTTCAAAATGGCCCCAACCAGTTTAAGATAAATCTGGATGGATGTAGTATCAGACTTCACTGATTTAGTTTAAATTGGTTTATTGAACTTCTGTCCCAGATCCCCTCCACATTCAAGTTAACTCAGTCCCCCAGTATCCCCAGATGCTGTGCACCTCTCCAGCAAACCCCTACTCACAGAGTGGGCAGGCTAGCCTTGGCCCAAGCTGTCTGCTCCAACCCAGCAGTGAGGCATGCTCTAGGGCCCCTTGGCTTCTTGCCTGGGCCACTGAAGGCATGTGGCTGCATTTCCTGAATCAAAAGTAATAAATGTGTTTACTTGCTTATCAGTTCAATCTATGCAGCTTAGACTAATCTGTGACCTTGGGCTTTTTAACTGTCTGTTCTTAGCCAGTAAGTGTTAAGTTGAATGTGCAACACTCCCCTTTGTCTGACTGGTACTTCTCCCAAACATGGATTAAAGTAGAAAGAAGAAATGCTCAGTGGTTTTCCCATTCATGCAACTTGCAAAAGTTTATCCTGGAAACAGCATGAGATTTTTAGGGTCCCTATGGTTTTAACCTTGTGCTAATCCATAAGAAAAAAGTAGTTATAGCATCTGAAGTAGATCTCAGAAAATAAAGACAGACAAATAAGTCATTTCCAAAAACAGAACCCATGAATGTACATGATGTCACAAAATCATGCAAGACTGATTTCACCTAAAGATACCATGCTTCAAAGGCCCACCTTGGAATAAAAGGATGCAATCCTGTTGAAGGCTTTTTTTTAAATCTGCCTCACCAGCTGCTGGACTAAAATTTGAATGTATTAAAAACAGGTTGATGAAGCTAAGACAAGGAAAATAGGAAACAAATTACTTGTAATGGACCCTTGATAGATGAGTAAAGGATTGAACACAATTACCCTATTCAGGACAATTTGAAAGTAGAACACACAGATGTAGGCTTAGGCATTTTGAGAGACTAATGATTGAAAGCAAGATAATGCATCTCCATGTATGTACCCAGTACAAGGCAATCTTAGCAGCAAGAAAAGCTTTGTGATCACAATACACCACTCAGGCTTTCACAAGTAACATTAACCAGCAATGGTTTAAGGTTTGTTTAGGACATAGCCTCTTTCAAAAACAAAGAGGGGCAGGAACTTTGTATTGACAACATGACATGTCTCTGCTGCTTATTGGCCTGTATTTTCCTGCATTCCCAGTGTTTCTTAGGCTAGGGTCAGAAATTACACATAAACTTGTACAAGGGATTGAAAAAACAGTTCACATCTGTAACACAACAGAAGTTTAGTGCATATAAACCATTTTCAAAATATCCAAAACTGGTTTAAGATTAACTTGGATGGATTTAGTATCAGACTTCACTGATTTAGTTTAAATCCACTGATTGAACTTCTGTTCCAGATCCCGTCCACATTCAAGTTAACTCAGCCCTCCAGTATCCCAGGAAGTTTGGCACCTCCCCGAAAACCCCACTCACAGGGTGGGTAGGTAGCCTTGGCCTAAGCTGTCTGCTCCATCTGAGCAGGGCGGCGTGCTCTAGTGCTCTGCAGGCATGTGGCTGCATTTCTGGAATCAAAAATGAATGTCTGTTCACTTGCTTATCAGTTCTATCTATGCAGTTTGGACTAACAACCTGTGAAGATTTAATCAATTCAGCCATGGGCTATTTGACTGTCTGTACATAGCCTTAAAGATCCATAGCCTTAAAGATCCTTGATGTCCTTTAGGCAGTGGAGGCCTTGATGCTGATTGGTTAGCAGGTGAGACACTAGAAAGGAAGAATACAATTGCTTTTCTTTCTGGGTAACTTAGTCCATTGTCTTCACATTGTTCCCATTCCCAGGTCATTGCAGTTGATGTATAAGTTGATTTTTTTCTTTTTTAATTCGTATTTTATATTCAGTGTCCCTAACTTTTCAGCTCACATAGTAATAATATTTAACAAATAGTAAATTCATGGAAAACTAAAGTTTCACTGAGACCAAAACTATTCAGCTTAAACCCAACTAACAGGTTTGGATCCCAAAATGGTAGAGAATTTTTTAAACTGCTGCAACATCATCTTTGGACATTTTTCTAGATTAAATATCTCATTTTAGAAATGATGAAATATTTCATTGCAACATTTTTTAAAACATTTTCAGCTTTGCTGTAAAACAGCATTTTTTATTTCAAAATTGACCTATCATAAAGCAAAAAAAAATGACAAACAGTTCAAATATCTCCAAAGCACAACAAGATATTTCAGGTCAAACAAAAAGGTTTGGGTGGATCCAGAATAATGTTCTCTCTCTCAATTCCTCCTTCCCATTTTTTTTCTGAAAAAAACTGAACAATTTCTATCCTGATTCAATGAAAACTAATTTTTCCTCAGTTGTTTTGTTCAGCCACTGCACAGAAAGCTGTACTTCTGACTACCATGTTGTCCTGGATAATATAGAATACTATAGTGAGTTCTGCAGTATTATTTTAAGTAAAAGACAGCAAATTGTCTTATGCTAGCACCACTTTTAAGATGATTATTGCTTCTCAGAACAGATTTCAACTATGTTCAGAAAAGGAAAAGCTATCCATCTGCCAGGCAAAACAGCTGAGAGTCAAATGGAAGTGAGCAAAGGGTAATCCAAAAATTCACAGTTATCTCTAAAGAAACTCATTATAGCCATAGTCCCAAAATAGATCCGGTCACATTTTCAAAAGCCACATGAAATGGATAAATGAAATAAATGGTTGGGAATCAATTGCTAGCTCTTTTTTTCCTCCCTCCCTCCCATTGTGTATACACAAAAATAATGCGTTATGTAATCTGCATATTTGCAATGCAGTGTGGTTCAAATTAATCCCTTATGTAATGAAGTCTAACTTCCAGCAGTTACTATACTTTACAGAAAAGAATCTGAGATTTGAGGTCACTTGGCTGGCAAAAACAAAACTTTCAGGACTCAAGGGGAAATTTTATCAAGGTCAGCCAGGTCATGAACTTTTCAAGCAGCTCCTGATTCCTTTTGAAAAATGAAAAGCAGCAGCTGCTAACTGAAGAGGACCAACCTTTGCTCCTAAGTGAAGAACTCTAGCTTGAGTCATTTTGCTTTTAAGTTTTGTCTGCTAGACATCCTAGAACTGGATTTATGGTTTGTCAGTTTAAGTTCTGAATAGGTCATTCAATTCTTGCTAGACATCTTCAGCCTAGTTAGCGCTTTTTCAAAGCAAGGTTAGTAATATGCGCTTGTTCCCTGTAACAAACAATGACACTTAAATAGCTTAGTAGTACCAGCTATGAGGTGCTGCTGTAAATATTATACAGCAATTGGGGAAACTGAGGCCCACAATTTAAAGCCAATGTGTTTTAAAACCTCCAAATTTTGGCTGGCCTGTGTGACTAATTTAGACCATTTGAGGTCTAATTTCTTCAGAGGCTGAGCACTTCTGGATCCAACTGAAGTCAGTCGGACTTGCAAGTGATTGGTACTACAACTTGTTCCAGAACAAAGGAGGAGGTCATATTTGAAAAACTAAAAAATTAGTTCTTAATTAACCGTATTTGGTGCTTTCAAAAATTTAATAAAATTTAATTTTAATAAAATTGTTATCAAAATAAGTATAATTTTGTTTTGGAAAGAATATAATTCTAGTAGCTATGGCTAGGTTCACCATTTCTCCAGATCCAGCTGAAGAATTTTCCTGACCGTTCCTTCTTTCTGAAAGTGGTTCATCTTCATGATTAGCTAGACTCTGACTGCTAATTGGAGATGGTAGAAGCCCTCGAGTTCTGTACAAGAAAGAGCTGTTAGCAGAGGAATTAGCTCTCCAATTGATCCCAAATCTATTCGTAAGTGTGTACAATAGACCTGCCTATTAAACTGCCAGTTGCTCAGTAATTAATGACATCTTCATACCAAGGCAGCGAAGCAGCACATGGATTTCTGCATTGCAAATCCTATTTTGTCCTTTAGCATTCACTATGGTCAGAAGTTGTAGTGTGTGCTCCTTGGAGATATACAGTTGGTTTCATATGTTCAAACAGGGACCACACTACTTCGGTTACAGACCTTGGCAAAGAGGGATTTCTGTATTTGTTGAATGGAACTAAGTATATTAATCTTCTAAAGTATACTCATCTTCTGGTTCCTCACTCTCCCTATAGCTCTTGTCTCACTACATTGCAAGCTCAGTTTGGGGCAAGACTTGTGTCTATCCCTACATTTTACAGTGGTCAGCTTCAGGGGAACCTCTAACAGAGTGATTAGCCCCTTTGTCAGGTAATCTGGAGCCAGTCCACTCTGTTTGATTGCAGACCTGGCTGGAATCTCAAGTGATTCCTGTAATGAGTTGGAGAGCCTACTTAAGCAAAGCTGCCAGAAGATTGTTGGCTCTCATGGTTGGTCCCAGAGCAGGGAAATGCAAGGAAAGGCCTCTGGACTCTTGCAGCCAGATTTGGTTGGGGGAGTGATTATGCTTGTGTTACCTGGAAAGCCTTGTATTCAAGACAAAAATGTACTTGAAAAAGAACCACAGCTGTCTTTTGGATTTGCTGTTATTTCTTCTTTGCCATGAGATGCCTGCAGGCCTCATTACTATTGAGGCTTCCAAGGGCTTCTTGCTACATATTAATATTAAACAATAAAACACTAAGAAGACCATATCCCACATTTTTCTAGGCCCATGAGATAAATGTTTACAAGTGAAAAAAATCATAAAGATGAAGACTCTATTATTTTTCTGAAGAAAGCAAGTGAATAGTCCTAGAATGCATGAGGGAGAACAAGCATCCTTAATGTGCTTCCCTCATCCTGGTTTTAGAGTTATTTTTAAGCGCTACAGATTACATAAGGAAACTTCATGGGAAGTATAGCAGTATGTGTTTATTTTTTTTAAAGATCACTTGTTAGAGGGGTTTTGTCCCAAATGTCTTGATCTAAGCTATCTTACATGCTTTCTGGGGGGGCCTGAGCTGGTTGGTAAGAGATGCTGCGCTACTTCCAAGTGCACCAGGAGGAATAGTAATCTTGATCAGATCGCTCAGCAAACATCCTAATTAAGCATCTTCCCAGTTAAAATCATCTTAATTAAATGAAGTGTAATATACAGGAAAGCTAGTCTGATAGACGACAGCACTGAAGGATTTATAGACTATCAAGTGAATTAATATTCAGATAATTTTTCATGTGCGTAGAGAAGATCTGAGGTCTTGAAAGCACTTGTGTAATGAGTTGCTCATCAGCAGTGTGACTGGCTATAAACCAATATGTCTTTGATGCCATTTCTGGAATTGATTCGCTTAACCTTTCAGGAAGAATTATAACAACACATTATATTTGTACATCATATCTGTACTTCCAGGATGCTTTTAATCAGTATTATCCAATGAAACCTCTCAGTGAGACTCAGGAGGATAGCCCCTATGTAAAAGGATCCTCCAGTGCTGCATACCTGGAATTGCTCCACACTCTCCCTATTGCTGGCTTAGGGTGTATGGCCACAATGGGGGTCCATGACAATAGCGTCCCTACATCCCACTGATGTTTCTGCTGTTTTGGCTCCGTGGGAGCATCTGTAAGCAGCATAACTCGGCAGTATCCTGCAGCTTGCTCTAAATTACATTGACGAAAAGGAGAGTGAAAAGGGCACCTTGTTTCCTCCTCTCAGGTAGATTTGGGGCTTCTTTGCCACTGGTGAGCTGTTGGTTTTTTGTTTTGCTTTTATTTAGGTTAATAATTTCAAGCACCTAAATAAAGAAGGGACATTAGAAAAGGGGAGAGACTTTGCTAATGAGTGTCCTTTTACAGAAGAAAAGCCGGGGCTTGCTTATGTAAACAGAGCCTCATTTTACCTATGGAGTCTTGTATCACCCAGGGGCCTTTCAAGTGCAACACAGAAAAAAAAATACCAGTGACAGAGATTCACAGAAGAAGACTGACCCAAAGAAGTATAAAAATCAACACGATCGGCTTCCATGAGGTTTCACTCCAATTTCTTTTTTCCTCTTCAAGAAAGGATTGCTCGTCTGATCCCCCTCCTCATCCCCACATCCCTTCCATAAAATATTTCCTGCATCTGTGCATTTTCAATTTCTCAGATGTTACTGTTGGGATGTCAAAACCAGAGCGATTGCATAATCTATCAAATTGAAGTAGACTGTCTCGTGGTGACAGCTGCCCTGCAATAATAAGGTTTCAGTCAAAAGCTAGGAGAATAATCCAAGCTTTATTACCAGAGGCATAAAGGGAGAGCAAGGCTCAAGCCTTCCAGACTGGGTCACCAAGCAGGAAGAGAGAAATTAAAAGCACTTTTCCAAAATACCCACTCTTCTGATAGAGACATAGAAACTGCAGTTCTGGCTTTACAGCTACATAATTTTCTTTTCATTTGCTAACCACAGTAATCTCAATGTTGAGGACAGACAGGCCTGTTGGAATTGATGCTTAGGAAGCCGTTGGAAGATGTGAATTCAGACAACAGAAAATTGGTATTAGAGGCTGAGCTTCAGTGAGCTCTCACAAATAAAAAAATATGCATCAACAGAATCTGTCTTTCACGGTGTAGTCTGACTTCCAGGACTGAGTTTCTTGTGTGACAGAGTGATGCATTAAAAAAAATTAAAAGGTATTTGGGTATGCAGTTTAAAAACCAAAACCCTTCTATAGGTTTTGTCAGGGAAATTGGCCAGCTACTGTGTAGCACCCATACACCGAAGGGTGTGCTCATACACCGAGGAGCACTGGCCACGTCCTGTCTCTGGGCTTGTTCCTAGCCGTGATCAATTAGGCAGAGAACAAGGGAGTGTCTGGTATGCGAGTTTATTGCTCTGCAGAGGGGTATTCAATGTCCAAAGACAAAGAGCTCCCCCGATCTAAGTTCGATAGTACTCTTTATGTTAACAAGTCATACATATGCAAATATAAGTATACATAGGCATAAGGCATATATGCGTGCTCATCTTTGGGGAATTTCCACAAGCCTGGGATCTTTCCACGTGCTGTTGCTGGGTTACAGAATGCAGAACAGAGCAAGCTTAAGCTAGTTGAAGTTGGTTTGGTGGTCTACAAACTTACTGTCAATCAAGGGGGGATTTTCAAGCTTCTGCTTTTTAAAAGGTTATCTCCTGCTTCCCTTTTTTATTTATGGTTGTTTTTCTTACAGTTTACAAATTTCAGGCCTGATTGGTGTACAGGTAACAGCAGTAAGTTGTGTAATTATGGGGGCCCTAGATTTGAAAGCTCTGGGTGCTCAGTCTGTCTCAGTGAAGGTGTGTCTTGGCGTTGAGTTGTGGAAATAAAATCAGTGGGAGCTACAGTATGCCAGAGATTTTTGAATAGTCGGGTCACTCAGTCTAACTGCCTAAATAAAAATTAAGGATTTTAACTTTAGGCTGCCGGCTTTCAAAAGCTTGGCCCTGATTTGCAGAAGCAAACAGCTCATTGAAAGGGCTTGTCTGCAAAATCCTGCTATTAGCTGTGTTGAGAAACAACTGTATATGCAAATTTGCATTTATAATTGAGCCTACACTGTTCTGAGCTGAACTGAGTCTCCAATTTAGTCCCTTGAATTCCAGGGGAAGTTATCCAACTGCTTGTCAGGCAGATGACATTTGGGTCTGACATGACTGACAGCATGAATGATTTTAAAATTGTAACGTCTGGTAGCCAACAAGCATTTCATTTTGTAAGGGGAATTTCATTTAGTAGAGGGCCATTACTATGGAAAAGAACTGGATGTTTATGCAGTATCTGTTGTATTGCCCTACTGCTAGCAAGCAGGAAATTCACTGTTTTGCAACTACTCGCTTACGTGCAGCATCCATGTTACTGCATTTGAGACTTAAACCATGACTGTTGGACCCCGAATGTCTTCACACAGCAGGCTTTCCAAGTAAACATCCTCCTTAGTTGTGTCCTGTCTCAGCTAGAACTCATTTTCACATATTTCTCTTACTGTAGCCAAGATCCTGGGTCTCATTATACTAGGCAGTGTACATGCACATGGAAAGAGACATTTAGAAGAGCTCACCATCAAATGACATGAGACAGATGAAGGATAGGAAGAAAATCAAGAGACAGAGAGAGGTGAAATGATTTGACCAAGGTCAAACAGCATCCCAGTAGCAGAACCAAAAGCAAAAAATAGATGCCCTGGTCCCAGTCCCATGGTCTATGCACTGTCCTAAGCCGCTGTTTTCACATAAAAGATCTGATCTTTAGCCCAAATGAACACAAATAAAGTTGGTCAAGCCTAAAAAGCCTGTTGCTTTACGTTATAAATTTTAGGGCTTATTTATTGCTATATTTTAATCTTGTAAGGTTAATGAAAAACATTAGGGAAAGATACTTAAGTAAAATCAGTACGCATCCTAATAGGATCATCGGATAATTTTCTATAGGACACTTGTTTATTCAGTATTTTTCTCCAACCGTCAATGCTTTTTCTGATCACTGGAAACCAACGAGCCTTCTTATTATGGCTGTATATTTAAAGCCAGAAACAATATTCCCCAAATGCAATAGAGGTGCAGAAAATGTAATAATGTACTGGAGAGATGCCTAGACACTAGGTCTTCCATTTTATTTATTGTGCAAGTAACAAGTTAGCATCCAGTCATTCAATTATCTAATTCTCTAGTTTCAGATTAAATCATTCTATCTATGGTAAGCAATATATCATATCAGCCTAATTAAGAATGTCATCTCTGGTGCTTCTTGGCTACAACTGCACAGCTATCTCAGTAAGGGAGTATATTAATGCTCGTAAAAATCTGACTGCAAAAACGCAAGCTTAAAAAGGTTATGTACATGTTAAACATTCCCACCCCGGCTTCCTTCTGTCAGATGTCCTTGCTGGCAATCTTTTCAATTCTCCAGCAAGGTCACAGAGTTGACCTTGGGTTAGTAAGCCTTCTTGGGTTAGTAAGCCTGGTTTGCTAGTCACAGCTTGAACTAATCTTCAGGCCTGAGTACTCCCTTGCTCTTTGGAATAAATAAAAAAAAATGCCTCCTGCCTCCTACTATATTGCCCCTAACTCATTACTGATCATTTTTGCATTTGTTACTTCATGCCTTAATTGCTTTTAAAGGAGCTCCAAAATTGCTCACCTCCCAATTGGTTTAGAATGCCGCAGCGTGCCGTGTAGAAAAGCACAATCTCATAGTCCGCATCCTGAACGATTTAAACTGGTTCCCTCTCACTGGCCATTTTATGCATTCATATGTAAGACCACATGTGACTATTCTATGCTATTTTCCTATTCATTTAACACTAACGGCTGCTTAGAGCTTCGTTGGGCCTTGATTCTTCAAATCAGAATTTATCTATATCTTTGCAGAGAGACTATTTTTGCATTTTCGTTCTAGCATTAATCTGATACAAGTATCAGTTAACTGAAATACCAGTGGTCCATGCTTCTCTACTGCAGAGCACCTCTGTGGTTAGCTATTAGTGTCACAGCATATGCTATGATTGATTGGAGTAATCTGTTAGGGGGGAGCAAAACTCTCTCAACCTGATGCATACAACAGCCTAAGTGCTCTCTATTACATCTAGGGAGTGCAGAATCATCTGTCAGGGAATCTGAAGGCTCAGAGCCCTATGTAGATGACACTTCCACCCCCATATCTTAGATTTCAGTCTCATTTAAGGGATAGTATGAGGCTCTTGATTAAATTATGCAGTGTTGTTATTTCCAAACACATAGGCCCACACTGAAAAATAAGTGGCAGCTTGTGAAAATAAGCCCATGGGCTCCTTCAGTAGTTGCCATGACCATCTCTTAAAGCCAACCCTGCCTGCCCTGCACCAAGATCTGTACTCCTGCCCACCCTATTCTGGAGTAGCATCTTCTCTCCACCCCCAGCAGAACTCTTCTCCACATAACATGCTCTCATGGAACATTATCTTGACACAGCTCTTTCCCCAGGGTCTCCTTGAAGTACAAATACCATATGACAACTCTTCTCTCTCTGTAATTGAGCCCCATTGCTGTTTCCCAAGTGACTCACTAAGCTCTGCACAGAAGTAGCAGGCTTGTTTTTATTGGAATTTGTATTGTATATCTGTGTTGGACCTGTCTCCTGGTCCAGGAATTTGTACCCTATCCCACTGTGTTCAGTTCCCAAAGTAAAGCTTAGCTAGTTATCTTCACTTGAGCCCAGATGATTCGACAGCACAGGCTCAGCACTGAATACCATAAACAGATGGTTTCTTCCCCGCCTGGAGTCAGAAGACATCATGAGGATGCACTAGTGTCTGGCAACCTGCTGACTTTTCCTGTTCAAAGACCAGGAGGACCAACAGTTCATTGCACTTGCCAGTTCTAACATTCTCCTTTCCCTAGCCACGCACACGCAGAAGGCCTTCTATCTTTCTTTCTTCTGACAATCATGAATAGAAGTGGAAGTGTGTAGTGCTGAAGTTGAAGATAGAGAGAGGAAAGAAGGAAAATAGAAAAAATAAAGAGCGTAGGAATAGGATTTGTTCATAGCTATCCAAAATTCACAGCTCTTGTATGAAAAACGGAGCTATTTCCATATGGTTTTGCAAGAAACATTAGGGGTGTGCGAAGCGAGCCCTATTTGATTCAGATTTGAATTTGGCCTGAATCAGGGACACTGATTCAATTCGTTGATTCAAATCACTGTCCCTGATTTGATTCAGCTGAATCCCAATCTGAAGATTCAATGCTGATTCAGAGAATCAGTGATTCGGCCATAGACACAGCTTTAAAAGTTTTGTCTACATACCTCAAGGTTGCAGGCACGGCTTGTGATCGCTGTGAAGCTGGGGGACATGGAACATCCCACAGGAGTGAGGGGGAGGGGCCTCCACGTGTTCAGTGGCAAACCCAGAAGTGGACTGGAAGTACTTCCGGTCCACTTGCGAGTCTGCGGAGGGGCATGCTGGAGGGTCCCCCGTGCATCCCTGACTCAATGATCGGCCACAGGAAGACCTCAGATGCCCCCCAGACCCAGAAGGCACCAGTCATCAAGCTGGGGGGACATGGGAGCCTCCCCAGGGGACCTGGAAGCAGACTGGAAGTGCTACTGGTCCACTTCCGGGTCTGCTGCTGAGCACGCTGGGGAGCCCCCTGTGCTTTTGTGGGACACTGCATGTGCCCCAGCATCATAGCATTCACCTACTAGAGGTAGGTGCTACCTAGAGGTATGTAGAAAAACATTTAAAGCTGTCTCTAGGTCAAAATCTCCAAATCTTTCCGAATCACTTTGTAGGGTTCTTATTCAATTCGGAGAGCTCAAAGTGTTCTCTGATTCGATTCAGATTTGGAGATTCAGCCACAGAATCGGCCCCAATCTCCACCAAATCGACTCAGGGACCAAAGCTTTGTACAGCACTAATAAACATCCACCTCTGTAGCCCAACAACTAGGGTTTGGACTGGGATTCAATAAACCTGGGTTTTAGGCCTGGGTTTTGAGCACTGTAGTGTCAAACTTACAGGCATGTGTCTCCTCAAATGAAATCCAGAACTTCCCGTAAAGCCCCTAAGATCTAAAGTACCAAAAGTAAGGAGCCTATAGAATTTTAATCCTCCAGGGCTAGGCAGGAACTGAACAGGGATGCTAAGGATCTGTCTTGGATTTAGATGTTTTAATGCCACACAAGTCCTTATTTTAGACACCGAGTTATTAATGACTGTCTTTTATTAGATCTGGCCCTTTATTTCTCTGTGCCCACTTGCCTCATCCTGGACGATAAACTCTTTGGGATGTGAGTAGCCTCATCTTCTGTGTCTACAAAACCTAGCTCAGTGGGGCTCTAGTCATGATTGGGTATTTCAGTTTTAAACAGGAAGTAGTCACTTTTGCATTAGGAGCAAATATTTGAGATTTAGTCTATTCTGGACATTTATACCTGTTTGGGCGCAAGTAATAGCCTCTCTCTTCTTTCATTTTTTTTTCTCAAAATATTTTGCATCCTGGTGAAATTTTCTTTGACACTGGCCTGGTTTTGATCTATAAATATATGCCAGAATGTTTTGCATTCCAAGCCATTTTATTTGGTATGTTACAAATATATTGCACATATTAAAATCAGCACATACATCGGGAGCTGCATGTCAGCAATGGAAGAAGTGATCCACATGTCTTGTCTGAATCTTTCAGATTCAGCCTGGAGATCTTTTGGATAAACGTCACTGTACAAAGCTTTTAAAGCATCCTGCACAGAGCTATCTAAATTTATAGTGCATGGTCTCCATGCTGCTACAAGCACGTGCTTAAAATAGGCATCAGCAAAAAGGAAATGAACTATCTGAGCTTCATAAAGTTATCTGATCTTCTAAACACACAGAGTTCAGTAGGGCAATAAGTGGGAGAGGTCAAAGAAAATGCAACTTTACTGCATTTTTAAATTTTCTTTTACTACATATTTTGCTTCAAGATAATGTATTACAGCCTGAAGGGTCTGAATTCTTTATTATCTATATACAGAGATTCCTCCGCTGCTCAGCTGAAATCTACCTCAATAGTGTCATGTTTAATTGCTTTAACAAAGTGGCATGGATTTTATTCGGAACTCTTCCACACATTTCCTGAATAACACTGGGCAAACTACCTATTCTCTGCATGCATCACTCTTCCCAGTTTGTAAAATGTGGGGAAAGAATTTAGGGGGAAGAAGGGGGCCGGCTTGGAAGGGTGGACTATACTGTCAAACTGAGGTTTGCAATGACCGTAGATGTCTTCAGAGAGAACATACGGTAGAAGTGTGAAAGGCTATTACTGACTGATTTATTTTAGAGACGAGAGAAGTGTACCCTATCCAAGTGGAACTATAAATGCAGGATTTAGACTAAAGGGTATCTAAATGATTATGGCTAGGGACAGCAGTTGCACATAAACCAGTTTAAGTGATTCAAAACTGGTTTAAACCTGTAACAGAACAGAAGTACAGTTCACATAAACCACTTTCGAAATGGCCAAAACTGGCTTAAGATAAACCTAGTTCGATGTAGTATCAGGCTTAATTGGTTCAGGTCAAACCAGTTTATGGAACTTCTGCCCCAGATCCCTTCCGGGTTCAAGTTAACTCACAGTCCCCCAGAAACCCAGCATGCTTTGCTCCAGTGGAGCAGGGACTGCCTTGTCCCTGTGCTCCTTAGCCTGCTTCCTGCCTGCGTCTGTAAGCCCAGTGAAGAGGCCCCCAGATCTCCCTAGCCAGGGTCTACACAGCATGGGGGCGAGGAAAGCCCCTGTGGTGGGGGCTTTTCAACCCTCGGAAGCCCTCCCTGCCCCCAACACTACCCAGATGATGATTGCTTCAGCAGCAGCTACAGAAGGGAAGGAGAAGAAGTCTTCCCAGCCAGGTGCCTGCCCGTGCAGCCCAGCATGGGGGCACCGGGGAGCCTCTGCCTTGGGGGGCTTCCCCTCACCCCAGCCCAGGGTCCCCCAGCCTGGGGAAGCTTCAGGCTGAGGTAGGGGGAAGATCCCCAAGGTGGGGGCTCCCCAGTGCTCCCATGCTGGGCTGCATGTGAAGGCATCTAGACAGGAGGACTTCTTCCTCTGGCTGAAGCAATTAGCAGCTGGGAAGGGGGAGGAGAGGGAATTCCCCTCAGCAACCCAGGGCTGCCTGAGGTGAGGAACCCAGGGGGAGGCTCCCCCAAGGTGGGCCGACAGGGGGGATCCTTAACCCCCTGGGGGGGGGCAGCAGGGGTTTAGGGACACTTGGCTGGGCTGGCAATGGCCAGTAGGCTGGGAGACAAACTCTGGCACCCCCTGCCTACTGCCCTGGGTTATTGCACACCTCCCCTGCCTTTCCCAACTGAAAACTGAATATCCGTTCAGTTGGTTATCAGCAGGGATCCTGGGTTTCTCTGATAAAAAAATCACAAATTCTCTGATTTAAAACAAGGCAAAATCCACAGTTTCTGTGATTAGAAGGAAACATCACTATATATATAGGTATCAGTTGAACACAATATTTTATCAATATATGTACATTTTTAAAGAAATTTGGAAGCCTACCAGTGTCTCAATCACTAATAAAATAAATACTAAATATATATAAATTCTGGCATTTGATTTTGGGTCTTTTATCACGGAAAATCAGAGCTGTCCTTGCCCCTTTTGCTCCCCAGGACATGGGCCCAGCTGCAGCTGTCACCCCTCACACTGCTTTGTGGTGCTGAGCAGCCCTGCTTTGCCAGTGCTCTGCCCATGCCATTGCCCCTCACGCCCTACTCACATCCCCCTGGACCCTGCTGGTGCCCCTCACTCCCCACCTACAGCCTCCCAGCCCCTCTTGGTGCCCCTCACTTCCCAACCACAGTCCCCTGGCCCTGCTGATGTCCCTCACTCCCAACCCACAGCTCCCTGCCCCACCCGATGGAGGGGACCCTCAGCTGCCAGGGCTATGAGTCCAGGAGACCCAGGTCGGCATCCCTTTGCTCCCCACAGCAGCACCCAAGGCCCTGCTGCTGTCTGCGGGAGGCAATGGATACAGCAGCAGAGCGGAGTACAGAACCCAGCCCCCCTCCTCCCCCATTGGGCATCATGGCTGGGATGGAGCCTGGGTGGGGGGGAGGATGCGGGCTGCCTGCTGTGGGCTCCCAATCCTGCTGCCCTCCCCCCAGGTCCTCCAGAGCCCAGTGCACAGGATGTGGCATGTCAGGCCAGAGCAGGGCTGGGTGAGGAGGCTCATTGCTGCCACCAGAGTCCCACACTGCCGACGTAAGGTCCCCCTTGCCCACCCTGAGCCCACAGCAGGCAGCCTGCCCCCACCCTACACACAAATCTGGGGGGGCATGTCTCCCCCCTGGGAGGGCGCACAACAGCAGGGAGCTACCCCCTGTCCCCTGGACAAGCCACCTGCAGCCCCATCCCGTTCCCCACCTGGGCTTTGTGGCTGTACGTGGCCCTGGGCTGGAACTCTGCCAGCCTGCAAGGGGAAACCCACCATTTCCCATGCTTTTCTCCTTAAAATGAGAACATCCGGGTTTTTCTCCTTAAAATGAGAAAATCTGAGCTTCACCCTGTTTTTCCATGGTGAATGGAAAACCTGGATCCCTGGTTATCAGTTCAACCTACACAGCTTAGAGGAAGCTGCCTAGATTGAATCAATTCTGTCTGGACTTTTTCACTGTCTATACTCAGCCTACCTGTGCCAACGCATCAGTCTAATGTATGAAAGAACAATGGAACTGGACAAGTAACCTCCTTCAGTTTTGGTCCTATTGGTATAATTTATGTTTTTGATCCAAGCAGAAGTCTAAACCACTCTACTTTCAGGCAGCGTGGTTCAAGCTGCAAATAACACTTAGCAACAATTGTCATGGATTTTTCAAATATTTACATTAAACTCCAGTCCAAGCTCATTGGAAACCCTTACCTACAGAAGTTAATTGAATTGAGCCCAATGGTGGCAGGGCGGGGGGTAATTTTCCCTTGGCACTCATAGACATCTTGTTTTGCTTTATTTATAGTTACAAGCTAGGGATTTAGGTTGTAATATTTTGTTTACTTCCCTCCTGCCTAATGAATCCAGGAGTTTCCTCACCTGTTTAGATGTATGTCTTCAGCAAGTTGTCAGACAAGAAGTGGGTGCAAAGTGTTTGCCCAAGAAAAAGGCTATGCTTGGAAATGTCAAAGTGAAATGTATCAGGAGTTATATCTTGGCTTTGCATTCATTCGAATAGTTAGGGAGGCTTTGAAATTGCTGGAAATAGGCTCTACCTAGTTACAAACCTTAAGCAGTTGTGTTGGTCCTACAACTTATTTATTATTGCAATTAAAGTTCTTTATGATTAGTTTTACTCAGATGTCCAATTAGCTCAGGAAGATATTGTACTAGCTTTTAGGCAGAAGTCAGTGCCCAGCAGAAACTGCAGCCTGCAGAGGTAACTCTATGTCTCTCTTTCAATTTTAAGAACTGTTTTCAATTAATTTATCAACCAACTACAGTATAATTTATTTATTTAAGAGGCTGGGAAGCGTTAAAAAAGGAAGTAGTGGTTAGTTAATTGGGAATATTATTGTTTTTGCAATTGTCTCTGCAGAGCTGCACCCCATCTGAATCAATTCTACCCAACCTTTGATCAAGAAGTACATTGGAGCAGCGTGCAAAAGTGAGTTTCAGACACCTCTGTACTTCCCCAGTTTTAGCTGGCTCTGTGGGATCAAGTTACCCTATAGTAGTTCTTATTAAGTCATGTGCTGCTTCATAATTTGAAGCAGTCACTATCATTGTTGGAACAGAAAGCTACAAACATTACCCATGCTCCTTTGTTATGGAAGTGTCTGTAACCATAATAGGATTTTAATAGTTCATTCAGTTTTTCAAAAAAATTTTCCCTTAGAGTAGTATAGGGAAATGCAAGTCAAATTTGGAAAAGGTTAAAGACTGGCAGTTATCTATTGGGTGATTTGTTCAGAAACTATATTATATCTTCTCTGTGGTTTAGTGATCTTTGACAAGTCATATGCATTTGGCAGGACATCGGAACAGAAAAAGCAGTACCAGACTTTTAGTGATCAAATTGTCCAAGAAACAATGGAGCAATTTTTAATTACCTGCCAATCAGCTGTAGTAGATTGTATAAGGACGTGACTGTGAAGTTATAACTAATGTCATTCTCTAGCCATCAAAGGCATATTTCCGTTATTTTTTCTTAATCCATTATTTCCCTCTGTCTACCATATCCACCTACTTTTCCAAACAACATTATGTGAAATCTGAGATCCAGCAAAGTCAGTGGCTCTTATGTCTTTTTGCTCTTCACTAAACAAAAACACTTCTAAGCCACACAGGCAAAGCTGGGTCCCAGATATCTGTCTTTACTAAATATGCACAGGCACAGAAGTTCAAGGTGTGTACATCCTGCTATTCTAACTGGTAGCTTTCAAAACATGTGGTGAGCTCAACTGGAGGGCTCACAAACTCTTTGAGGCCAGGTACAGACATTACACTTTTACAAGTGACCAGAAACCAATCTATGCCTGTAACAGAACAGAAGTCCGGCACACAAGAACAGCCTATACCAGTATCAAAACAGAAGTTTGGAGTGCATAGGCTCGTTTAAAAATGGTGGGACCCAGACTAAGATTTATGCCCCCCTCACTAAAGGGCGCTTACACAAAACTCTGAAACTTTGATCAGCTGGGCTTCAGGTTCTTCGAATGTCTGTACATAGCCAAAAGGTACCATAGCCTATCACTGTACACTATTATGGCAAAAATCTCATTGGCCTTAACAAAGCCTAGATTTCAATTGTTAACTGCACAATCTAAAGCATCACACATGAGAAATGAGGCCTTAATGGCCTTTACTTTTGCCGTTACACTAGTCTGCTGTCAATGCTAACTGCCCAATGAGTGTCGCCTCACCTTTCCACGCTAGGTCGTAGGGCTGTACAAAGCTTTGGATCACTATTCAGATTTGGAGATGACTAGGATGATTTGGAGGATGAATCTATGCATCCAAATAGAATTGCTGAAAGGTTTAGGCTTTCCAGATCGATTTGGAGCTTCTGAATCGATTCAGTAAAGATTCAAAAAAGATTTGGCAATTTGGCCATAGGGTATAATGGGGAATCCATGAACTATCTATAGCTTTGTTGTCTTTTGGCTGACTCAGATGAAACTTTCCAAGGTGGTATCCTCTGCTGAGATAATGATGTGTGCCATGTTTCAAGGTGATAGGTATAGGGGTTTCTGGGAAACTACCCCTCAAAGTCCTGAAAGCAAAACTCATGTCACCTGTGTGTGTTAAGCCACAGGGGGGTGAAAACTGCAAGCATGTTAGCCCCTGCTGAGGCCACAAAGCCTACCGTGTTTCAAGGTGATAGATGCAGGGGTTTGGTGGAAACTGCACCCCGAATTCTTAAAAGCAAAACTCATGTTGCGTGTATGTATTAAGCCACATCAGAATCAAAGCTGCAGGCATGTTAGCCCCTAGTAAGGCCACAAAGCCTGCCACATTTCAAGGAGATAGGTTCAGGGGCTTGGGGGAAACTCCACCTCAAGCTGTGGACAAGCAAAACTTGTGACATGGGTGACACTGTGTGTGTTAAGGCACAGCAGGGTAAAAGGTGCAGGGATGGTAGCCCCTGCTGAGGCCACAAAACCTGCCAGCTGTTAAGGAGATAGGTGCAGGGGGATTCTGGGTTCTGGGGCCCTGCACCTCTAGCTGCTGACAGGCAAAACTCATGACACGGGTGCTTGTGCAACTGTTTCTGTCTTGGGGCACAATGGGGGAGTGGGAAGAGAAGCTACTGCAGGCCTAGCTGCTAGGCTACTGTGTTATCAATCAATCATGATTTACTCAGGGACCCACAGTAGCTAGCTACTGGATAATGAGTTAACGAGCAAGGATTAACAACTACAAAACCACAGACTAAGGAGAGGAAAGAATCAATACAGACAATCAACTGCCCCAAGACAGAGACAGTCAGTTGCACAAGCACCCATGTCATTAGTTTTGCCTGTCAGCAGCTAGGGGTGCAGGGCCCCAGAATCCCCCTGCCCCTATCTCCTTAACAGCTGGCAGGCTTTGTGGCCGCAGCAGAGCCTAGCAGCCAGGCCTGCAGTAGACTCCCACCTCCCCCCGCAATGCCCCAAGACAGACACAGTTGCACAAACACCCATGTAATGAGTTTTGCCTGTCAGAAGCTAGAGGTGCAGGCTTTATGGCCTCTGCAGGGGCCACCATCCCTGCAGTTTTGACCCCACTGTGGCTTAACACAAACACGTGACATGAGTTTTGCTTTCAAGAATTTGGGGTACAGTTCCCCCAAACCCCTGCACCTATCTCCTTGAAGCTTGGTAGGCTTCATGCTCTTAGCAGAGGCTACCACCACTGAAAGTTGCATCTGAATCAGACAAAAAACAACGAAGTTATAGGTATTGCATTGATTCCCCGTTATACCCTATGGCTGAATCTCTGAATCAGCTCTGAAGCTTCAGAGCCGATTCGGCTGAATCAAAGCAGAAAACCAATTTAGAGCTCCGAATTGAATTGCTGGCATCTGAATTGGCCGAATCCAAACCTGAATCAAATAGTTCCCTATTTGCACAGGCCTACTGGCTAGATATGCCTCAATTTAATCTGCAGCATTCCCACACTTGCCCTGCCCTGTTAATATGCTAGGCATTTTCTGGCGTGTTGTCATCTTGTCACTGTCTTTGATGCTGACAGCTTTTACTAGCTGTTGCTTAGACTTATGTCTACATGTCCTGGATAAACCTTCCCACTCCATAGTATCTGCATGTGTGAGACAGAATCAATACCAACCTATTAGCTGCCCATGAGAGTTATCTCTGGTGACTGGCACAGCAAAACTTGGCTGCTGGTGAATACCTCTGGTTCATCAAGAAATATATGGGATCATTCACATGCTAGGCATGAGCTCCAATACCTTACTGAATTGCAGTCCAATAGCTTATATGCAATAATTATTTGGAAAATGAGGCTGACTTGTATGTATCAGAATGGTTCGACTCATTTGTTAACTAAAGTTATGTCAAGAGCATGATCTTATTTGTTTAGGCAAGATGAGAGGTCAGGGACAATCCTGTAAGAACAAGAATGAAGTAGGTATACCAGGTTCTGCTTTTATTAAACATTTTACTGTCTTGGCTGATATTTTTAAGTTACATGTTTTCATAGGCTTTGTATCGTGTTTAATAGTGAAGGCCAATGGATTCTTCCTTTGTATCCATTTCTTTAATTCCAGCGTACTTACCTGAGATCAGTAGGGATCCAACTAGAGCAAATAAAAATTAAAATCTTAATCAGCTGCAAAACTGACTCTTCTAAGGCTTCTCGAGTGAGAGTTAGGCGAATTTGAACATATGGATCCTGAAGAGAAAAAGTCATGGGAGGCTGAGCCCTAAGTTTATGCTGGAAAGATGTTGGCAAATTTTTATCAATCACACAACCAAAAATTAAAATTAAGGCGTGACTATCACATTTAGCAAGATCTCCCTGTAACTGAAATGTACTGATAGTGCCTAGGTATTGCTTTAATAAACAAGTCACCAAGATCAAAGAATCTCTCGTACTAAAACTGTTTTCTTTATCCTTGGTGGGGGAGTCAGGGTTTCATTTTTACTCTTTGTGGCCTTTGACATGCTACCTCTCTTTCCCTCTTGCTTTAGCTGTCATGATCTAGGTGGTCTTCCGTGGTGCCCTTTCATGCAGCCAATTGTCCAGCTGCAATCAAGCATTGCATCAAAATTCAGGGAAACCACTGTACGTACTCCTGGGAGACTAATCTATCCACATTCTACCACTTGCCTTTCAAGTTTGACACTCTTGTGGTGCCAAGTTTTGAACTCCTTTGCATTGGTGTAAAACCGAATCTACCAACGCCACATTTATACCGACATTTAAAAAAAATGAAAACAGGGCCAAAAGGTTCTTGTGTTTCAGATCATAGCTAAAGCCAGAAACTTCAGAGCCAAATGAAAAAATAAATAAATAACAAATTTTCAAAACCCCCAAATCAGGAAGGTTCAAGGGGCGAGCAAAATTTGGGCCAGATCTTGTTGTATTTATATTTGCCATTTTATCTCTACCTTTAATTTACGTTCAGTGCAATATGTTTGTGACCATACAAACTTCCTCTGTTCTGCAGATAAGAGCTGTCACAGAAGGCAAATTTTCCATATAACGAGCTGTTTATTCTCTGATCGTTTATCTGCACCTATCCAGTACAGTGACAGTCTTCATTTCTCCACTGCAGTTTGCTTAGATGCATGGCCATGATCTATATATTCCTTGATTTATTCATCTCTGTCAGTAGAGAATTAATCATTTTACACAACTGTTCACTTTTCCAAGTTGGGATATACTAATATGTTAATACTAAGTGTGCTAAAGCCAACGAGTGTACTTCCATTTCCTTCAATGGGCTTGTACCAAGGCTTATTATTTCCATCTGCAGAAAACCAACAATTTAATGTAAAGATTCCTTAAATTCAGCCATTGCTGTCAAACTCTTGTACACTGGCCTATAAAGATGTTGATTCATCACACACTGAAAAATAGTCATGTTCTCTGATTATTTTCCTTGATTTAAGTATATCTTTTTGGATTATGGGTTTTGGTTTGTTAATCTGAATGATGGGGTTTAGTTCAACTAAGCAGCCTTATAAACAGGAATGAAAGAATTATTTCCCAAATCCTCTTCCCTCTCCCCACACCAAAATTTACTGTTAGTGTAAATATCTGGGACTGCTTGTAATAACTTAGAAATATTGTATACAGACCGGGAAATTTTTTGTTCACCAAATGAATTTATGGAGATGATTTGATACCTGGATTGTCAGGAAAGGCACCCACGTAGAAATGAAACTTATAACCCAAATCTCAGCCAACACCCAGGACTACTGTCTTTAATGTTTCTACCCCCAATTCCTGCTGAAAAATCCAAAGTAGTTTAACCAGGTTTAGAAAACTAAAGGGAACAAGAAACAGTGTCACCTTAAAGACTGACACTCTCTCGAGGTGGAAAAGCAGCATTTTGAGTTAAGGTGAATCCAGTCTCCAGAGGATGGAGTGTGTGGGTTATCTAGGGTTCTGTGAAGGGTAGAAATAAGCCATTAGAAATCACTTAGTTGTTTTAAAATCTTTCCTATTATGCTGTGTTTTGTTCCTGCTGTGAACATTAAACAATACTTAGTTCTAAGAAGGCTTTCCGGGCGGTCATTATGTTTGTTGCTGGTCTCCAGCGTCCAGACAAAAGAACTAGAGTAACCAAATGCCATTGAATTTGTTGGGATAAGCATCATTGCAGCATAGGATGAAGTGGCCAGGCCTCTGGGTCTAGGGGTGACAAAAATCACTGGATTTCATCTAAGAAAGCTATGGTCATAAGACCTAACCCATAAGACCTACCCATTCAGAGACTCATGAGAAATGATCAGAGTTACAGCTAGCCACGAGCCATGATTCCAGGTGGCACGCAAGCTCTCACGAGCATACACATGCACACAAACGCAGACCCCACCCCCTATATGCCACACAAGAAATCTCTCCCATTTCCTAACCTTACATTCCTTTTAGATTATCCTGCTGGAATCAGAATTATAAATGAAAGGTTTTTTTTCTTCTTTTTGGATTATTAGGGTTTAATATTATAAGAAATGGAACCTGTTTAAAAATGTTATAGCTCACTTAAGTCTTCACAGTTGTCATTCTGATGCACTACTCTGGGAATTCATACATTCATGGTGACAACTGGAGGTAGAGCTCACATACCTTTTTTCCAAAAGCAGATGCTTGTCACCATTTGCAGTAGGAGGGAAACCCCATTCAGTGCTAGAATTACATTGACTGTGGCACGTGCCTGAGGTGTTCTAATTCCAAAAGAAAGAACTGTGGCACATAAATGCTACCCAGTTCATTAAAATATCTTACAAGTAACAAAAATGGATATAAGCCTCATCTCTACTTTTGAAAGATATCCATCCTATGTGACAGGTATAACTTGTCTGACATCAGTCCCCTGAATCCAAATGTACTCAAAGACCTACATATTGGACTGATTTGGAAAGGTGCCTTAGTAAGTTGTCATCCTGCTTTCACTTTAATGAATTAGATATGCTATAACAACACTATTTCCATATAAAGTGTAAGCAACTACCCCCACAGTTACTACTCTGAGGAAGCAGAACTAGAACCCTGGTCTTCAGCAACAAAAAGGGTGCCTATACTCACGCTCAGAGCTAGTAGGGGTCAATTAAAGCAATTCCCAGGCAGCTGCTTTCATTAAAATGCCACACCATCATGTGTATTAAGCCCCCGTGTGTTTAAAAATGGCCGTAGGACACTTTATCTAAACTTTGTTCAATGAAGTTTAGATAAAGTATGCAGTTATTTTTAAGTGTGGGGGGGCTTGATACACATGATGCTGCAGTGACACAGGAATGTTGTAATTAGAAGGTGGAGCAGACTAACTCAGCTAATTGGAGTCTGCTCCAAGGCACTCTAATTAGAACGCAAAGGAGCACATGTATAGGCACCCAAAATATGAGGTCTCTGGAGAGATTCCTCAGTTAGCAGTAGTAGCTATTCGGCAACATGATCATGCACTCACAAAGCCAATATTTTTAAACTACATTGCTTTGAGCAGTTTAATACCTAGTCACTAGTAAGTATTAAACTGGCTAGGTATTAAACAGGGATTAGGGGAAAAAACAGATAAACTGCTATTGAGGATCTTAAATGCCATCAAATGAGTTCAGTCTATCCTAGCTTCTCCAGGGCATCATTTTCTTTCAAATGCTCACCAACCTCAACCCCTGCCCCAAATGTGCATAATACATTGTCTGAAATCAAGTTGAATGTTGCTTTCTGAGGAATATGCTCTTATTTAATTTTACACTGTGATTTCACCTGTATGCTGCATGCATCTTCCTATTTGTAATATCTCTTCTTTGACAGGTCTTCCCATTAAAATGTCCACAAATCTTAAGCCCTTATCATTTTCCACAGCTGTTCAAATCCACACCAGCCAGAGGCAAATTCTGATTAAACTTCAAGCTGCAAAATAGTTATTCTAGAACCAAATTGATATCTATGAGATGGAAATACATTCTCAGGCTGGGGTTTGTTATCAGGCTTGCATGTCGATAAAACAAACACCCTTGGAGAAGGCTATACACCATATATATTTTCCCATTTTTAACTCGAAACCTGATTGCCTTTCTTCCTTGTGTCTGCAAGATGAGGTGTTTCTCCTTCCAAGTGGAACTTTCACTTTACTTTCCATGTGGAAGAATAGTAACACATCTGCCTCCAGGCCTAAAGCCAGGATTTTCTCCACTTACCACTCATCTACGAAAGCACTACTGTTTTACTGCTGAGGAAGAATATTGCTGTGGTCACCTGCTTTCCAATGAATTACAGCCTTGGGTCCCTTCTAAGCTAAAACCTCTACTATCTCATTTTCTCAGCTCTTCTACTGTATGTTAATCACCAGCCTTGCTTGATCATCACTGACATACTAGCCTGGGTTGAAGCAAATGTAAGAACATGGTATCAACTGGATCTGAGTAACATAACGGGGTTTAGGAACTAGTTTTTTTCTGTTTCTCAGACCTGAATTCAGGCCGTCTCAGAAGCATAGTGGGAATAGAAAAAATCTTACAAAGTGCTCATATATTAAAGCTAAAGCTTGATCACAACCCAAGTACATTTTGACGACTATTAGAATAAAACAAGTTAAATCATATCTTCTATGCCTTCGAGCCATTCTGTATCAGCTACTGCAATCTTGTCATGGACTCTGTGGATGCTTTTAAATCAGTATTCTTAGTCTTCAGCTCAGTAAGCACTAAAATATGTGTGCATATAATATTTGTAAAGTCCTAAAGTTCTAAGAATTGCTGGGAAGAAAATATCCTAATGGCATATTATTAATATTAGCATATTAGTTCATCTTGGTCAAAAACAACCATAGGAATGTAGTCTATAAGGCCATAATGAACCGCCTTCTATCTTCTGTATCTCTCTGTTCATCATCAGCCCCTTGGTTTCTTAAGTTCCTCTCACTTTCTTTTGACATAGATGGGAGCACATCACAAGGAAATCTTGTCAGTGTGTGTGGGCACATTGTCTGCTAAACCACACGGACTGTGTTCAGTGTAAGGATAAACGTTGGCTAATTAAGACTTATAAACTCTCATCTGCAGATGGTGCCCGCTTCAGATTGCATATGGCTGGTAGAACTTGAGCCAAATACCACCGACAAACTTTCATTAACAATTTCCTACTAGTTCAAATACCATTGTGAAGATTTCTTTCTTGTGCCTAAGTGTTCCTTCTTGTAATTTGACTGAAAATTGTGGATCCCCCTGCAGCTTTCCAGCTTTTCTTTTCCTTTGTTGTCTTTCCTATTACAATTTTTTGCTATTGGATGATTCAATGTTAATGGACGATCTAGGTGGCAGAGTTAAAAATGCAAAATCCTCAGTGAATGCAGAAGTTTAGATAGCCCTAAATAACCTTATCCTGCTGTATTCTGTGCGTATGATTTTTCAAAGCACAACTGGCAGTCGACCACCTGCCTTCCACCGATTTTTCAGCTGGGGTTAGGTATTTAATTTGTTCTTCCTACCTTTGCAAATCTCCCCCATGATATCTAATCACACAGACACACATGATGATATTTAATGTTGTACAATTTTTTTCTTCACTGGGTAGATTGTAACACCAGCAAAAATATTGACCCCTATGCTAATTTCCCCCTTGGTGGATTTTGTAGCTTTATGTTTAGGAGGGCAAGTTATTCAAAGCAGAATATAGGTGGGAGCCTGGGTTGGAGTCCTAGATTTGCTGTAATTTGTCTGTGCTATTTATGAGCAAAATCATATCATTTTTCTGTACATCGGTTTCCCCCTCCCCATGTAAAATGGGGCTAATAGGATGCACCCACCTCAGGGAGCAGTGAGAGGCATAATTTTGATATGCACAGTCTATTATGCAATCTTTCAATGGGTGGTGTTGTGAAAGAGCAAAACTGTTATTGTTGCAACATTTTTGCTCCCGCCTACAACAGAGAAGAACAGAAGTGTATGAAAATAGTACAAAATGCAATGTCTGAATGAAAAAGTTCTCAGTAACTGGCAGCCTGGGGATCTGTCCCAATTTTTGGTGAAAGTTTTGTCATCTAGTCCACAGTTTCCCTAGCATAAGAGGGTTCAGCACAGGAAGCATTTCCCTCCTTGCCTTGTTTTCCCTGAGGGTCTCATCCAAGCTTCTCCTTTTGAAGTAGATTTGTTATTGCTTTTTTCAGCCTGTCACTCAACAAAGTCTGCAAGTTTATCTGAAAAATGCAGTGGTGAAAATATGATTAAATTTGAAAGCAGTGAATGCTCTTTGCCACATAAATAGCGGTATAAGTTGGGAGGTATTTCTGTTTGTACACTCAGTTCTATTACTGCTGCTAATATTCACAGACTCATTTAAGCTGGGCTTTTTCTATTTGGAGATTGATGTCAGCAGCACAGTTTTTCCAACAGATTAACAGCCTTTATTTCTTAACACTCATTTTATTTTTGGAGCTATTTTTGGCATTGTCATCTCACATGATGCACTTTATTTTTCCTGCTAACAAAGGTATAATTTGCATTCACTTACGGGAAATGTTTGTAATGGCTTCAACCTCGAAATCTGATGGAGTGAGAAACTACAGGCCACATCCTGGGCAGTGAACACACAGACACAAAGAAAACATTGACCCTTAAGAAATGTCCCAGGGAGACATTGTACAGGCTTACCTTAGCAAAAGGCGCAGCAATTCATCCTAAGATGTGGTTAGGAGGGACAAATGGTCCTCTTGTGGTGGAGGCCATTAATCTCTAATGGCCACTTGACACACCCATTGTACATCCAATTCCCACTGTGAGTAGGTGATGACAGCCTGACAGAGATATGCATGACATTCA
The DNA here is from genome assembly GCF_001723895.1 of Crocodylus porosus. Lineage (NCBI taxonomy): Eukaryota > Metazoa > Chordata > Crocodylia > Crocodylidae > Crocodylus > Crocodylus porosus. The sequence goes on from NW_017728914.1 coordinate 21,962,305, forward strand.
GCCGTGGTGCTTTTTTGGTTCGGGATACAACTAAATGAAGATGGAGGAGCCCTTTATGCCGCTCTTTAGACAGTAAAATTTTAAATCTTTTTGAGACAAATTCATGATCACCCAGCACTTCTTGGACACCTTGGACATCACGATGTCCTGGAACTTAAAAACCTCCATCGTCTTCTCTAGGGCCTTGATCCATCAGGGCAGCTAATCACCAATATAACTTTAACAGATAAAGTTAATGCAACTACAAACATACTGGGCACGTCTACACGTTACTGTACAGAGATGTTGCTACTGTTTTGTGCTTTTAGTACTTCCTTTTGGAAGTACTAAATCATGGTGCAGTAACTGCCTGTACTGTGCTGTGCGCATGGTGCACAGTTAGCTTTTGCCACCACATCGCCATAACAGTGCACTGAATTGGGGAACCGGACCACTATGGCAATGTAGCTGCCAATCACATGTAGACCCACATGATTGCTACATCACTGTAACATGCTATACGGCGGTGTCAACGTAAGGCGACATGTAGATGTGCCCACTGAGGTGCATGTCTGCGTAAAGGTCTGAGACAAAGCCCAGCGCAGTCAATGGAAGGATTCTCAGTGGCTTCAACTGGCTTTGGATGAGGCTCAGCTGAATCAGGGCTGGATCATGAACAGCCCCCAAAATTTAAGCTAAAGGAGAAGTTCTGGCTCTTGGCAGAACTGTATAAAGCTTCTGACACACAACTAAGCAGCTGAATTTGTGCACTAATTTTTTTTTCTAGCTCATTTATTATGATGTTAAAACCTTGTTACACCTCTGCTGAACTCCCTCGGAGTACCAGTCTGATTAAGACAGCCTTGACTGGGACTTTAAGCACCTGGAGAACAAACCACTGGAATTGATTCATTAATTTGGGGCGCCTATACACGAGCAGCAAGGCTGCTCCGATACACTGTAATTACGGCCCATTGGAGCAGGCTCAATTAATCAAGTCTGCTGCAGTGTGGTAATTACCGTGTTCCTGCAGACTCCAGCGTCTCATGCTTCAGTGTGCCCATGCTTAAAAATGACAGTGAGGGTGCTTTAACTAAAGCTCGTTTCACTAACCATGGAAATCTAACCGTGCACCGCACACACAGCACAGTATGGGCAGTTACTGCGCCATACTTTAGTACTTCAAAAGTACTAAAGCTCCAAAGTATTAAAGCACGGAACAGTAACATCACCAGATGGTGATGTGTAGATGTGCCCAGTATGACTGTAGCTGCGTTGACTTTATCTGTTAAAGTTAAATTGGTGATTAGCTCGTGGAACAAGCTTTACTTATAGTGCCCCCCCTGTCATTTTTAAGCATGGGGACACTGATGCATGAGATGCTCCAGGCACTTTAATTAGAGCAGCTCCTGGAGCCATTCTAATAAAAGCACCCCCTCCCCCCGACTCACACACACACACACACTCCCTGAGCACATGTATAAATGCCTTTGGAGACCATTTAAAAACAATGGCAGAAAACATTGCCATAAAAATGAAAGGGCCACAACAGAGAAGTGCACAGCATCGCAACTCAGAACAATGAGAAAGGAACCATGTGTCTTTTTCCCCCATTTATTTGATGTGCTGAAAACCATAAACCTAAACCTTATCCAAAGTTCATTTGTGCTAAAGGAAAGACTTCCTTTGACTTCAGTGGGGTTTGGGTCATGCCCTATATATTTTTCATTAGAAATGAATAAAATATGCCCTCTCTTTTAATCGCTGGATAAGGCCAACTTGTCTTTCTTCAAGAACTTTTAAAGCATCAGTAAAAATAGTGGCTAATAAATTTACCTGCTGCTAATATTTAGAATATAGCATTTAAAAATGGAAGATGTCAATAGAGATGTTTTCTTATCATGTACTCTGGCTAAAATAATGCAGATTTGCATTGTCCTGTGCATTCCTTGTTCTGAAGCCTAATGGCACAGCAGTTCCTATATTTGAATTGTAGCTGTTGTCAGGTAAGCAGTTGTGACAGTGGTCACTGCAAGTACTACAGTAATTTAATATAAACAGACATGAGGGAACACTCAAGCATGACATGGCTTATTTTTAACTCCCTACCCTGTCCTACTTGTTCATTATTTTTGATGAGTAGCACTTCTAATTCCATGAGAATAAATGTACAAAATGTATGTAGAGTGGGACATGCATGGCCCAGCGTAGCTCTACGCAAGATGTGAGTGGGCAGAAAGGCCCAAGGTTTTGAAATGGATGTGGAAATGAATGCTTTCCTGGTGTCTGGATGGGATAGCTGAGCTTGTTGAAGCAAGTGCAGGGAAGGCAAGAAATGAGAATGGAGGGGGTCAGGAAAAACACATCTAGCTATGATTTTTCAAGGAGAAATCAGAAGCTATTGAGTTTTCATGCAGCTTGATATGATGAACCAAACTCTCAGTGTGTATAGATCAGCAGTGAAGTCAATAAAACTCTGCTGTGTGGCAATTTATGGAGCTGAGACACAAATGGCAAGAGAAAAAGCAAATTTAAAAAAAACCAAGGGCAGAAATAAGTCAATAATGTGGTACTTTTTAGTATAATTGGCTGTTTTGAGTGAATGACCCATAGGGCACAGCTTTCCTAGCGCAGCATGAAAAAAGACAGAACTGTTCAAAATGCAATTTTCCAGAGATCTGTAACAATATATCATTTATAACCTTTGACAAACAATATTTTGGTCAAGAATTCAGGGTTGCTTTAGCTTGGAATGAAAACACGTAAATGCTTGGAAGTAAGTTATTATTTGCCATGGGCTGAAATTGCTGGTGCAGAGGTTGGCCCTCGCTGCCCTAGGTTATGGCCCTTACCTCCTCCATGTCGGCCTCAGGCTGAGGAAGGAGCTGTGATGTATTTCACCCTGGTACAGCACCTTAGCTGTGGGTCCTTGGAAGAAGCAATTTCATTACAGAATCCAAAATGACTAAAACATATTAGAGGACAGACAGCTTGTACCTATTTACATTCACTACTACTACGGTCAGGGGTGGATTGGGGGGGAGGGGCGCATTACACTGGTGCACGTGCACCCCCTTTGTTTCCTACTCCACCCAAAGTTTAAAACCTGCCTGGCAGTGCCAACAGCATTTGTAGTCAGGCCGTGCTGAAGGAGTCAATAGGCTTCATGGCTCATTGCCATTTACATGATCCCTTCTAAACGCCTCATGCCACAGGTGTTAACCACCTGCTCTTCTTTGTAACAGTCTTGATGTTCGACCACTCAAACTATCCTGGGTTCTGTAATCCTCCTTTCTGTTCGCTGCTGCTGGTAAAAAAGCTCCTATTTCACAGCCCTGCAGATTGTTTTTAACTCATTGCACTGAAGTTATATTTGTTTTTTGCTTCAGTCTTAAACTGAATAATACAGCCCTAGGCTCCTAGAATATTAGTAAAGGTTCTAGTTTATTTTTTTAAGCGAAGAAAGATATATGTTGTTTTATATGTGATGATGCACCCCACCATCTGCACCCCTTTTTCAAATGTCTAGATCTGCCCATGACTACAGTTGCCCAAATTCTGTGATATTGGAATGATATTTTAAATGCTGTTGATAGCTGTGCAACTTCATTCCACTCCTAATCATTTTGAAGCCTGTGAAATACTGAGTTCTTGTGTATGGCTAAGCCCCCACAGTGATCTCTCCAGAGTTTCATTAGAGGGTGTCCAAAGTCATCTATCCTTTACGTTATACATATTAACCTTGCATTGTTTTATAACATGGCCCTTCATGTAATTGTGAAATTCAGTATTCTCCTTTGATTGCCTTTCTTTGATTTTGTTTCAGTAGTTTACAAAAAATATTTGAAGACATAATTAGAAAAAAAGGGGTTCAGTTGAATGGTCTCCAGGGGTAATGGTATTGAAGAAAGTGAAGATTTTTCTAGCACAAAGCAGATTCTGGCCATAGTTGTTTTAATTTCATATTGGTCTTAATCTATTCTCTTCTCCCCCCACGTAAGCCAGTCTGGGATTTCTTTTCCAAGTTTTAATTGACTCCACTATGATGTCATGAGTTCACTGAATATATCTATTTAAATATATATTTATTTATATATATATATATACATTCAATTTATTCACCCTGCTTATCTTCCCAGACCTAATTAAGGGATTTCCTTGCATCCTTCTACATGTAAAGGGAAAACATAGATTTTTATGCCTTGAAGTTAAGGTTAGTAAACCATTCTTCTCTCATTAAACTGGCAAAACTGTTGGCTCGCTGAGCCAGTGAACAAGCCTAAGGAACCAGAAAAGACTTACTGCCAGAGTAGTCAAAGAGGGCACATTTAGCAGAGGTTAGCAGAGCATCAAAGCTATTCAAACATTAAATAGTGGTTAGCGACTCAGAAATGAAAAATTTAAGGAAGTTAAGGACTGTACTACCACATGGTTTGGTCACAGAGGGTATGTTAACACATGCATTAGATCCAGGATGAACTTAATTGCAAGTAAACTAATCATGAGTAAATGCTCATGGGAGGGCATTCGCACATTCAGGGAAGTGGGACTGAATTTGCTGCTAATGGCAGCAAACTGGTCCTGTTTCCTGGAACCCTGCAATGAGCCCCTGCTGCCACCAGGGCGAGCTCTAGGGAGCTCAATACTAGCTGCCCCATTGGCAAATCAGGGTGGGGGCTGGGACCTGCCCCACCCCTGCAGCTCTTTGCAGGCTCATGCCTTGATTGCCTTACTTGCCCCTTACCAGGAAGTTCCCAGCTCTGCAATCAAGAGCTAGGCAGGGAATGGGCTCCCAGCCCCTGCCAGAATGGAACTCACAGCACCAGCTCTAGACCCTGGCGCCAGCACTGAGAGATAAGGATCTCCCAGCACCAATGTGAAGGGAGGAGAGGGGTTCCAGAGGAAAGTCCAGTGAGTACAGGAGACTCCCCATACTTACCTGCAGGGACGGCAGCAGCAGCAGAACTACAGGGAAGGTAAGAACCTCATTTTGTGAGCTCCTGCTCATGCTGGATTAGAGGCCGTCCAGGAGCCGGCAGGATTTCCAAAGTGGGGAGTGGCCCGATGGAGCTGCACCACAGTGGGAGCACAATCATCAGCACAGTCAAATGGGTCGCCAACTGGCTGGAGGGCCGCACCCAGAGGGTGGTAGTGGATGGGTCCTTCTCAACCTGG
>NW_017728914.1:21968313-22069780 GCF_001723895.1 Crocodylus porosus
CGGACTAGATGATCTGCTCAGGTCCCTTCCGACCCTACAAACTATGAAACTATCAGGACAGGGAAAGAGAAAAGCTCCATAGTCTAGAAGCTTGGAGGAGCACCCAGCATGCTGTGCTGCAGCACACAAGAAGCCATGGCAATGGAAAGCCTCAAGAAGCACCCCCTTGAACCAGGTAGCTAGCAGAAAGACTTACTATTGAATGAACTTGATTTTTCCCCTGGCAAGGGGAAGTGCTGGTGAGGCTGGTGGATGGGAGTTGATAGCTTAGTTTTAAAAAAACTGTTCAGGAAATTGATTGGCTTATTTGATTTGCATGGAACATGGATGGACTGAATTGATTTATTTAAGCCTAGAATTTTGATGGACTAAATTGACTGATGGACTGAATTGATTGATTTAAGCCCAGGACCTTGATGAACTTAATTGATTTATTCAAGAAACCACCACAGAAACTGAGCAGTTTAATTCATTTATTTAAGAGAAGCCAATTGGTCAGATTGGTTCATCTTGAGGAACTGCCAGAGAATTCATGGTCTTAATGGTAATAACCAAAGAAGAAATTGACTTAATTGATACATGTAATTGGGCCACCAGTGAGGGGATTGGACTCACTGATTTGGTTGTTGAACTGTAGGGGCACTGCCCATTTTCTTTGACAGACCATGGAAGAGCCCCAAAAGCTCAGGGACTGGCCCCAAATGGACTGACTTAGCTTTTTGATAAAATCAGTCTTAGACCAAAGGTTGATTGTGGTAGTTATTTTTTTTCCTCCTTTTTGTTTTGTTTTGTTTTGATTTCACTGATTAGCACTGAGCCTCTGTCACCCCAGAGGGAAACATTAGCATGGCTCGGTGTCTGGACACTTTGAAGTCTCTTTCTGGGGTTAGTGGGTTTGACTCTCTCTTCCCTTAGGAAGGACTGCCTCTGCCCTTATTCAGCCTCGCCCGCCACGGCTTTGATGTAACATAAAAAGCAGGTGATATGCTAGTGGCAGAAAAAGTTCCCCTCAGGATGGAACAGGCTTTCCCACACCACTCACAGTTTGTCTCTGGTCATCCGGCCTTAAAGGCCAAGTTTGGGATCTCCTCCACCCCTACATTTCTGCCTCATACAGCCGGAGTTATAATTAGTCACAGTTAGGTCTGCACCCAACATCATGGCAGAAGGCACTGGATTTGGCTGCTGATATCCCCAAGAATCTGTTCCTTATTAATACAAAGAAAGGTGAGCAGATAGGCTGCTCCTCACCTGTCCATTGCTTGGCATGGTCTCTCATCAGCTTGCTGCCACATCTCACTTCTTGGGAGCTTTTGAGGTTTCTGGCTAGTTTCCAGGGCAAATTGCCAGCTGCCTCCACTGTACAACTGGAGCTGATCTCCCCCACTAGAAGAACGGCTCCTGATCAGTTGGCTCCTGCCTCACGTGAGAGGTATCTAAGGAGCCATGGCCACACTCCTGACAGAACTACCAGCTTGAGCCAGCAGATGTCTCTAGCACTGGTTTTCGCTCTGCCGGAGATGAGTGGAGATGCCATCCTGGCTCATCTGATTCTGTGCCGGGACCAGCCACATAGTAATTCCCAGGGATTCAGCAGGTTGGGGCAGGGTTGTGAACGTGGTTTCTTCCTTTCTTCCTCCCCCCTCCCCACAGTGGTGCCACACTGATATAGAAACCAACAATGCAAACATGACATCCAGAGCAGCCAATGGTTTATCAGCCCTAGTGAACACAGGATGAGGTGAGGGTGGGCTGTGAGGGGAGGAAGGAGTCCCACTGAGAGGAGTTGGCCTGGGTGAGTAAGCAAGATTGTTGTTTGGCCTAAGATCTACCTCCTGACAAATTGTATCAACATCAAGGTGTGGCAGGAGAGAAATGGGCAGTCCAGGCTGGGCAGCTGCAAGATACCCTTGGTTTCCTCATGGGTCACCCTAGCAAGGCTGCAGGCCAATGAGGACCACACCCCACTTGACACCCAGCCCTGCAATCACAGATTTGGCACTGGGAGATAAGGATCTCCCAGCCACTCACTTCCCAATCATGATCTCAGAGCTTGAAGCTCCATACTACCTGGGCAAGGGGCATAGACCTGCCTGGGCTCCAGTGGTGGAGCCTGCCCTGGCAGCAGGTGGTTCCTAGGGGCAGGGAGCAATCTCCTGGCCCCTGCTAGCAGGCTGACCCCAATCAGATTTGCTCCCAGTCAGGTATCTAGATGAGTGCTATTGCGCAGTAACTAATTGCAAGTAAATTTGCAAGTAAAGATGCACATGCTTACTGAGCAGTAAACTACACTACTTCACAGTAAAGCATCTCATGTAGATGCACCCAGAATCAATGGAATTCCTAAAGGGAGTTTATCTGCTGAGAAGGAAATTCTGCCTGATGCCATACAACATTAAAGCTTTGTCTCATAGTATACTCAAGGAAAATTAACTTCGCTTAAAATGCGAGCATCCACACCTTCAGGCAGTAAAACATGTAGTAATTGCAATCATATCATGACATAATTAGAACTTTTCATGGGAGGCATATCTCCAGATCCTGTTAAGTATCACATGTTGAGGTATCTTCCAGCCACTCCATGGAGATAAGACACACAAATCTTGCTCATTGTCAGTCCTAGCCCCAGTACCATGCCACAGTCTTGGACTGTCCCCAGTGCATTGCTGGACCTGAAACTAGTCTTGATATCTCTTTTCCAGCAGTAGAAACCCAGCTCATCCCGGGGAGTCAACAGCATATCCAGTGACAGGATTGGCACCCTCTGCTGAGCTTGGCTCCCCATGCCTCCCTCAGACTGCCACCAGTGGCAGAGGCCCAGCTTGTCCTGGCTAGGAACAGGCACTTCAAAACTAGGTGATACTGGACGTGCAGCACTGGTGCTGGGGTCTGTTGGCAGAGATGGGGAGAGGAAGATGGATATAGTTTGGCTCCTGCCCTCTCCTAAGCAGATTGAGATCATAATAAGCATTACCATGCAACTGCTCAGAACACATTCTAACTTTTAATACAGCACAGTAATGCTTTCTATGTCTCAATTAAAACACATGCTAAGTGTTCTGTGTATCAAGGCTCTAACTAAATTACTCATAGGGTGTCAATACATATAAAACTGAAGACTAATTCCTTAAAAGTCTTAGGGAATTCTATCAGTCAAATTATCTGACCGGTGACAGAAGTGGCTTTTCATTGCCCCTTTGGTCCTGGTAGTTAGGAGTTGAACCAACCTTTGTTTTTGGTTGTAGGGTCCAGCTGAGAGTAAGGTAACAATACTTTTTCCTCTTTGTTTGGGAACTTAGATGTCTGAGAGATTCATGCATGTTTTCAGCTGATACAGCAAAATATGAAAAAGGAGAAAAATACATGAAGAGCCAATTAATACCCTGCAGTCAGGCACTAGTTCTCTTGATGCTTGTGATCAGAGGCATATCAATCACGGGAACTCGCTGGAAGATTTGCATCACAGTGTCACTACGAACACAAAATATCAGGAAGATTTTAAGGAAAGAAGTGAAGAGGGAAAGAGATGGTTACCAGAGTGTTTTCAGTTTTAATAAGGTTCTTCTATCAGATTTGTTTTTTATCCTCGGATCCTGACACACACAATACATGAAGCATTTCAAGGGCACAGTGTTATCACCCCTGGAAAGCTTTGCTGTTATCTCAGCAGTATGTTCAATAGAAGAGGAAAATGGCACATAATGGATGCTTGAGGGGGTGAAATACTTGTAACATAATGCAAAATTTTGTCAAGTTACATTTGGAAGAGAAATGGGGGACGAATCATAGGAATTGTGACTTCAAAAATATCCAGCCAACCTTACTTAAAATATAGCCTTTTCATATTCTCAGGAGTACATCTCATGGTAAATATCAAAAATGGAGCATACATGGTTTTCAAAGAAAACCTGGCACAGTTTTTCAGGGGAAAATGGGAGAGTTTTCAAATGAAATAATTTGTATTTCGGAATGCAAATGGGTCTGTTTTTTCAGCAAATGTGTTTTTCATATTAACAAAAACATGGAATTACCTTTTATAATTGAACAGAAATATAGGAAGGGAGAACATAAAGTGGTGGTGCAACAGTGTAAAAGTGCAAGTAAGTTTCAATTTTGCACCACTTTGGTGCACATAACCATATGGTTCAATAGTGAGAGTCCAAATTACTTTTCTTCGATTCTTTCAATTGCCACTTGTGAACGTCTTCTGAAGAGAGGTTTTCTGTTACTATTTTAGAAACATTGGTCCTATTTCTGATCCAAGCTGCCATTCTAGGTACTTGCGCACATTGGAAGGTGCATGGCAGCAGAGGTTCCTATCAGAGGAAAACATCAATATCTGCTCTTAATCTTGTACAGATTTCCTCCAGTCTCAGACTGAAATTTGTGAACTCTGTCACCTGATTTTCAGAACAGCTATGGGTGCCAATGTTACTTATCCCAATTTCTTCCAGGCATTGCAATACCAACATAAGGATGTGAAACCCCAAAGCACTGGGATATATATATGTTTATGGCACACATACATTGTCATTTTGGCAATTAGGGAGTTACAAATATTCCTTCAAGGCTGACCTCTCATTGAGTCTCCAAAACCTAAAGTTAACCCAGTCAGTCACCTTGAATAAATGCCAAAGGGACCTCAGTAACTTCCATTAAGATTATATAAAAAGGGTTGTCTTGTTTCCTTCCTACCCACGTTGCCTATTCTCCCTTGAGACCAGCGTCAGCTGCGTTCCCTTTTCACAAGAATGGCCAGTGGCTGTTTATAAACGCAATCAGGACTACTTGAAACAAGAAAACCTGCATCAAAGAACTCCATGGAAATCAAGTAATTATAGCTTCAAGGCAGCTGAAGTTCCAGAAAAGACCAAGTTGTTATTCAAGTAGAATTAAGATCACTTCTGATGTCAATGCAATTGTTTACTTACTCGCCTGCCTAGAAAATTAACAGAATGAAGATAGCAGCTTAGTTCATTTCTGTTCATCCATGACAAGAAGCAGAGAATTTGAAATACCATGGATGAAGCCACCCTCGATGCATTCCCAGCCTAACCAGAAAATGAATACACAACGGTATTACTAGGGGAGTTCTAGAGCACTCTTTCCCCTGAAAAGATGCATGTAAGCTAAACATGTGAAATGCTAGATTTTCTTAATTACACAGGAATTTGACATCTCAACACTCCCACATCATAAGAATCCAGGTTTACTCTTCACCTAATGAAACTAAGTTGAGGTTCACTGGTTAATATCTAAATGTATTATCACCCCCAATCACTTGCTTTTTTTCACTGGTTCTGTCACTAATTTTGAACTCTCCAACAGTGAAGAACTCTTCCAACTACCACTACCATATGAAAATACAGTGTAAACATTTCTGTTATAAACACAACCTTTAAAAAACCCTCAGTGTTTTTGGTTTTTATATTTTATTTTATGCTTGGCAAAAATGAAGTGACTCACCTGCTGTGATCTGATAACAAGGGCCTTTTTCCCCTCAAAAGAGTGAACACCAGAAATGGTCAGAGAATTTTTTCTCTCCAGGGATAATGTTGACAAAAGCAAAAAATAAAGGTCTGGTTTTCATCTAATATTTCTGATGAAAGGAGATACATGAGTTTAATTCAAGAAAACATAATTTTGCATTATAAAACAATTTTGGTGGAAAATTGACCAGTCATGTGAGGAACTCTTCTAATGCATAATGAGATCATGACTTTGAAAACACATGCAGCTTTCAAAGGTGATGCATTCTTTCCCTGCTCTAGGAATTGGAAGCAGTATTGCAATAATAATTGACAATCTGAATGGTTAATCATAAGAGATCTTATTAGGTTGTCTAGTACCTCTCTACAGACTCTCAGTTAAGTCTCCCATTGATAATGTTAATGGCACTTGGAATGGGTTTATTCAATTTATTTTTGTCTACCTACGGTGCCCCGGGGAGAATTGCATTTCTGAGTTTTTTTAATGTGGACAGAAAGTCTACCTGCCTGCTCCCTTCTCCATTTCTCCATGTAACTTGAGTATCTTCGCACCTACTTACTTAGTCCAATATGTACCTATGTAGAGCCACTCCTCTGGTCCCGGTCTGTGGAACACAACATATTTCATCGACCATCTTCCTCCTCCAGTCCCTCACATGCTTCGTTCCTACTCACAGCCTATTCTGAGCTGTTCACTGCCTTGAATGAAAAAAGAACCAGCTATATACCAGCTAAGCAGTCTTCTAGAAATGGATGCCTCTTTTTTAGCTAGTCCAGTAATAAAAAGGGCATTTGAGAGGTTGCTAAGTATCTATCCTAGGATCTGTGCTAGTGTGTGGGTTTGTGAAAGGGCCAGTCTTCCATCCTTTCATCTTTTCCTTATTGTACAATGCCTGTTTGCTTAAAATACAATGAAATAAACCATTGAAATCAATATTATAACCAATCTTTCAGCACAAATCTTGGTTGGGTGGCAAAATCCAGAATAATGGGCACCAATATCAATAATTAACTTATGAGGTAGCTTGTGAGGTGAAATAATAGAGTTATTTGTTATAGAAATGATGCCAGTCACTCTAGGGAACAGTAAGTATAGCTGTTCTCAGGCATAAAAAATAAGATAAAACCAAATTCAGAGTGTTCAAAGATGCAGAATCCAGAACATTTAAATGCTTTTTTTAAATAAAGAAAAATGGTTTAATGCTTCTTTTAAAAACTTCTATTTTCTGCCTCTCAAATTTTGGACACCTCCAGACTCCAGAGAGAAAAGATGGAATTTACATGAAAATTATAAAGCCTTTTTACTTGTACAATCCATTTCATTTCTTAAAAGTGTATTTAGTGAGGGTGGAGGATGCTGGATTGACAGCCCTAGAGACCGATGTCTCTATTTATATCCATGAAACAGAAAAACAAGGGCAGCAGTAATGCAAGCGTCTGCCTTGCTGTCCCCTAATTTCCTTCCCTCCTGAGTCTCAGCCCTGTTTTGCATGGATTATCTCTAAGAGGAAGAGACTGTTTACACCTTATTCCAACCACTCACTCTCTCTACTGAGATTATCACCACAGGGACTAACAATCATAGTGATTTTTGTTAAAGTAGATACATCTTCACCAGAGTGAAGATTACTCAAACTCTTTTCAGTAAGCAACCGATAAGTATTGTTTCTACTAGTCTTATACTAGCTCTGCGCCAGTGACTAGATGAAAGTCTCCATAATCCTATCTGCTAATTGTTTGTAATCAATAATCAAGTATAATTAATCAGGCACGTTCTACAATGCAGTTTATTTGAGTAATGAAGCAGAGAAATTCAGGATTAGAATAGTACAAGAGACTGAGCTACTTTATAGGACGATATAAAGTATTCAGTATAAAGGTTCACTCAGTGAAATGTTACCCTGTGTTTACAGGGAGAAGGAAGAAGGTGAAGTCAGTCTAGGAGGATTTAGGATGTTGTAATCTGAAGTAAAGGACTGAAGACTAAGGATGCAGTGGCAAGAATTTTGATTCTAAAGAAAGAGCTTGGCATGAAGGAGTTGTACTTAGGCCGTGTTTGGGTTGGACTCCAAACTCATCTGACATGGAGGCAGGAGGATAAATAGCAGCCCAGTTTCATTAAAATACTTCAGACTTAAATTGGTGTGGTTGCTATGTGTTCTGCACACGGTGCCCTAATTTGTACTTTAATTGGCTCACCCTACTACTGTTATAGGCACTGGCTTTATAATCATCCTTTGGGAAAAAAATGTCCTTTAAGATGTTTGGTCCAGATCCAAATCCCAAGAAATCCAGTAGAAAGACTCATTATATCACTTGGTTTTGTATTAGGCATTCTTCTAGCAGCCATCCATTTTGATTGGAAAAAAGAAACAAATGATACCGCTTTTAATTCTTTCAGTTCAACCATCCAGGAGGCTTTGTAATGGTAGTGAAGGGTACTGGGAAGATGATCGTCTGAATTCTGTCTAGCCTTGAAATAACATTTCGAAACATGCATTACAATTCTGATCATTTTTATCTGCTCAGGCACTGTATATTGTACTGAAATAAAACCCTGATTGCCTAAGCAGGCTATCTGTACAGGGATAAATAAAAGGTGATCTGTCAAAGTGCATTCATCTTCAAAGATGAGAGTAAAATGTTAAGATTCTGCTGAATGAAATGATGACTCTCTTCCTTTGGTGAGTAAGAAGCGTAAAGTTATCATGAAAGCGAAGCCAGAGAGAGAGAAAAAAAGGGGGGGAGGGAGGGGATATGAGTCAGAACAGCAATTGCCAGTGGTGGGGGTGTATCAATATTTATAGCAGAACTCCCTGGGTTTCAACTGACTGTATCTAGCGGCACTAAATAGTTATTTTTTAACATTAATCAGGCTATGTCTGACAACAATGGTGATTCTAACCTCTTCTTTTCATAGAACCAAACTGAGCATTCAAGATTACGTCCCGTAGACTCCACGCCACTGCCTGCATGTTAGAAACCACTAATGTACGATCACATTCCCACTGTGTTTCTCCTCAATCTCCTTTTGCAGCTAAATTAAACCTTTGGACTGGGTGTTCACTAATCCATTTCTGCACAGGGCTGAAATTAAAATAAAAGAAGTATTATAATTACAATAAAAGCAATTAAGAGCTGAATTTGTTAAATTAGTGCTCTAGCTGCCTTACACTTCTTTAGCCTTCATTTGTGAAACCATTGGGCTTTACTGAACAATTTGCTGAGAAATTTGAAGTCATCAGAGCTTAAGCCTTCAGTATTACAACTTATTTTTTGAATATGTAATACAAGTAGATGGACTGAAATTTGAGTTGATAGCCTCAGGTTTCTCTCTCAAGAGATTCTCATAGCCAAAATCAGTACAGACATAAATTAACAGTGTGTATGACCAGCGAGCAATCTGTTCTTTAATCAGACCGAATTCCATTCTCATTGAGTTGTCATTTCTAAAATGGTGGTTACAAGGAGACCCCTGATGGGATGAGGTTTAACTTGCTAAATGTATAAATTCGTCATCTAGTACATAAATACTTTTGCCAGAGAACTGAGCGAAAAGAGAGGAGATTTGCTGGGGAGAGAGAACTTAATTTTAACAGAACAGTGTGTCACATCAAGCTATTATTCTGTTCCAACCAATAGTTTCCAAACAAATGGATCATCTGCTTACAGTAGTTAATGACATACTGTGCACTGCTTGTGTTTGGAATTGTGCTTTGTTTCCAAAATGTTTCTAATTCTGTTTATTACCCACAGACATTTTAATCACCCTGGGTGGCTTAACTTTCAAAGCGCATTACCATCACTGGTTCACTTAATCACTCGTTTTAGTCTTTATGGGTTTTCAGCAGGAAATTATCCTCAGGCATTATAACAGGTTTGTAGGGCAGCTGATGGAAGCCAGTTTGGGTATTATTGATTGCTGATATTTTTATTCTGTGTGTATTTTTATTTCACGTTGGTGAAGACATGGCCGTAGCTATATTTTCTCATATGCTCAAAATATTTATACCAATATAATAAACATTACAAAAGAAAAAGCCCATTTAGTGCTATATAAAACACTCTATATCATGTTTCTGATTCAATCCAGCTGATACTGCATTATAAAAATATGGTTGTTAACTGTAGAGACATGCTTGGAAAGCAGAATCAAATCACATAGTGGCTTTTCTGGTTTTAATGATGTGCAAAACCGTAATATTATACATTGGAAATATGCAACGTTTTGCTCTCTGTTAACCTTTTGCTCATTATTTTGCCAGCTAATAAAATGATTCTTTGATATATAGGTTACAGAAGTATTTTTTTTATTCTAGACTATACATTTCAAATGGTACATGCAAAGTGATGTGAGACAAGATGCACAATCAAAGTTTCTGCCACCAAATATTCAGGTGAAGTTGAAGTTTCAATACTGACTTAGTTGGAGTTACCCTGGAATCATCTCAGAGTCCCTGATAAACAGATAACTCTCAGGCAATAGCAATGCATCTCACCCATAATCAGAAGTATATGCATGTGTTTTGAATATACTTTTTGAAACATTTAGGTTTATATTCCAGTGCATGAAATAAATTATATCTCATTGGATTTATTCATTTGCAAGACTGTAACCAGAGCTGCTATCCAGCAAATTCCATGTACAGTAATTACTGATCTGATTGCATATTTCCAGGTAGTATTGGGTATGTCATGCACACTTGATAATTGCTCATATTTTATAGAGATAAAACTATGCTACAGGAATTGCTTGATTAATTTGTGTATGTTGGAGTCCATGATGATTAACATTTAAAGGGACAAAAACAAATAACACTTATGCTCATGTGGCATCTTCAGAAATTGTGATTGACAAGTCTTCTAAAGGTCAATGTTCAACAGGCCAAATCCTTTTCCACTTAAGTGATTGGGAGTTTTGCAGTCAATTTCAAAATATTTGAAACTCTTTGGCCCCAGGTTAACACATTTATTACTCCAGAAGCTCATTCTCTACACAAATGTTTTTAGAGTTAAAAATGAACCTGTCTCCTATTTACTGTTCCTCAGATCTATTCAGCCTCCACAAGAGAAGACTGAGGGGGGATCTGGTGGCCTGTTACAAACTAGTCCGAGGGGACCGGCAGGCATTGGGGAAGTCCCTGTTTCCCCAAGCACCGCCAGGAGTGACCAGGAATAAAAGGCACAAGCTGGCAGAGGGCAGGTTTAGGCTAGATATCAGGAGGCGCTACTTCACGGTCAGGGTGGCTAGGGTCTGGAACCAGCTTCCAAGAGAAGTGGTGCTGGCCCCTACCCTGGGGGTCTTTAAGAGGAGGCTGACAATCACCTTGCTGGGGTTGTTTGACCCCAGTACTCTTTCCTGCCATGGCAGGGGGTCGGACTTGATGATCTGCTCAGGTCCCTTCCAACCCTACCAACTATGAAACTATAAGATCTGTTCCCCCTTTAACTATTCTTTTCACAGTTCTCTCTCTGCCCTTCCCCCATCCCTGTCACTGAATTCATTATTCATTTTTCTGACACATCTATTAAGTGATCTAAGCCCTGTTATGGTTAGCTTCAAGATATGCTAATCACAAAGAATACTGTATAAATATTTAAATTTTGTATTTTAGTAAATCTACCGTATCAAAAGAACAAAGAAGAAGGAAAAAAAGAAAAGAAACTGAGCACATTTATTATGTATATGTATAATTGTTACAGGAGAGCAAGAGAATGCCTGTGCAGCAAAGCCTCATGGTTAATACCAAAAAAAAGAAAAACAAAGAACTGACTGTGGTAACATCATCCAAGTACATAGATCGATGACCCATACCAGACAACAATGACTTATACTGATTCATAGATATTACAGTGATGAGCTAGCTAGCTACATATAACATCTGATTACCTGGACTCCGCAATTCAGTACATTGAGGTAAACTTGCAATTAACCTTTAAATACTTATTTACATATTTATACCTTTATTTGGGAATTTTCATTTATTGGTGACCAGAGCAGAAGGAACAAAGCTAGTACTAGCAAGGGTGACCAAGATATGGCCTGTGAGCCACATCCAGCCCATAGAGGCGTGTTAACTGCCTGTGGGACTCCCCCTGGGGTCAGAAATTTGGTGGAGGAGTGGTGTCAGCATGAACTGCCATGGAGCTGCAAGACCAGGTGGAGTATTCTGCTGTCACCCTTGGTTCTTGACGTTCTGATAATAACAAAATAAATGTGGTACTGATCCTCATTGTGGGTACGTCAGTATATACCAGTGAAGAATTAGGTCTGGAGACAGCTGATGAAAAATGGCAGCAGTTGATAGGGGTAGTCCTGCTCCTTCTGTACCACTTTCCTAATTTCGCCTTGGGAGTAGGAAAATATGAAGAGATCCCCTTTGTCAAGGTGAAATGAAAGTAGCCAATTCTTGTGGTGAGGGGATGGCATAAATTGGGTTTTCTTCCACTGGGGTAACATCAGCCTCTTCAGTAGAGCTCTCTTTTTCGTCAGAGTATAGTAAAAGAGCTGCAATCTGAACTGTTGGTGTCACACAGGCCTAGTCCGCACGGAGAAAGGGCAGTTCTTCCCTGTCAGAAACCTGCTATCATTAATGACACATTCCCTTTTCCCCTGATTTATAGCCATTTATTCTCCATGGGTGCATGCAGATGTTTTTCAGGGAGGTTCAATCACGTTAAAAATGGCCACCCAATCTAATTTCATTCATCCTGAGATGGACCTTACACTTAGATCCCTAGTTAGGCTGATCTAAATGCAAACTGTATACAAGTTCCAGGAAGGTTTGATCAATCTAGAAGCGGCTGACCTGATCTAAGTTAACCCCACCTCCAAGGTGGTCTAAATTAGATCAGGTTGGCCATTTGTAAACCAATCTCACTGTCCCAAACTTCTGTACAGTTCCCAGTGCAGCCTCAGGTGTAGGTTTGCCAGGGAGGCTTGTTTGTCTGGAGCTGGGGGTCAGGGTGTTAAAAATAGCTACTGAACCCAGGAAAAAGAGCCCTTCAACACCCCCCCCCCCCCCCCCGCCAGCCCACCAGCAGATGTCACTACCCCTCCGGATCCTCCCAATCTCCCCGCACATGCCACCTTCCTCCCTGATCCCCGCCACCCCACAGATCCTGCTTGCCACCTCAATCTCCCAACCCCCCTCGGGTTAGCCCCACTTCATCCTGACTTCCCTTAGAAAGGGTGGCCATTTTTAACTTGATCTAGCCTCTCCCTTACCTCCCTAAATGTCTTACCCAGCCTGTGTGTCTCACCTAATGGTTTCTTCCCCTCCAGGACTGAGAGCTCATGTCCCCACGACTAGATTGCCTGGCAATCCAGAGTGAGATCCAAAATAGTTACTCATGCAGTTTGCAGTCTAGCAAATAGCTCCTAGTTTTGCTTGCATGGTCTTGTGTCTGAGTCAGGAATTAGTGAGACACAATTTACTTCATCAGGTACCGGCATGTTTCAAAATGTGTATTCAGTAATATATATGGATGATACTACAGCAGACTATAGAATAGCTACTACACACATACAGTTTCTGTAATTATGTAATTACAGAGAATTATAGGTAATTATGTAAGCTGTGATTATAATAACAAATCAGAATATCACTGTAATTGATATACATTCATATCTCTACTTCATAACTGGTCTAAATGTATAAGCATACCAAGGCAGAGCTCTGGTATCATACAATGCCATTCTTGCCAATCCCAAATGTGTAGCACCCAAAGTCATGATATCGGCTTAATATTTCAAAATAGTTTCAAAAAGAATAAACGGGGGACACTTGTTATTTTGCTTCTGCTGTTTAGGGTTCATTTTGGCAAGATTCTTCTGAAAGTACCAATGCTGAGAGCCATTTTTTTTCTTAAAAAATAAAGAAGGGAAATTTATGTTCTGATGCAGTCACATGATTTCAGGGGCTAGGGCTTTAAGAAAAATACCAAATGTTGTTCAATTGGCAGTAAAATAATGAGAGCTTGCCAAGCTGCAGTCACTTGAACAGACAGTGACTGACTGCAGAGTGGGGATGCAAAGGGAGCTGCTCTCAAGCCCCTTGTGCTCCCCTCTTCCACAGGGTCTGTTCCTAACTGCAGTCATTTTGTGGACTTGTACATCAACTACAGACCTCTTGCCACTACAGCTCCTTCATATGGTGTAAACGGACCATAAATACCACAGGTGCAGCTGAGGGAGCATTTCCCTCGGACAAGGAATGAGTAAGACAAGCATGAGGCTCCCTGAGCAACGTCTGAAGTTGTGATGTGCAAGAACAAACATTATGAGAGAAAAAGGGAAAGACCAGATTGAAGGAGGATGAGGCACAAAGCGCGTGCCATTTCAGGGCATCTTCTGAGCACTGACACGCTACGTGAAAGCTGGGAGCCTGCAGTATCTCATAACGGAGGGAGTCCAAAAAGAGCTTAAGGACAGCTCAGCCCCACACTGCTCACATTTGTGCCAGTCTGATCTTGATCCCCTTGGGATGGATAGCCCTTGCTCCATTAAAGTGAGACATCATCCCTGCTGCTCTTCTGGGTGTTACTAATCTGTGAGAGGTGCTCAGCATAATTTTCCCTCAAGGCTCAAAAATCAAGAGGCGAATGAAAAAAAAAAAAAGCCATGCAAATTGGGCTTTTATTTCTGTTTGTTTTAAATCTCATGCTACTTCAACCAATCCTGTGTGTTTTTCCTGCTCAGTTTCAGCAATAATGTACCAGCGCAGGAGCAAATATTCACATCACTCGAGTCAGCCCAGGGTTTTATATCAATTTGTTGTGACATCTGTTCTGTACTGATTTGTGTGACAGCCAAGACTGTGCCCTGTACCCTGCAGAAGGATGATAATAAACATTACTTCAAACAGGCATCCATTTCCTTCGGGGATCCAAAGGTGGGAGGATTGTGGCTGTTAGTAAGAAGCAGTTATGTTACCAATACCATACCAGTTTCGTTAGCTATTTAATGGGTATATGAAGAAATTAATACCACAGTACTAGGGCTAAGTTACTGCAGGGTACCATCCCTTCACCACAGGGTCAGAACATACACTTGGGTAGTTACCATGGAAAATTTGACAGGCAGTAATTCCCCCTTTTGCCTTGCAATGAATTGTTCCTATGACCATGACCCATGTCACTGCCCTCTACCGGATCAAATCAGAAAAGATTAACTATGTGCTGCAGTCCATGAATTCCTAGGGGAAAATGGACGTGCTCATTTAGGTCAAGGGGAAGTGGTTGTTTCATTAGAGCAGGGGATCTAGGAGCTGTCCATGCTGTTGCTGTGCTGTGCTGAATACAACGTAGCAATGACTGGGAAATCCTAGGTGGCCACAGATTTGTTAGAATATGTTTCATAGATTCATAGATTGTAAGAAGCTGGAAGGGACCTTGGAAGGTCATCGGGTCCAGCCCCCTGCACCAGGCAGGAAAGACAACTGGGATCAGGTGACTACAGCAAGGTGACCATCCAGTCTCCTCTTAAAGATTTCCAGAGTAGGTGATTGCACCACCTCTGGAGGGGGTTTATTCCACAGTCTAGACATCCTGACTGTGAAGAAGTTTTTCCTAGAGTTAAGCCTGAAACGGTCTTCCATGAGTTTGTGGCCATTACTCCTGGTTTTCCCCAGGGGTGCCCTAGTGAACGGTTGTTCACCGAGCCCTTGATGTCTTCCCCTGATGTAGCAGTAAACTACTACAAAGTCCCCTCTCAGCCTTCTGTTCTCAAGGCTGAAGAGGCCCAAGTCCCTTAGCCTCTCCTCATATGGCTTGCTTGCAAGTCTCTGATCATATGGGTGGCTCTTCTCTGCACTATCTCAAGCTTTTCCACATCCTTGTTGAAGTGTGGTGCTCAGAACTGGATGAAGTACTCCAGCTGCAGTCTCACTTCCTTGGTTTTACTTGAGATGTATTGGTCGATGCATGCCAAATTATTGTTTGCCCTGCTGGCTACAGCATCACACTGACGGCTCATGTTCATACTATGGTCTATTATTACCCCTAGGTCCCTTCCAGTTTTGGTGCTAGTCAAATTGGCACCACCAAGTCTGTAAGTTGGAGACTGTTCATCCCCAGACAGAGCACTTTAACTTCTCAATGTTGAACTCCATCTGGTTCCAATCTGCTCAACTTGCCAGCCTGTCTAGATCCACCTGTATCTGCAGCTTATCTTCAAGCAAGACCGCACTCCCCCATGACTTGGTGTCATCCACAAACTTGGCTAGTGAGCTCTTCACCCCCATATCCAAATAATTGATAAAGATGTTGAAAAGCACTGGACCAAGCACAGACCCCTGAGGGACCAAGCACTGGCCACTTCTCACCAGGACGACACAGATCTGTTCATTAGCACTCTCTGGGTCCCAGCTTCTAATCCACCTAACTGTTGAGCAGTTAAGCCCACAATCCTCCAATTTTCCTGTGAGAACATAATGAGTTACCAGATCAAAGGCCTTTTGGAAGTCTAGGTATATAATGTCAACCTTCTCTCTCTTGTCCAGGTGGGGAGTTACCTGATCGTAGAAGGAGATGAGCGGGGTAAGACAAGAGATGCCAACGACAAAGCCATGCTGGCTGTCATTCAGAATCCTATGTTCTGCAAGTGTATTGCACGTAGACTCCTTGATGAATTTTTCCAGGATTTTCCCTGGGATAGAAGTTAGGCTAATTGACCTATAGTTGCCCAGGTCCTTTCCCCTTCCCTTCTTGAAGCTGGGCACAACATTGGCATTCTTCCAGTCTGCATGGACCTCTCCCAAGCACCACAAGTTTTGGAAGATTTTTGCCAGAATTCCCATGATGCCTTTGTCCAGTTCCTTCAGCACTTGTGGATAAAGTTCATTCAGTCCTGCTGACTTATAAATGTCCAACTTTTCTAACATGTCATGCACCAGCTCAGCATCAACAGTAGAAAGGTGGTCATTCCCACCATGCCCATTCTGATTTAGGATGATTTATCCTTTAGTCCAGTGAAATACTGAAGCAAAGCAGTCATTCAGGAGTTGAGTTTTCTCCTGAGTGTTGGTAACCAGCTGTCCTGAGTTGTTAAGCAGTGCCCCCCCAACTTCCATTTGTTTTCCTCTTGTTCCCTATATACCTAGAGAAGGACTTCTTATTGTCCTTGATTCCCATTGCTAGCTTAAATTCAGTCACAGCCTTATTCTAATCTTCTCCCTACAAGTGTGGGCCCTTGTTGTATAGTCCTCCTTGGGGATTGTCCCGAGTTTCCATTGTCTATATGCCTCTTTCTTCTTTTTCAGGAGGCCCATGATATCCTGATTAAGCCAAGAGGGCTTACCAGCCCTTCTGCTACCTTTCCTCCACACAAGAATGGCTTTCTTTTGTGCTTTGAGGATCACATCCTTGAGGAATGACCACTCTTCATGCACTCCTTTTACCTTCAGTCCCTGGTCCTGCAGTGCTTCCCCTATTATTGCCCTGAGTCTTTTGAAATTCACTTTTTAAAGTTCGAAACTTCAATCCTGCTAGCTGATTTGCTTGCCTTGTGATAGACAGGAAACGTGATGATCTCGTGGTCACTGTCACCCAGGCTACCCTCTATATTCAAGTAACTCACCATATTGTCTCCTTTGGCTAAGACCAAGTCTAGGAGAGTGTTACTTCTGGTTGACCCATGCACTTCCGGAGTCAGGCAGAGCTCTTCGATACAGGCGAGGAAGCTAAGTGACCGATCCAACTTAGCCGAGTCTTCCTCCCAAGCAATGTCTGGGTAATTGAACTTGCCCATGATGACCAGGTCCCATGTGCAGCCTCTGCCAGTTCTCAAGAGAACTTCAGATTGAGCTTCTCCCCCTGATTTAGTGGTCTATAATATACACCTACAGTTAGGTCTCGCTGCCCCCCTTCCTTCCTCCCCGGTCCCTCCCAACCCTGGTATTTTGACTCAGAAGGTTTCAAGCCACTCTTCTTTGGAGCCAATATCACTGCTCCCTCACATAGAGAGCTACACCTCCACCTTTCTTCCCTACTCAGTCCCTTCTGTGCAGGGTGTAGCCCTCTATGGCTGTTTTCCAATCATGTGAGGAGTCCCACCAGATCTCCATGATTCCTACTAGATCGTAATGCCCATCGGAGAGTAGGAGAGCTAGCTCCTTCTGCTTGTTTCCTATGCTCCTGGCATTAGTGTACAGGCACCTGAGTCCTCCAACTGAGACCCTTGATTTCCTGTCATGCTGAGGGGGAATTGTTTCATAGTTTCATAGATGTTAGGGACTAGAAGGGACCTTACAGGTCATTGGGTCCAGCCCCCCTGCACTTGGGCAGGAAAGATTGCTGGGATCAGATGACCCCAGCAAGGTGGGCATCAAGTTGATTTTCACTTGGCAGAATTTACAGAAATCCACTGGATATTTGTGACTAAAAAAACAAAGTGTTTTGATACTTTGATTATTTTCAAGAAATAATACATAACATATGTGCCAGACATTTCTCCTTTGTATATGATACACACACAGGACAGCAAGTTTGTAATAATATTGAGGAAACTACCATGTGATAAATGTCATGGAATACGAGTTGTCTTTGACAGATAGAAAGTTAATGCCAGGCCTTGAGCTTTTACAGCACATTAATAAAATCCCTGGCATTTATAACCATATGTTAGTGTTTGAAAGAGTCTGTTGAGACTTAACCCTTTCAATTTCTCCATGCAGATGCTAGGAAAACCAAGGACAACCAGGAATATAAATCACATGTGAAAAATTGATTGCTAGGAAATTAATGTCAGACCCTGGCGTACTTAAAGGCTATGTAAATCTTTTTTTGACATTTAAGAACCTTTACTTTCCACTTCAGCTATATTTAACAGTCTGTTTCTGCCAAATGATTCTGGCAAAGAAAAGAATAGACTTTAAAATATCAAGGTATCTTTTAGTACTTTAGCTTTAGTTCTGTATTTGTGGTTGTGTTTGTATCTTCTACAAACTCATCTATTACAATTGAGTGTAAACAGCAACGCATTTTCTATCTTAAAGAAGCACATGTCCCAGTGCCTCTTTGGGGAAGTTACCAAGCTCAACTTCAGGATGTCAGTCAAACACACAGATAATTAACTACCTAACATAACAGATAGCTGTTGTATAGTCCCATCCAGAGCTAAGCAACATTTCTGAGATTTAACACTTTCTGGTAAAAAAAGAAAATGAGTATTTGGGTTAACCAAAACTATTCATGTGGAATTCGTTGATGTGTTTCAGCAAACAAAACAAAAAAAGGAGATTTTTAAAAAGCTATTTCTTTTCCCTTAGTTTTTTTCTAAACAAAACTTTTTTTTTTTTATTTTGAATGTTTGAAATTTTCTTTTGAAATTGACCTCAACTTAATTTTTCAAAAAAGAGGGGGAGAAAGAAATTTAAGCAAAATATTTAGTTCCAGGAGAGATTTAGTTCAGTCCAAAACTAAATATTTTTGAGGCTTTTATTTCACTAGGAAATTTTTGGTTCAGCCAATGAACTGAGAATTTAGTTATTCACATAGCTCTATTCAAGAAACTGCATCTACACTAGGTACAGTTAAGGCAGTATAACTTTTATATGCAGCCAATAAATTAAACAGATGCATACATTTATCAGGAGTACTCACAAATATAAATGCATAAAGGTTTGTAGTTTGAGGTCCCAAATGCATAGACTTTATTATACTCCCGCTTTCATTTCTGACCTATGTTCAATGCTGCTAATATCCTTCCTATTCCAGTCCTACAGCCCGCAATCACAAACAGCAAAACTTCTTATTCTGTTCTGGCCTGGGCTGATTGCAATGCTAAATGAGTTGTAAATAAAATAAAATGAGTTAAAATATATTGATTTTGGTTTTTTTGGTTTTGCTTGTAACTTGTAAATCAAGTCAAGGATTTCTTAGGGCAGTATATTATATTGGTTTAATATAACCAGTATAACTAACTATGTAGCTGGGATAGACTCAAGTTTGGCAAGCTTTCAAATGCTTTGTCAGAGAAAGTCTTCAGAGATAACTTCAAGAAATGAAAAGCTAGTGCTAGCCAGAGCTGCACTTTCAGCCTATTCTTAAACTCATTGAAGTCTTCTCATTGATTCCAATGGGCTTTGGAACAGGCCTTTCATGCCCTAATATATATTCAGAGCAATGGAACATCTTTTTCACAAAGGTTGCAAATACTGGTTTCAGCAAGTCAGTCCACAAGCCAATCTTTCTTCTCATGAAGAAATCAAATCACATGCTGTTCCTTAAATCAATGAAATAATCCATTTCCAAAAACTTGCTTCTATAATAGCTTTTTTTTTAAATGGAGAGTGGGATTATTAAAAGGCCAAGGGAATTAGATGCCCAAGCTCTACTGAATTTTAATAGGATTTGAGCACTTTGTTCCCATAGAGTCCTTTGAAAATTGCTTACGGTCATTTCCTAGGTGAGAGATCTTTTTGTGCAGTTTCTTTGGCCTTTACGCAAGTTCTATTAATTCTTCTCTCTTGTTGTAGCAGTGGTTGTAAGCAGTGATTTTACAAATATAAAATAGACCCAAACACAATTTTGAATGATTCATTTACATATAGCTACATTTATGTTTACATATATCTGCAAACCAAAACATTAAAGAATTAAATGACATTCTGAAGAAGTGTAATTAGTAAAAATAAGTATTGCACACTGCATGGTGCTTCCATCTGGGAACAAAGACACAGAGGAAGAAATGAAAATGTAGGAGTGATGTACATTAACAATGAATCTCATGCTGTGGCCTTTTGCAAAATCTTTGTCTATCTTTTCACAGGTTGCCACCCATTTTTTCAGGGAATAGATAATGAGAGTCAACAATACGTTGAAAGAAACAAGACAGTGGCTGTTCTCTCGTTTCTATTGAGCAATGTCAACACACACGGAGAGCAAATGGAAATGATTCTGGGATTACACATCAGGGTTTGTATTCTAGCTCTTCAATGTGCACTGTTTTGTCAGCATTGTAATTAATATGCATTTCTCCAAAAGGCTGAAGGTAAGAGGTATGAGAGACCTTCAAAAGATCACAAGAGCAGAGTGGAATGATTTTAAGATAAATGGTGGAAACAGAAGGAGAGAAGAATATGAAATCAAGGTATGGGATTAAAAGTGGAAAAGAATATAACAGTGAAGACACTGCAGAAGACAAACAAATACATGGTGATACTCCACTGCAAAAATGCTTTAAGATTAAAAAAATGACACTTAAGCCTCATTGACAGGTTATAAAGTCAGACTAAACTGGGTATGCTAATATGATTGGGAGTGACAGCAGTAGTGCTACCCCTCAATTCAGTACCTTATTGATGGGTTTTGAGGTGACTTAAGGCTCCAATCCTTGACCTACAGACTATCTGCAGAAGTTGCAGGTCTTTCTGCAGCGGATAGAGTAGGCCATAGGCTAGGATTTCTCTCTTGTTTTTTCCTCTGTTCTCTCTTCTCTGAATCGAGGGCAAAGACACTTTACCTCAAAATAGGCTATCCTATGGCTGAAGTTAAGGTTGAGATGCCATTGGAGTCAGTTGAAAGCCAGCTCCTCCCAGCTCTTGCTGTCGACGTTCATTTTCTTTAAGTATGCTTTCCATGTGTCCTTGTGTAGCATTTCCTCTGACCACTGAGATCTTAGGTCATTACTAAGGTAGGAATAGAGCACTTGTTTTGGGAGCTGAGAGTCAGGCATCTATGTGCAATGTCCAGTCCAGTGAAGTTGGTGCTTGAGGATCACCAACTTAATGCTGGTAATAGTGACTTGAGCAAGGGTGTTGGTGTTTGTACAGTGATCTTCCCGTTCTTTGTGGAGGATTTTCCAGAGGCATCATTCTTAATACCTCTCTGGGCTCTTGAAATGACAATGGTAGGTCACCCACATTCCATATATATAAAGGAAACTGGGGGGGTGACGATGGCATTGTAGAGCTGGTATCTTTCTGGAGATTGCAATGAATAAAGCACACTGAAGCAATTTCCAAAAGGAGGCACTTGCACACCAGATCCTGTGCTTGATCTCCTCATCAATGTTCAGTCTCTGAATGAAGTGGCTGCTGAGGTAGGGGAAGTGCTCAATTACCACCAGGGTCTTTCTCTCAGTGGTAGTTTAAAGAGCGGGGTGTCAAATTCATGGCCTGGGGCAGGCTGATAGAGCACTTTACTATTTTTAATGTTGAGAGAGAGGCCCAAAGTTCAGTAGGTTTCTCTAAAAAGATCCAGTGTGGTCTGAAGGTTTCCCTCAGTGTGCACAAGGATGGCACAGTCATAGACATATGTAAGGTCATGGATGGTTGTTTTGAGTACTTTGTTCTTCAACCAAAAACGCCGCAGGTTAAAAAGCCCTCCATCTATTCAGTATTCTGTGTCAATTTCAAAAGGAAGATGGCCCTTAATTAAAACCAATGTGGCCCTTTGAAAAATGGAAAACAGAGCTGGGGCAATGAGACATTCTTGCTTGATCCCCGTTCTGAAGAAAATGAATCTGTCTCTGATCTACTACATAGGATGGTCACAGTCATCTTGTCATGAAGAAGCCTCAGGACCTTGATGTCCTTTATAGGACGTCCATATCTGGCCAGTAGTTTCCCCAAGGCTTCACAACTGATGGAATAAAAAGCCTTAGTGCAGTCAATGAAGGCCATATACAGGTACTGATATTGTTGCTGACACTTTTCTTAGATCTGGAAGGCAACAGAGATCATATTAGCTGTCCCATGGGATGGTCTGAAACCACACTAATATGACTTGTCTTCCAAGCTATTGATCATCTTTGTTTCCTGCCTGTGTACCTGCTCTAACTGCTCCATGTCCTTTTTAAAATGCAGAGCCCATAACTGCACGCAATACTCCAGATGAGATCTAATCAGTGCCAACTAGAGAGGCACTAACACCTCCCATGTCTTGCACCTACTGCTTCTGTTTATGCTTCCAAAACCAACTTTGCTTTTTGTGCAGCTGCATCACACTGCAGACTTATATTGAGTCTGTGATCTAACAAGACTCCCAAGTACTTTTCCATAATGCTGCTATCCAGCAAGGTGCCACCCATTTTCTGTGTTTGTTAGGCCTGTGCAAAGTGGCTAGTACTCACTCTGGACTCGGCTGAATTGAGGGACAGTAATTCAATTCGGTGATTCAAATCACTGTCCCAATTCAATTTGGCCAAATCTGATTCAGAAATTTGGCTGCTGCCAAATCTCCAAATCTCCCAATCAGCTAGGCCAGGCCCATCCTCCACCCGCTCTCCCAGCCCGGCAATGGCTGCCCTGCTCAACCCAGCTCCTGGCACTTGTTAAAAAAAAAGGCCCCAACTCAGAGGGTGCTGCCAGGCAGGGGCGATCCCTGCTGCCCCCCACTACCCCACACTGCATGGGGGGCTATGCATGAGACCCCTAAATTGGTCCCCTGATTTGATTCGGATTCAGAGATTCAACCACCTAATCAGACCGAATCTTCTCCAAATGAAATCACCACCTGAAGCTTCACACAGCCCTAGTGTTTGTGTGTATTTGTGTTTTTCATTATTCCTCCTGAGGTGTAGCACCTTGCATTTGTCCACGTTGAACTCCATCCTGTTAGCTCTAGCCCGACTTTCCAATCCATTGGGATCCTTCTGAATTCCTCTCGCATTTTCAGAGATCAAAGTAAGTTATTGTAATGACCCTTCTTGTCTTAGAATATATGTACGTGGCTGTTCAGGTGAAGTTTCCTTCTGCTAGATAAAACATGGGATATACCACTGAGCTTTCTATACAAATACAATAATCATTTATCACTTACTTCATGAGAAGGAAGATTTAAAATCTAGCCTTCTTCAGGAAGTTTACAATCTCCAGCATTTTTAATACCACTGCTGTTTATGACTTATCGCTTATATGTCTGTTATTCTGTATTCTGAAGTAATTCCAAATAAGGTTAATTTTCGTTTATGTTGCATCCACAAAAACATGTTAAAAATGAGGATAAAGTTTGCTTCATAAAGATGTGTACTTACTTACTACATCCATATTTCCATAGCAAGATCACATATTCCATTTCCTATGCTTAGGTACCAGTCCTTTTCTGCCTTAA
Organism: Crocodylus porosus; assembly: GCF_001723895.1. Classification (NCBI taxonomy): domain Eukaryota; kingdom Metazoa; phylum Chordata; order Crocodylia; family Crocodylidae; genus Crocodylus; species Crocodylus porosus. The sequence goes on from NW_017728914.1 coordinate 21,991,857, forward strand.
GTTTTAGAACTGACTTCAGAAAGGGTAAGATGGAAGTCCTGTTATGTAAGAATAGATCAAAGCCACACATACAAGGACAGAGACAGATTTTCTTGATGTTTGATGGTACTGGAACTAGTTTTCCCTTGCTTTGGTTTCTAGATTGAAATGTACTTGGGGATAAGGGAAATGCACCTTGAAGAGCTGGAATATAAGCCTGATGTGTAAACTCAAGAGTAATTTGAATGTTTATGTTTCTTTCTACTCTATTCAGCTCTACCGAGGCCTCACCTGGAATAAAGTGTCAAGTTTTACATACTGCATTTCAGGAGAGGTGTGGACTAATTGAAGAGAGTCAGGTAGAGAGCAAAAGGGAAAATTTAGGTTAGATATTAGGAAGAACTTTCTAACTATGTGGTTGGTTAGGCATAGGAACAGATTACCTAATGTGGTTGTGGAATCTCCAGCCTTGGAAATATTTAAGGACAGGTTAGAGAAATACTTGTTTGGGATGGCTTAGACAAGGATGATCCTGCCTTGAGCAGGGGCTTGGACTAGATGAATTCCTGGGTGTATCCAGATGATCATGCATGCATGCTTTGTGGAACCCCAAAGGCTTTTGAGGCACCACGAAATGCACATGGTACACATGAAAGGTTCACATGAAAGGTTAAAAATTAGATACTGGGAACTCCCGGTATCTAAAAAACACATTAAAAAGTGGGGAGGTGCACGTGGCTGCAGTGCGCACCGCCTGAAACCGGACCCAGGCTCTGCATGCCCAAATCACCATCGCTCCAGCTCTGGGAGGCCCCCAGGGCCCCAGGTAACGCTGCTGGGGCCAGCCCAGGTGCTGGCCCGGCCTTCTCTACCCCGCTCAGGGCAGTCTGCTGTGCAGCAGAGTACGTGGATGGGAGCGTTCCCTGGAGACAAGTAGTGGCAGCACAACTATGTGCCACTGCTATTTGTGCCCGGGGAAACACACGTGACTACTCTTCTGGATGTGCCCCTGAGGTGCCGTCTAACTTTATTTTTCAGTGATTCTGCTATTCCATGAAACCAAGTGTTTCATGAAATGTGTAAAAAAAATCATTATTCATTCCAAATCAGAAAGAAAACAAACAGCAGAATGTCAACATTGCTCATAAATCAGAAATTCTGAGTTTTACTTAGCTCTGTAAGTCATATTTTTCTCATGCCCTTTATTTCCTCCTTTTATTGTCTGAGGGTTTTTTTCAATCTTTAACAGTTTCTTCGGGGGGAGGTACAAATGGGTTTACAGAAGAAGGCTATCCAGAGCACTAGTGTTCACAGGTAAATAAGGTTCTAGCTAGTTTTGGTTTCTTTTCTGTTTGCAAATGAGATTTAAATTCCCTATTTCCCAAAATGGTATCAGAAGGGTAGCAGCAGTACAAGCTTTCCCATATGCCAACCTCAAGAGACCACTTCTAAGAGATTACAGAATCTTAATGGTCTCCATGACCTTTCAATACTTCACCTTTTCACTTAAACTACCAATTAGAAGCCAAATTGGCAATTATAGTTTCTTTAATGTGCAATACTGGCTTCTGGTAACTAAAATGAGACCCACAACTTATTTCACCTAGGCCGCTGATCAGGGATTCAAAGAAAAAGAGCTTCAGGCCATACCTGAGTTGAGTGTCAAGCTTGTGACCTAGAACTGAAAGTCCTTCTGGCAAAGTTCCAGCGCTTTACTGGTCTAAACCATTGCATATGGGGTTTAACTTCCTTTCCAAAACATTTATGACAGTTTATTATGATAACACTGGATGTTCTTAGTATTCATATAAATACCCAATCACTTTTGGAATTTTGTTAGATTCTTAGCCTCAGAGCTTCCTGTGGCAATGAGATAGTTTAATTACATCTTGGGTGAAAACAGTTTTCCTATTAGCAGTCCATTCAGACCATTCAGTATTTTATATACTTCCATCATTTTATTTCATCTTACTCAACCCCTTTCTAAGATAGACAGTCCCAGTATCTGTTTTCCAGGCCTTGAACCTTTTTGTTTCATTTTTTAATACCCTGTACATCCGCAATATCCAGAATTGGGAACAATTTTCCAAGTGATGTTTCACCATTTATTTATATGATGTAATGGTGGAAGGATGAAGAGCAAATAGATTCTGTCCAATGCTGAGTTTTCCAAATCTAAAAATCTCTAAAATTTCCAAGCATAAAATATGAAAAACAGCTATAAATCTGAAGTGGATGAAGGGATGGTTCATCCACAGTAACCAAGATAACAGCCAGAATCCAGTGTGTCTTTTGAATCAGTTGTAATGAAAGTGACAATTGTAAAATAGAGGTATACATTGTTGTTAGGTTGGAATAAAATGAAAACCATTTCTGACAGTGGTGGTGTTAGAAGGATATTTTCAAACAGAGAGAAATTAATCTGGCTTTAGCAGCAAACAGATCCAAATTTAGTAAACTGTCTTGCAATTTTTGCTTATAAGGCTGAGGCGATTAGAGTTAAATATCCTTTATTACTGATATGAGAGATGCATTTTAACATTAGATTTGATTTTATTGTCTCAATTGTGGATCTATGTACAACAATATTATAGATTTATGTCTTGATTTACTACTATATTTATATTAATAATGTTTTTATGTCGGTGGGCTCTATTTTTAGTATAATATTTGCAGTTCAGTTACTTTGTTCGAACTTATTTATATTATGGTTGTATGTGCATTATGTCGTTTTCAGGGGTATGGCATTTAGCCAGAATCCTTAATAAATTGAATTGAATTGTGAAGGATATTTGGTTTCTGTCTCCTCTCCCCCAACAGCCCCATGTACTTTAACACAAGAACTGGCCCACCTGAAGATAAAAAAGAAATGTTTTTACTTTTTTTTAGAAACAGATAAATAATGATCATGAGAAAAAACCTAGAGACACCTTCATAGACAAGAACAAATAAACATAGGAATGGCACTGAATCCAATCCCATGACACCACGAGCAAACGCATCATATAATCCCTGTCATAAACTGATCAAGCTGTGTCTCAGCTTTTTAGCCTTTTTTTTCTTCCCTTGACTGCACTGCTTTTACTGGGAAGCTGTTCAAGAATTTCACTCCTCCGATGGTTAGAAATCTTCTCATTTCCAGCCTAAATTGTTCATGGCCAGTATATATCCATTTCTTCTTGTGCCAATTACGGTGTTGTTCCCCTCTGGTGTTTACCCACTTAGTATATTTATAGAAAGTAGTCACATTTCTCCTCGGTCTTAATTTTTCTAGGCCAAACAAGCCAAGCTCTCTTCAGCTCCTCTTGGAACAGTCTCTTCATTCCCTTGATCACTTTGGGCTATGTTTGCACCCGTTACACTTTGAGTTCATTTTTCTTGACCATGGCAATCAAAACTCTATAAGGTATTTCAGGATTCCAGAGGAGGTCCCTGAAGAATGGCATTATTAGTGACCTCTCCTTGCTGGCTATATTGCAACTTAGACACCCTAAAACTGTGTTTACCTTTTTGGAAAGCTGCCTCGCAGTCCACAGGATGATTATGAGAGACCACCTAGTACATCTAAACATTTCTCTTCCTCTGCCATTGTTATCACAGACATTATCATTCTTAGTTGATAAGTGCTCATATTGTTTTACTACATTTCATTCCATTTCTGTTACTTTATGCCTTATGATCATCCATTTTCTGTGTATGATATCTTGATCTTCCCTGATATTAACAACTTCCAGCTCTTTGTCATCATCAAAGTTCATTAGTATATTTCTAGATTATGCATTTAGATTACTATTGAAAAAGTTACGTGAAACTGGTCCAAAGACTAATCCTTGAGGAATAGTGCTTGGTAACTCCCCTTTTAAGTACCTGTTATCTTCCTACCTTTAGCCAGTTTCTTAGCCACCTTACAGATTTCATAGACATCAGGGCTGGAAGGGGCCTTTTAAAATCATCAGGTCCAGGCCCCAGCCCAAGGGGCAGGAAGTCAAATAGGGTCAAAGGATCCCAGCAAGATAAGTATCCAAATATTTCTTAAAGGTGTCCAGAGTAGGTGCTTGTACCACCTCTAAAGGGGAGTCTGTTCCAGCTCTTGGGGGCTTGGACAGTAAAGAAGTTTTCCTTATGTTCAGCCTAAAATGGTCTTGTAGGAGTTTGTGACCGTTGGACCTTGTCATCCATTAGGGTGCTCTGGTGAACAGATGTTCACCCAGTTCCTGATGCACACCCCTTATGTACTTATATGTACCTATAAGTTGCCACCAAATCATCCCTGAGCCTGCGCTTTTCCAGGCTGAATAGCTCGCAGCCTCTCTTCATAAGGCCTGTTCTCCTGCCCTCTAATCATACACGTGACTCGCCTCTGGACTCTTTCAAGCTTCTCCACACCCTTCCTCAATTGTGGAGCCCAGGATTGGATGCAGTACTCCAGCTTTGGCCTCACCAAGGCCAAGTAGAGTGGGACGATGACATCCTGAGTCTTGCTTGAGAAGCATCTGTAGATGCAAGCCAGAGTTTTGTTCACTTTGCCGGCTGTGATACTATGTAGCCAGTTTGAATTCAGTTGCAGCCTTGGCTTTCCTAGTTCACCCCCTGCAGGTGAGGACCAGTGCAGAATACTCCTCCTTAGTGGCATTTCCTGTCTTTCATTTCTTATAACCCTATCTTTTTAGATGGAGGAGGTCCATGTGTTCCCTGTTGAGCCAAGGGGGTGGTTGATCCCTTATACCACTTTTCCTATGGGTTGGGATGGACTTCCCTTGTGCTTCTAGGATTGCTTTTTAAGGAGCAACCACTCATCATGAACTCCCCTCCCTGTCAAACCAGGCCTCTCAGGGCCTCAAGAACAAGCCTTCTGAGCTTATGAAAGTCAGCTTTCCTCAAGTAGAGGACTACTGCATTGTTGGTTGACTTGCCAGCTTTGCGATGGATAATGAAGGTGATCAACTTGTGGTCACTGTCACCCAGCTTCCCTTTGATTCTTAAGTCTCTGATTAGATCATCCCCTTTGGCCAGTACCAGGTCCAGCAGTGCCTAACTTCTTGTTGGCCCATAAACTTCTTGAGACAGGTAGAGCTCACCCACGCATATAAGGAACCTTTGAGACCAATCCGATTTGGCTGAGTGTTCATCCCCCTGAGCTGTCTGGGTAGTTGAAGTCTCCCAATATAGTTAGGAGACTTATAGTTGTTCTACTAACATCCATTATCTCCAGTTTCACTTATAATTTTGTGTGTGGCACTGTTATCAAGTGCTTTGCTGAAATAATGATAAATTATTTCCCTAGTCTAAAAATCCATTTATCTTATTTTAAAAAAAAAAGATATCAGGTCTGGCACAATCTATGTTCAGTTGACCCATGGTGAATTTATCCCATTTTTCATACTGTGTCTTTTATTATCTTTTTGATCAAACTTTGAAGGAAAAGTCATGCATACTAATAAGGTTAGACCAGCTAGCCTATAGTTTCTGGGATCACTATTCATCTTAGATATCAGTACTATAACAGTTTCCCATTTTCCAGTTTTATGGTACTGGGAAATTATACCAGTACAATTCTGGGGGGCGGTGGGTTCCCTCATTTCCTGCAGAGAATGACCATAAGCTGCACAACTCTCACCCTCTTGACTGTGGTTTCTCCTGATGTCTGACTTCAGGCTTCAGATCTCTGGTTCATTCCTGGTTTTAACCTCTTAGCCATGGCCCTAACCATAGGTCAGGACTGCCCACACTCCTGTTGTATTGCATGCATAGAATGTTTTCCCCTAACACATAAAAGTAGGATTACAATGTAGTGCCTACCCTTGAATGCCACTGCAGCTACTTTGATTTATATCCTTTGAGGACCTGGCTCCTTATTCTAAAAGTCTATACAAGCAGTCCTCGGACTTACAACACAATTGGCTCCTGAAAACCACATCTTAAGTCAAAATGTTGTAACTCGGAACTGATTTTCCCATAGGAAACAATGTTATAAATGAGGGCTTGGTTCCTGAACCAAGGCCCGGTACCCTATTTTCACCAAAAATAACCCAGAATTTTGTACTCAGTTGATTATAGATTAGCAATATAACTACATTAATGTATTTATATTATAAATACCAATCATATTCATTTGGAGGGACTTCCATGAGGTGACTTTGCTGGACTTTTTGAAGGGCTCTTGGCTGGAGTCTTGGCTGCTTTCTTAAAAAAGTGTCCAGGGAAGTTTGACAGATGTTGTCCAGGGAGATGGGCGATGTAATGAACTTGTTTGCTGGTGTGGCATGGCATCAGATCAACTGTTGTAAAGTTGAAACTGACATCAGACACTTGAAACAGGGTATCAAGTTATAAACATTGTCAGTGTGAAATGTTGGGGGTCGAAACTTAAGTCAATGACTGTCTGTAGTTTTGTCTGCAGTCTACTTTATGTTATTCAACTAATACCAACTTCTCTCTGCCTTCAAACCATTTTACCTCCTTCTCTCAGGCCAGGCAGAGCTGGCCAAAACTTTTCTGTTGAAAAATCATCTAACAGAAACCACTCCCAGTTTAAACCTGAAATAAATTTTCAGTTTTGCTGAAAGGGTTTTGAGTTCCTGGCTGGGAAATCAAAAGGAGAGCTCTTCAGCTACCTACCTGGAAGGCTCATGTCAATCTTCCTCTGTCTTTGGGGGAAACACAAAACTGACAAAGTATTCCACACAGACAGCCAAGGACATACAGCTGGATCGGAAAGGTGGGAGACTGTTATAAAACTGGGAATAAGAGAAAGAGCCTGGGTGATCAGCTTCTGGAAACCAGCTTGGACAAAGCTTGTCAATTGGACCTAGCATGAACTGACAAGACCCTTCCAGTTGGCTTCTGGCAAAGGAAACACTTCTGATTTGGTTCTTACAAAGTGGCCTTTTTCTGGAAATTGTTTCTGATGAGAACATTTTTCAAACTTTGATTTTTTTGTGGGAAAGAATTTGCATTTACCAAGCAGGAGCTGCCTTTTCCATAGTTCTTCCCTCCATCTTTTTTGGGTTCACCTGAGTGTACTTCTATAGGTATTAAGCTGTAGTCCTTTATATTTCCTGGAATTCAGCACTTTGCACCTGTTAAGGAGTTCCTGGGTCACAGGCCCCTGGGTATCATTCAGGACTGCTTCTTTGTGGGTCTGACAAGGATTTCACCCTGCAAGTGTTTCCCTTTTGTTCCCAGTTATAGTGACTGAAAAATAAGGTCAGAACAAAGAGCTATTTATTGTTTTACCTGAAGTTTGCAAAACACAGGTCCATGGTATCAAACACACCAAGAATTCTGCACACTTACTTCTGTATTGACATTTACAACTATCTCTAGCTGTAGTTGACACAAGTCTGAGTTATTCTCTACCTCTGGAAAGAGCTGGCAGGAGGGAAGATGCAGATAAAAATAGGGGAAACAAGCTGCAAATAGTACAATGACACATACCCCATATAGCTTCTTCTACCCTACCCAATCCCCCCTCCCGTTTTATATCACCAGTCTTTTAACAAATGAATGGTTTTGATGGCTCTCTTCTCAGTCTTGGCCAAACATTCTTGCCCCCCAGCACTTGAGCTGAGGACTTCTTCTTCATCTGTTAAACTGGTATTGTACTTTGGATCTAAATCAGTGGTTCTCATTTTTTGTACCAGGACCCATTCGTAAACATCGATGGCCAGTCAAGACTGTTGGCACTGGATTTAGGACCCAGCCCTTATACCTTTGCTCTGGGTGAACACGACCCTCAGACTGACCACAACTTTTCCATTCAATAATAGGCAAATTTATTTATACACAGTGATAACAGAAAAGCAGCAATACAAACAATCAAACAATTCTGTATCTACCAATCCTAGGGCTGTCATCAGAGTCAAAGTATATCTGGTCAGGATGCAGGCTCCATCCTGAGGCTCTTTCTCTTAGGTGTCAGCACTCTGGAGGTGGCATGCCAAGGCCCACAGCCCCCCTCCAGTGGGGTACATGAGATGCTGCTGGTATGCCCTCTGTCTGTGGTGGTCCCAGGAATAGGGATGGGGACCCTTCTCAGGGAGGAGAAAGAGAAGGAACAAGGAGGGATAAGACAGAGGAAGAGAAGGAGGGACAGCAGGGAAGCAAGGGAGGGACACGACGGAACAGGGAGGGACCCTCAAGTCTCTGCTTTTGTATTCTCCTTCCCACTTGCTGACTGCTGATCACTCTTCATGTCTATCTCTGTTTGGCTGTCTCCTTGTGGTCACATATCCACATAGCCTTCCAGGCTTTCTTCTAATTTGGCCTGTTCCCCCAAAACCACAACTCAACCCCCCTGCTGCTCTGGAGCCTTGTAGCTGGCGTCACTTACCTCATGTTATGAGACAGTATGGAATATACTTCCTTGGTTCCCAACCTCGGCGTTCGTGTCGTGTTAGACAACCTGTCTGCCTTGAAGGCTGTGATCTCTTGTTATGGCATGCTCCTTTCCATTCTCAGGCTATGTCCATCCATTGGCTTTGTTGTGCTAGACAGCCCGTCTGCTTCCAGGGCTATATGGAACTGTGTGTGTGAGACCCAAGAACTTTACAAATCAATTAACCCCCGCCGCCCATCTTAAACCATTCTAATACATATATCTATACCTGTAAGCTAATTCCCAAAAACCAGACCTTTAAATACCATTTTCAAGCCAACACAGAACCAGTAAATAATTTAAGTAGAAAACTGGCTCTGCTGGTGCCCCTCACTCACAATCCATAGTCTCTCACGTCTCCAGCCCTGCTGGTGCCCCTCACCCCTGACCTGGTGCCCCGTGCCTCCAGCCGCCCAACTTACAAAGAAGGTAGATATGTAGGGAAAGGAGTGTGTGGGGTATGCGGGGTGTGTGCCCCCCAGATTTGTGCACCCACAGTAGGCACAGGGCTGCAGCCTGACTGGACTGGCATGGGCAGCAGCCGCCTCCACAGCCCAGTGGGCAAGACTGAGCGTGGAAGGACAGAGCGGGGGGGCAAGACTCATTGCTGCCACTGTCACCAGAATCCTGGTGCCAGCAATGTGAGTAGCAACAGACGGGGAAGGGGGAGAAGGGGCCACACTGCCCTTACCTTCTCCTGCCACAAACCACTTGTGCACCAGCCCACAGTTCTACCCTGCCACCATGGCCCAGCTGCCACCAGGGCCCAATTACTGCACAGGCAAACTAGGCACATGCTTAGGGCCCTAAGTGAAGAAGGGGCCCAGTTGTGCTTACTTTACATATTATAATTATTGAGTGAAAAAAAGTAATATAAAAATTTAATCTTCAGCTGGGGGCCCATGACATTTTTTGCTTAGGGCCTACTAAAGGGTTAATCCAGCCCTGGCTCCTGCTGCCACTACCCTCAGACCGTGGCTCTAATCTGGAGAAGAGGTGGGGTGGTAGGCAGTGTCGCCTGTGCACCCCTCCCCGCTGACACACTGGCTATGCCCTCCCCCCAATAGACTTACCTGGGGGGAGCTGCAGGAGCTCCTTTCCACGCTGCCTGGCTGCCATACGCATGCGTGCATTTGCACATGTGCTAGTTGATGTGCCTGATTGCCCCCCAGCCCCAAGCAGCCCCTTCCAGGCTAGAACTCTTCCTACCTGCAAGGGGAAACCTGTTGTTTCGCACATTTTTCTCCTTTAAAGGAGAATCCATTTTTAAAGTTTGTTTATCCATGTTTTAAAGTTTGTTTGCAACCCTTTCATGTATTCTTGTGACCCACTCTTGGGTTGCGACCCACAGGTTGAGAAATGCTGATCTAGGCCATATTTTTAACTTTTCTGTTGGGTTCCTTTTACAACCCGTTTAATGTTACATATTCAAATAGGCAGCCTGAAAATGGAACGAGAAACTAGAGCCACGCATAATATTCATAAAAATATATGACAGACATTTTCCTTAGTTTGTTTTCAGGGTTATTTTTTTGGTTAGTTGTCCGATTTGCCTTTTTGTCAATAGAAACCTGTAACTCCAGAAAGTATTTATGTTGCATTTTGTGTGAAATGAAGTTTTGTTGTAATATGAGCCCTGACAAGGTTGAGCAGTATGAGGCAGCCTGGTTCCTAATGCACTGAGCTATAGAGATTATATATTATCAATATGATATATATGTAATGGGGTGATGTATAAGAGCTCAGGAAATAATTTGAGGAGGAGATGCTGTAAAAAGCGGTGCACTGTTATGTATCAGAATTATGATTGTTCAGTCCTTACTAATCAATGCTCTTAAGTTTGGGTCCTTTGTGCTAACTGTTGCCAGATATAGGTACAGCATGTGTAAAGAAAAAGCATACATTTTCCTAAATAAGAAAGTTATTCATTCCTGACTTTTCCTTTGCTGACATTTGCTTTACATGGTTGTAGCCCCTCTGATTTCAATAGGCATATTCCTGATTTACTCTGAGGTACATCTCAGGAGAATCCAATCCATACTCTTTACAAACTTAGAGGATTAATAAGCACAGATAGGGTCACGCATCAAAATATGGCAATTTACAAACTCGGAGTCAGTAGAAATTGCCAAGATCCACCGAATTTTCAAATTGGTGCCTGAGTATTTAGCAATGTGAGACTCATTGACATTAAAGGGAGCCACATGCCACCAGCCCATGCGTGCTGTTATGAGAGTGCTGGGGAACACGGCCAACTGCTTATCAGGCAGGAGACATTCATGAACTATGGAGTCTTTCCAAATGGTGACTCAGCTCCAACTGGAGGCTTATTTCAGTGAAACTTGCCCAACACTGCAAGTTTATCTGTGCATTAATTCACTTCTTCATTTTCATGTTTACTGTTTGAGAAGCAACTGTGTAGGAGAAATCTTTGAGGAGCAACTAGGTAGGAAGACTGCAGCAATGTAGGAAGAAGCAGGGAACCACAGGCAAAACATATTTCAGTTTATTTAAAAAGAGAGGGGAAAAACAAGAAAAGTAAAACCACATAAATATGGGGGTTTTTTTAAAAAAAGCCCTAGCATCTTACTCAAAGTGACTAGAATGCAAATAAGGTTCATTTGTGTTCAAGTGATCCTGAGGAACAATTCTGTAACATCATTAGAGTCACATTTGGTCTGGTTATTGACATTTTCAACATCTTAATTTCATATGCACACCTACCCTCAGGCTGTCATCTCATCACAACTTACAGCCTAAGCAGGATCATGCTTGATCAGTACTTGCATGCAAGACCTTCAAAGACATCCAGGTTGCTGCAGATGGAGTTGACAGTTCAGTAATTGGCATTCTAGCCCTTTCAGCCAGTACTGAGCCAACACTTTAGATAACTCTCAGCGGTGGCTGTGCTGCTGGAAGAGCCTTTTTATAGATGAAATATTAAATCAAGGTCCTCAGTGTTTGTGGTTATTAAAGATCCTGCAGCATCTTTTCTAAGGACAGAAGAGTTTGTCCCAATGTCCCAGTTAATTCCAGGATGAGCAATCACATTCCCCAAATTCCCATTTCAGCTTTAATGAGACATAAGATTCTTCTGCTCTCACTGCAACAACCTGGTTTGTAGATATTGGGTGCACTGGGAAATGCCTGCTCTGTTCCACACCTGAAGTGGCTACCTAGAAATGAGTGGGTGAAGTTATTCCTGTGTATGCAGATTGTTTGGAAGACCATCTAGTCTGAAAGGAGCTATTGACATGTAAGGTGCAATGAAGTTGGTCTTAAGACAGGGAAATTTTTTGTACATAATTAGGCTGGTCTTTTAATAAAATTGGAGTACAACAGCACTTATTCGATCTGAATGGCACTTCAAAGTTTGCTAAGAAGGGGAAAACGCTTGTGCAGGTTGTAATATATTTACACTGGACTTGTTCTTTGCCCAAAGATAGAGCTACAGTTTCCAAAGTTGGAATCCCCAGACGTGAAGTCAAACATATACTTACATTTGTTGATGAAGATTATTCTTTTAATGGCACCTGAATGAGTATGTTAGGCATCGGAGTTGTGTGTATGCTGGGATAGGAGCATTTTTATTTGTTAGAACTCACCATTAGTATTCAAGTCACAAATGGTACATAATAGGACTGTGCAAAGCTTTGGTCACTGATTCTATTCAGTGGAGATTCGGCCCAATTTGGTGGCCAAATCTCTGAATCTGAATCGAATCAGACGACCTTTTAATCTTTTCAAACTGAATAGGGACCCCCTGAATCAATTCAGAGAGATTCAATAATTCTGACATAGATACAGCTTTAAATGTTTTTTCTGCATACCTCAAGACACCTGGCAGCTCGTGAGCAGTGAGATGGTGGAGCAGATGGAGCACCCCTGGGAGGCGTGGGGGGTCCCCAGTGCGCTCAACAGCGGACCTAGAAGTGGACCAGAAGTCCTTCCAGTCTGCTTCCAGGTCTGCAGCAGAACACGCAGGGGGGCCCTCCCCCCTACCCCGACTTGGCTACTGGTGCCTCCTGCATCTGGGGGGAGGGCACCTGGAGTCCCCCTGTGGCCAATCGCCGATCCAGGGTGGCACAGGAGGGAATCAGCTGTGCACTCAGTGGTAGACTCAGAAGTGGACTGGAAGTACTTCCTGTCCTCCTCCAGGTCCACGCAGGGGAACCTCTGTGCTCCTGTGGGACACTCCATCCGCCCTACCATCTCAGCATCCATGAGCTACACCTGGTACCTCAAGGTATGTAGAAAAAACATTTAAAGCTGTGTATGTAGAAAAAACATTTAAAGCTGTGTTTCCGAATCAGAATTGAATCTTCAGATTTGGATTTGGCTGAATCGAATCAGGACAGTGATCTGAATCAATGAATTGAATCACTGTCCCCTGAATCGGGCTGAATCCAAACTGAATACAGCCCACTTCACACACCCCTGGTACATAAGTATGTGTTATAGTTTTACAGCTAAATTTTTTAAGGGAAGTGTAGTCACAGACTCCTCCTCTGTGAATATGCTGGACACAACAGTAGAGCAACCCTGGTGGTAAAATACAACACAAGCCTTACATATTTCCTTTGTTACTGGTATGTGCATAGAGCAGGATTGTTATCTGAACTACGGTCAAAAAATGAGGGGAACTAAAAACAAACTGAGATATGTAAAAGGAACCTTGTGCGCCTTGTAAAAGGTTTTCTATTTAGAACTGAACGGGAAACGTCTTATTCTGTTGCAGGAAAGCAAGTAAAACACAAGCTACCATTAACATAAATCTCCAACAAGCATTGTGGCATTATTGTAACTGTGATAGTTTGGGCCTAAGCTGTATCTTCTTTCAAAGATCGGAGACAGGGCATTTTGTGCTTTAAAGGTTGCTGTCCAGTAAAAGATATTACCAAACAAATCTTGCTTCTCACTATGAATTTCAAAGTTTTTTTAAAACAGGTTTTATACCAGACATATTAATAATCCGCATACAGTTTACGTACAATTGGTTTGGTGCATGGTCATGGTCAGTTTGCATTTTGTGCATGGTCTTGTGCATGCATTTTGTGCATGGTCTCGGTTCAATTTGTTTTAAAACTATGAGAGACTGTGAAATGTTCATTCATCTTCTTTTGGTTTTCTGTTTGTTTGGTTTTTTACTTTTCTTTATGCTGTTTATTTCCCATTTATAGGGTGAAATGTTGGCAACTTTATTTTGCTTACTCTTCACATCCTTGACATTTTTCATTGGTGCAAATGACCATGCTGCTAAAAAACACATGAAGCAGCCAGTTTTCACATATAATTGCTATGAAAATATTGCTCAAAATTGTGCAAAAATAGCCCAATTTTGGCACACAGAGAAATGAAAAAATGCTCAGATGTCAAGTATTATATATTTCATTGCAAACCTCCATACACCTCAGACTGTTAAATAAATCCATCAATATTCAGGTTTTTTTGTGAAAAACAGTAACGTCAGGTAGCTGAGTATCAAACTCTGCTAGTAGTTACATGTGTTAGAAGAAAGAACTTACACAGTGTTGCCCTGGTCAGAAGGCCATTCATCTATAATATAGGAATTCCTGCTGATTGGTTCAGCTCTATTATTCTTGTGTATTCTGTGTAAAGACAATTTCTTCATCCAAACTCAGAGCCTAAAAGGAACTGTATACAATCAGCCACTCTTTGATCTTTTCATTTTAGCATTACGAAAATGCAGTATTAGCAGGAAACCCAGCCAGCTCATTTGGTTTTTATTTGTATAAAGTAAACCATTAGTAACTAAAACTCCCCACAAATTAATTTAACTGTATCCTAATCCATTCCTCCTACAGGGTTCAGGATATTCCTTTAAATCACTCCCTGGCCTCTATATTTGCGTGCCAAATATAAGTAAATCAGCAGGAAATGGAACAGCATTTCACAATAGACAGAGACACGCCAGCGTGGCATGATCTAGACAGGGACCCTGATCGTGAAACCCTCCTGAGTTTCCTGATTATGAAACCTTCATGTGAGGATATTGATTAGGATGGTGGTTTCAATCTTTTTTCATTTGCAAACCCCCTTTGGCAATTTTAGAATGGAGGTGCACCGTTCTAAAATTTCCATTCTAAAATTTTAAGTATGAGTATTCACATACTTTTGATTGATCATAGTCATCTTTCGTGGACCTCTTAGACATACTCTGTTGACCCCTTGGGGTCTGTGGACCACAGGTTGAAAACCACTGGACTAAAATATAGGCACAGTTCATGTAATTCCAGATTTGGAAGCCTGCCTCAGAGTCTCTGGAATGACTTAAAGCTGAAGGTTCAGCTCAGGACCACCAGTGACAATGATTCCCTGGCTTAACATGTATCCCCCAGTTCTTTTTTCCCCAGTGGCTTTTACGATCTGAAAAGTAGCAGAAATGATATTACACAGCACGTTTTCTTTATTCAAACACACACAAAAAACCTCTTATTGTAAAAGGGCTTTGGGGAAAAGCAACTGGTGAAAAAACTTTAAATGTAATCAGACTCCCAGCATCTGGTTTATACTAAGAAGCATTCTCATCCTGTTTAGCAATTAGAAAGGCTTCATCCCTTGCAACTGATCAACCAAACACTACTTCATAATGGGAAAGGAGATTTGACTCCTTCTCTGCTTACTTTAGGAGCCCCCATAGTATGTACCTCAGTGTTAAGGGGTGAGCTGGGGAGTATGTCTAATGTTTTCACAAACAGCGGGCGGGCGTCAGGTGAGGACAGTATACCAGCCACATGAGCTTAGTTGGTGTGAAGGAGAAATTAAGCAGTTCTTTCTCCAAGGCCACAGTAAATAAAGGAATATTAGGGAGCAGGGAATGAACTGTACCCCAGCACTCCTCCTGGGATGTTACAGCACTGAGTTTAAAGATTTTGTCTAGCCCTAAAGATGCTGGCATTTAAACAAGGGACTTTTTTTTCTCTATCCGCCATCTTCTTCCCATTTGACTGTATAATAGAGTCATTTAAGCCTGATTTTTCAGCGCTGACCTCCTATACTATGTACTATGTGCATCCCATCCCACTCAGATCCATAATGTGGAAACTCTTAAAAGGCCACCCAAGGGGTAGGGTTTTACTTCCCACTCAGCAGCAGTCTTGGGCCAAGTCACGCTGTCATTCTTAATTGACCAAGGTTGAGAACATTTGCTAACATTAAATACCTAACGTACTTACTTTGTAATTATTGTACTAGAATTATAAGTCCACCCCTAACTCCCACCTTCATTGCACAAGAATCTATAACACAATACAGAAAATTAAGTTCTGCATGTGGCAGCTGCAGAAACAGCAATGGAAATCTGAATCTTAGATTTCCATAAGGTGGGTCTCTGGGGCTAAATAGTCCATATGAATATTGCTGAGCACATACTTTGAAGTTCTTCTGAAAGCCACAAATATTGATACAAAATCACTGGAATTTCTGTGTCAGAAAAACGTACATGCTAGGCTAGGCTCTGCTGATTTAAATAAGAACAACTTCACTGATTTCATTGGCATGACACTGGGTGCATCTACCATGCACTTGATATGCAGTAGCCTGTTTTACTGTGCATTAAAATGTCACATAAAAAACAGTGCAATTACCCTAATGCACAGTAAAATAGGCTACTGCACATTAATTATCACTTAAAAACTATGTACAGTCGTTACTGCGCAGTAAGGCAGCTTGATGTGCATTTGTTTAGTACCTCAGGTTGGAGGTACTAAATCTAATGTGCATTAGGAAAAGCTCCTTAACACACATGTAGATGTGCCCACTGATTTGCACTAGCAGATGTTGAGGGCCTAAATAAATACAGATTAACTAATGCAACACTTATAAATTATAGAATAGATAAGCAACGTAAGTAGTTACCCATGGGCTTGAACAACAACATTCTTACCATATGGATCAAGATTTTGTCTCAGTTGGCCCTGAAAGCACTGAAACATAGAAGGCCCTTATAGAGACAAGGTCCAGCCACAAAGTCTGGGGCCTGTTTTGGATTTGAATTCCAAACCCCACCAAAGATCAGGATTTTGAATTAGGCTCATGTCTATTATTAAGCTTTAAAAAAAGCTATTTTGCTGCAGTGATGACTCATTAAAAATAAATAACTTAAAGCTAGCCTGTCATGGGAGTCTTTCTTTCCTGTTCTTAAGCAGCAACTCTAAGACAAGGAACTTTGAATATAAAGCCATACTTTCATAACCCTACATTAAGCTAGTTATAGCACTAGCTGGAACTAAGCAATTGTTCTGGTTTGTTCCTGAAATCATCAACATATAACATCTATTGTCCTAATTCATTTTGATCTTGATAGACTGGCTGCAAATTTAAACTAGGTTGAATGTTTGCATTCCCTTGAGTCTCATCTCAGTCTAGAACGGGTCTTTCATTGGGTTTAAGCCTTATTCTTTTTTGTTTCCTGTAAAATTAAATACAGACCTCACAGTTCCAATACTTAAATATGGATTTGATTCATCCTTACCCAACGTTTTCATTTTCTTAGCTGTGCTCTCAGATTCATTGCTCTCCATATTAAGCATGCAATTTATGCCCTAGAGTAAAATCTGTTTTACATACATGAAGGCATCGTTCTTCTGCATTACTCAGCCATATCTCTTTTGCTTTACTTTTTACTGGGAAGCACCCTCCCTTGCTGAACAGGAGACAAACTGCTACAGCACAGGATGCTTTTGTTTTCAAGCAAACAGCCTATTTGATTTTTAGAGCACAATACAGCTTCAGACATGCCAACCTCATAGGCTGTCAATGTGCTGTAGAAGGGAATGGGAAGAAAAGATCTTAGAAATAAGCATGTAGGTCCTTGGAGTTCCTTCTTACTTGACAGGCTGAATTCATACTAAGATTAATTAAATACATCTTAGAACCCAGACCCTGATCAAATATCTCATACTAAAATCATTTCAGCAAATATGCAAAGCCTAATTAAACCTCCCCAGGATGGAATTATAGTGTGTATGGAAAGAATAAGTGTCTTTGAAGAAAATATATTTCTGAATTTGAAACTGCTTTTCTTTCTTTGTTCGCAGGTTCAAATTATAATTCAGTCTTTTAGTTCAGAAGTTTACTCTGGTCTCTGTCCCGTAAGATAAGATCTACATATTATGTTTGGAAATAATCCCCAAAAAGCCAACAAGCTGAAAAAGAGACCTATGCCATTTTCTGTTTGGAAAACATGTCCTGGCACCACCAGAGTCTAAATAATAGCTAACAAAAATAGTAATGTAGAGGGTAATACCAAGCCAAACTAAACTTAAATCTAATATATCTTATAAAGTAAGCTTAAGGGACTTGAATATGGACCAAGAATGTAACCAGGCTGACTGAAACTATAAGGGTACAATTCTGAACATAGTTTTGTCTATGTAGTCTCAATGATCTCATGAGTTATGCAAAACAGAATATGGCTCCTAATATATGTAGTCTTCATCTGTAAATGTATGCAGAGGAAGAGCCATTAATCTTAGCAGTATACATGAAAAGGAAGAGAATGGAACAGTCTGTTGGATAAATGTCAAGCTATCACCCTACAGACACATGCATGTATATGACCCCACCTTTGGCATTTATTGGTATTTCTTTATGGATGCACTGATCTCCTTTCTCACCTGCATGGACAATCTATTCAGCTTGAGAGTCTAGGGAAGGGAATTGTGCACTGTCATTGTTCAAACTGTACCTGTGCTAAAGATAATGGAAGTCAGTCCTCAAAGTCCAGGCTGGCGCCATCACTCAGGCTGAAATGGAAAGATTTTTTTTTTTTTAATGAAACAATGACTTCAAGTTAGAAGATGAATAATAAAAACTAGATATAGGAAAAAAACCACTTTCTAAGTGGGCAACTGTACAGTGAAAAAAGCTGCCAGCAGAGTCTAGAACAGCCTTACCTAACTAGTCTTAGTGAGATTAGGTGATGAGCTATTGGAGTTGTAGAAAGATACAGGTGGAAACCTTCAAAGAGATGGAGGGATACAGTTACTTCCGTGAGACAAAATAACAAGAAAGGCGTGTGTCCCACTTTAAGATCTAACAGGTCCAAGAATCCATAAATCCTATCTTCATGTATTGGGTCATTGGCTAACCGGGATCCTCAGTAATGTTTGACTGTACTCACAGGCACACTCCAATGTCAGTAATTCCATCGCCGTTAAGAACCAGATATCCAGCCGGTGAATATCAGCAAAGCCCACAGGGTTCAGTTTACATCAGGTGAAAATTTTGCCCTCATAATACAAGACACTGGTAAAAACAGAAGAAAGGTAACACATGGCAAACTGCACTAGGAGTTACATTTCATAAGGGAGCTGTATTTCATGAAGGAACTTGCTTTTCTTGTTGATTTCTTCCTTCACTGACGCCTAAGATTAAATTGAAATATATTTCCTCTCATCCAGAAAGCAATGTCTGAACATGGTAAAATGTCTATCAGTTTTATTATTTCTTAATGGAGAAAATGGAGGTTAACTGACAACAGAATGAAGAGGGATAAGAGAACTAAATTATTAGTTTCTGCTTCACAGACTGGGCAGAAATATATGAGAGAGTCCATTACATGGGATTTCTAGGCAGTTAAGGAAGTTAAATGACTGAATGCCTTAGCCAAGATTACTTTTGATCCAAGATCCCTGATCTTATTACTTTCTAATCACCCAGAAGACTTTTTTTAAATTATGATTTGAATCTTTGAGAAGGCAACATCTTGACCACATGGAGCTTGTCAGCTCAACCACAGAATCTATGTTCTTGACAGCTCCATGCACCAGTAGGAAAAAGTTGCCTGATGTGAATGAGCCTATGGCAGCAACTGGTAGAATATGAACAAGATGGCTATTGGTTGTCCAAAATATTCACTTTATACTTGAATTGGTCAGAAAGAAGAGCAGTATTTTCATGACATTTGCAAGGCTGGAGGGCATCAGTTCCTATCCTGGACACTTAGAAGTTGATGGAATTTTACTGTTAACTTCAACAGAGGCAAGACCTGACCATAGGTAAAACACAGGTCTTTGCCTGTGTTAATGGGGGCCTGCATGCATGTCTGCTTACCCAGGTTTATAGCATTATGGTCACCTACAACCATCTCTCTACCAAGTGTTACTCTAAGCTCATTAAAAGGTGTGTACACTCGGCCTTGGCCCTGCTTTACAGTTGAAAACTTGCATGATGTTGGATTGCTTTAATCTGCCTTGGCTTTTGGTTATTAAAGTTCTCTTTTTTGTTAATTCTGCAGCAGGCATGGATAGCATGCAGTGTTTGGTAATGGTAATCAACTCAAGGCAGCACTGATGGAACTGGCATGTTTTTTGCTGACACGAACTCTGGTAAGGCCCGCACCACAGGGTTTAATCCTCATTAAATTAAATAGGTTTATAAAATTTAGATGTGTTTATTTTGGGGTGTTGCATCAGTGTTTGTATGCACTAGGTTTTTGAATGAATTAAGCTTTGGAGCATCACACTGGTGTTTACATGCACTTGGTTTAGGCAAATGAATTAAGTCTGGTTCCTGGCCAGCACTGCAGGAAAGTGGGACAGTCCAGTGCTGCTCCCCAACCCATGCTCTGCCACACAGCTGTGGAAGCATGGAGCAAGCAAATGCCACAAGAAAAAAAAGGGGGGAAGCAATTCAAAAGCAAAAGCAATTCAAAGGGAACTATAAAAAGTCGCAGCACTGTCTGGTGGACAAAGAGGCTCATTACACATCTTTGGGTGCCTTTGTGTTTACAAATAATGAATTAATGGATGCAACGCTTTAGTTCATAGCAAGCCAAACTAAACTTTGTCCGAGGAGTTTTACTTTAATGCACCAGAAGAACTTTTAAAGTGTCCAGAAAACCAGCTCTTGCAACCATTCACGCCATTGCAGCAGAAGAAAGGGCAAAAAATATGGCATGTACAAAGGCCCCCTATGCAGGAATCTTAAAGAATTCTGTTTCTTGGGACTAAGGCAGGCAACAACAATTTACTTGCTTTTTTAATTGTCTTTGGCTTGAAAATCTGGCTGGTAACTTAAGAAAACTTAAGAAACTTAAGAAAACAAGACCTCCTCATTTCAGTCAGCTCAGAAAAATTAAGTCTAACTGTGGTTCCCAGAAGCATATGAAATGAATTCAAATAAGCAATGTGTCCTCTCCTGCCTGGGCTATCCCTTCTAAATACACCCAAAAGGTCTGACTGGTTTCAATACATAACTAAAATGTAGGTTGGCTTTTTATTTTATTGCAAACTAATTTGTTCATTCTTTGGCAGTAGAACTGCCCTTCAGGGAAGCCAAGAAGTGCATTGAGGTAGCTTTTTTCTTAATAGCATACATCATCTACCTGACTGCACTTGTGAGAGCCCAGGTACTGAAGAGCTTCACTAGTTGCAGCTGGGTGGACATAAGCTTCCGGAGATGGTTCTTCAAATGAGGCAAAAGCTGTATAGGGAATTCTATATTCAGATGGCTTTTTACTATGACATGAAGTTAGTGAATCCAGCAATCCACTTTTAGGAACAAGCCTGGCATTCCTCCCTGTCATCCATTCATGGAAACACTGGTGTGTTGTATGCCACAGCAACAAGCCCTAGTTTGTGAATGCTCCAGTACCTCATCAACATTGTTCTTTGCTCTTGTTAGAGTGATACTAGCAGGCCATAGTCTTTTCCCAATTTACCAAGCTAGAGAGGCTGTGTGGAAAGGCAGCTGCTCATTTTCATAATTAAATTTTTTTGTCTCTCTCATGCCATGCCAGCATTAGTGGAAAATACTTCTATTAATTTCCTTTCCTGGATAGCAACAGCTAGTGTTAGCTTGGCCATACAAACCATCCATCAAAATTACTCATGGACTCTAGAGAGAAGCAACTTGGCTTTCCTGGATGTTGGTGTTTTCCCCCCTAAAGAAATTGCTTTTTGCACATGATCATTTATTTAATGGCTTATGAGAGAAGGAAAATAATGTGGTAATAATAATTAATGCAAGGGGCTGGAAGTCAAGGCTCTTGGGTTCCATATTCCCCTTCTTGATTCAGTAGCTGCCATGCCATGGGAGTTTATGCAAGCCACTTAAATGCTACGTCTCATTTTTCCAGTTATTGAAGAGGATAACAGTACTTCAGAGGCAGGTAATGAAGCTTCATTTTCATCATAAGTACTATCATAACAAGAACAGGCAATTCAATATCTTTGTACTTTCCATCCTCCTATTGGACTTGTTTCTACCAGTCTGACACATAGAAATCAGAGTTGGCATTAGGGAAAATACAGCCCTGAGAGAACTTGCATTTTGGCACCCCCCCTGCTTCTACCCTGCATCCCCCCACTTCTTGCCACCAAGTCAGCGGCACTGCTGCAGGCAGAGGCAGGAGGGCAGGGGCACAGGACACAATCCCGTGGGGAAGCAGGACAACATGGCGCATCAGGCAGATGGGTGGGGAGGCACCGCTGCTGCCATGCAGGAGCGAGGCAGGTGGACTGGAGCAGGTGCTGAAGGCGGAGGGTAGACTGGGCTGGGCTAGGCACTGCACCTCCTGCCTGGGGCAGAGATCAGTCAGCGGTGGGGAAAGCACTGCTGTGAATGCAGGCTACTCATGTGTGTGTTGGTGCCCCTCTGACCATGGTGCCTTGGGTGCTTACCCACCCTATAGCCAGCTCTGCACACTATATACTACTTTAATTTAAACATCTTGCCATGGAAACTCAGGGGGAGGGGAGAGACTTTATGGCAAATGTCAGCTCAGCCTAAGAGTACTTTAATTAGGAAAGTCAAGGAGAGGGGCTGCAGCTGGAGGTAGTAAATAGCCTAATATTTCCTTGGGCAGTGGTGACCAGGTGGATATTGAAAGGAACTTATAGCTACTGCAACTAAAAGGTGCAGGTCTGAGCCCTCACGAGCAGCTAGTCAAATTCAGATTCAGCCTATTGCCACTTGAGCCCATGACTGATTTCCAGCCATGTATCCTGAGGGGAGGGCAGTGGGGACAAACCTGAACCCACATGAGACAGGAAGCCCTTTTAAAGCAATTGTGTTAAACAAGCTTCAAGTGCTCAAAATGTTGCTTTCAGGCAAAATTCAGCTTGTTGCTTCCTGTGTTGTCTAACACAAAAATGTTCCTTCCCATGGGATGCATTAATAGGGAAGAAGCTGCACACATAGGAAGGGAATTCAGGAATCTTCAGAGAGTGCAATTCACTACCTCTTTGTTCATTTAGCCTGCTATTTTGGGCTTCGCGTGAGTACAGATAATGCCTCTGTACTCCTGCTATGGTTTATTCTCTTAAAAATTATTTAATTGATTTCCTTTCTATTTCCTGCAGAATAAGGTGTAGCACAATAAAGCAGCCAACTCTTTGGGGCAGTGTCCTGGTATCCCCAAGGTTTCTTGGTAGTGGCACTTTTTCTCCCCATTTGAAAAATTGGTTCTGGATGAGCCTCAGTCACCATCCTGATCCGGGCTGCAGTTGTTTGGGCCCTGAAACTGACAGCAGCTAGTCAATTTCAGATGTAGTATCAGTAATCTGTGGAGCATAATTCTAGAACTATATCCCAGACTTTTCTCCTTTAAAGTTGCTCATTTAAATGTCAGTGTAAATAGCAGTTCTTATCCCCTCACTGCACACAGCAATTCTGATTCTCTCTGTATTTGGAAAGGCGATATGTTTTTTCCATGACACTTATGTGCACGCTAACAGGGTTGGATTACAGGAGGCATGCTTCCCATGGTCTCCACTCTGGAACTTGAAGGCACAATGGTCTATCACACCCAGGAAGGGTAACTGAAGGGAACCTCCTGCTCCATCCTGCACCTCTGGGTTTGAAGCATGCTCAATAGCTCTGTGAGACCGAGACATGCATAGCTCTGTTGACAGTTGAAACATACTCAGCATAGATGAAATTTAGATATGCTACTGAGTATGCAAAGCAAAATTTTCCAAGGGCTCACCCTTGCCCCAGTCTAGACTGGTCTTTGCATAGCAAAGAGCACTATGGGTGTGTGAAATGGGTCGTATTCGATTTGGATTCAACCTGAATTGGGGACAGTGATTCAATTCATTTTGGCCGAATCCAAATCTAAAGATCTGATGCTGATTCAGAGAATCAGCAATTCAGCCATAGACACAGATTTAAATGTTTTTTCTACATACCTTGAGCTACCAGGCCTGGCTCATTGAATGTTGCAATGCTGGGGCAGATAGAGCATCCCACAGGAGCACAGAATGGGCCCCTGTGTGCTCAGTGGTGAACCTGGAAGTGGACTGGAAGTATTTCCAGTCCACTTCCAGGTCTGCCACTGAGTGTGTAGGAGTGGCCTCCCATGCCCCTCTGGCTTGGCGATCAGCCATGGAGGTGAGTCCGGCTGTCCCCCCCAGACCTAGGAGGCACCAGTCACCAAGCTGGGGGAGGACCCATGCACCCTCCCCAGCAAACCCAGAAGTGGACCAGAAGTGCTTCTGGTCCATTTCTAGGTCTGCTGCCGAGCACGCTGGGGAGCCCCTATGGGACACTCCATCTACCCCATCATCACAGCATTCATGAGCTGCCTGGTGCCCTGAGGTATGTAGAAAAAACTTTTAAAGCTGTGTCTATATCCAAATCACCAAATCTCTCCAAATCCATTTGGAGGGTTCCAATTCGATTCAGAGAGATTAAAGAGTTTCCTGATTCAATTCGAATTTGGCCACCAAATCAAGCTGAATCTCTGCAAATCAGGGATCAAAGCTTCACATAGCCCTAAAGAGCATATCCCAGCAAAAGGCACATAGAGTGTTTTGCCTCTGCAAAATATTAAGCTCTTGCTCCAAAGAATGGAAACTTTAGAGCTTCTCAACAAAATAACCATCAGGATTTTTAATGTAGATGAAACATATTTTCCCCTAATCTTGTCCACTGAAATGGCCTCACTTTTCTTAGATGAAACTTAAAAAAAAAATCATCCTGAGGCAGATATTCAGCATGGAGAATTTCCATCCTAATGGCTACAGTATGGCAATGTTATACATAACTGAAAATAGGGTCATTTGATGAGAATTGTCAGGCAGCTTTAGTGATATACAGTGCTCCCATCCCCACTTTTAATATTGGATTGTATTTTCATCTGCATCGCATTGCACTATGAGGGGCAAGGAAATAGGGCTAGGTTTTGAACTCGCATCCATCAATGTAAATCTAGAGCAGTGAAATAAATGATATTAGTCTGGATTTATCCAAGTATAACCGAGCACAGACTTTGTCCCAGAAGGACTCCAGAACTTCTTTCCTATGTGAGCGGGCTCTCCCCTCCTCTGCATCCCAAGGGGAAGGAGCAGTTTTTGTGTTAAACAGACAAAATGCAACAAATTGCATTTTGCTTGAAGGAGCACTTTAAACACTTAAAACATAAGCTTCATGTCTTAGATGGATTCAGATCTGGGTCCCCACCCTGCCAAAAATATGATGCTAGAAATCAGTAAAAGGCACGTGCTGCAAAGCTTTGGATCTCATCTTCCCCAAAGTTCATGGCAGTTCACACTTGAGGCTGTCTCCTGGAAAGACAAATTCTGATGGCATCTTCAACCAAAGCAAGATCACTAGCCCCAGGTTCCCTCAGACATACCCAGTTGCATCAGAAGACAATCACTTGTTCGCTTCATCTGCCTCACACTCTCTTCCTGACTTTGCTGATTTAAAAGTATTCTCAGGCAAGGTTGGGCCTGCCATCAAGTTGCTTCTAATCCTGTTGCTGTCAATTATGTAGATCTCACTGGACATGTCTACATGAGATGTTTACTGCAGAATAGACAAATTAGCTCCACAGTAAATGTTTCAGCATCTACACATGTGGCCATATTAGGCCACAGGAAACTAATAAACTCTGCAGCAGGTTAGTACTTGTAAATACAAATACTCTCCTGCTACAGAGTTCTTTTGTGCGCACCAACACACGTGTAGATGCTGACCCAGCTGTCCTGGGGCACAAGGGTGCTTCAGTGCTGGGGCTGTCTGCCAGCTAGCCATGCATTGGAGCACCCTTGATCACAAGCCAGCCCCTCCACAGCACGCTGAGCGAGGTCGGAGCAGCCCTGGGCTGGCAGCCTGACCCCCTGGACCATCTGCCAACTTGGGTTGCTCTGACCCGGTTCAACATGCTGCAGTCCCAGGCACATGTGTAAACTCCGATATGCGCCGGAGTTTATTGCTTCACTTCAATACACATGTGTAGATGTGCCCACATCCACAGTGGAGTAAACTAGTAGCATTTCATATATGGGGGCCATACCTGGGCAAGGCTTCACACTGAATCAAAACCCTTTTAATCTACAGCACTGTTGCTCAAAGAAGAGAGGCTTCTAGACGCTCTGTCCTAACACTTTCCCAGCCTGAAGTTGCTCCCAGGTGCTGCTCCCTGAAATGATATACAGAAGCACAGCTGAGTGACTTCTCTTCAGAGAGGAATGTATTCGGAGAGTTTAGCCATTTTTATTACAGAGCGTTTTATTTTGTTTTGTGTTTTTTGCTCACAAATGCGCTAAGAACAGACTGAGTTTTTTAAGTGTTTCTTATTCACAGTGATGTTTCTATCACTGTACTACAACCTACAAGCTGCTCACAAACTGTTTGGAATTAATCTTGCTTTGAGAATTTGCCATTTGGGATGCATGATTTGTTGTTGAAATTGCACAGAAATGTTTCTTTTCCCTGACTGGGTGGCTCCCTTGCTCACACATAGATCTTCTGAGAGCCACTTCCAGAGGGCTGGAGTGTTGGCACACTTGACTCCAGCCCGATGAAGGAACAGCACATCGATGTGTTACCCCAGGAGCAAGGAGAGGACATACCTGTGATTTAGTGTCACCATTTGGCCCTTCTTTCTGTTTCTCCATGGGAGAAGCAATCAGTATAGGTCCTTTTTCTGCATATCTTAGTGCTACGCTATCAGATCAGATGCACAGATATGTTGGGAAGGGATGAGGGCGAAATGTTCCACCTACTCTTTGTCACTGTGCTCCCATCCCACAAGGACTCTGTTTATGTGGGTAACCTGTGCAGTGTAACAAGGGATGTTTTACACTACCTTGTTTCTCACCTAGGACTGCAGCCACGCTCACAACAGAGCCCATAGTGAATATTCATCTGACTACCTATTGGCAAGAGCAAACCTGCCACTGTCTTCCATTAATTTTTTTGGCAACACTATTTGAACTGCACACATTTTCACAGGAAGCATGGAAAAGGGATTATGAACACAACGCAAGCAAAGACGAGGGGTTTACCCTGACAAATGGTTCTAAACAGAGGGGGTTTTCAGTACTTTTTCCGGTTGATTACCGCGTTTTTCCGGCGCTAGTCAACCAAAAGCCTTGGGACTCAGTAGGCATGTCTACATGTGATGCTATGTCGCCGTAGCAATGTGCTACGATGACGTGGCATTGGCGGTCACAAACCATGACTCCACAGCTACGTTGCCATAGCAATGCACTTGCTCATTATAGCATACTGCTATGGCGGCGTAGCAGTTAAAATAACCATGCGCAGCACACACAGCACAGTACAGGCTGTTACCGCACCTGGTGCACCATCATTCAATACTTCCAAAATGTACTAAATGGAAGTACTCTAAGACAGCGCAGTAACAAAGGCACCGTAGGGACTCATGTAGAAGTGTCCAGTGCAACTAAATCTGAGTGCTAATGTAACCTTCCTACTCGTCCCATATGAAAGGGGAGAGGAGCCTAGCAAATGGACAGCTCAGGATTAAAAAGAGGCTTCTCCATCTTCAGCTATGCCAAATGCTCCTTACCTGCAACTGAAGATCTGGGCCAATGTTTAGGCATCTTAACTTCCCTGTGATGTTTTTTCTTTTACTGTTATAAGATAGATCAGGGGCGAGCAATTATTTTGGGCAAAGGGCTACTTACTGAGTCTTGGCAAGCCATTGAGGGCCGCAAGACAGGCAGCCCAGGGCAGATAAATATTAATTTTCTAAATTTTTTAGGGGCCCTGCAGGCCAGATAGAATGGCCTGGCAGGCCGAATCTGGCCCCCGGCCCGCATTTTGCCCACCCCGAGATAGGTATTTCTTCAGCAGTAGGCCTAAAAGGGCAGTATTAGCAGATAGTGGCTTATAGCTGAGAAAAGACAAAGATTGGCCTTTTAGAACTTTATGTTTTTTGCTCCCGTGTTTTCTTTTTCAACGAACGAATGTTCTTTGTTGTTCCTTTATCTGCCTGCCTTGAGTGATAGTGCATTACTGAGAGGCTCTGTCCGCCATTATCTATCACATGGGGAGAGGCTCTGCTGGAGAACAGCACTTATAGCATTAAAAATGTATTTTCTGTGTATCAAACCAAAAATAAAGCCTCCTGGCAGCATTAACGGCCTGATTTCAGCTCACAGAATAAATAAAATCAGAGCTTATGCCAAAAATCTATCTCCAGTTTTAATTCCTGTTATGTCTCCAATGAGGAGGTCCTGTGGTCACGAATGCAACATAGACCAGTAACTCAAACAGCCACTCGGGAGTCAGGACGTTTGCTACGTGCTCTATCTCTGCCACCAACTTATTGTACAACATCAAGCAAGATACACAGGCAGGGATTTTCTAAAAAATGTAAAGGGGTTAAGAATCCCTAAATGGGATTTGGATGACAAACTCTCTTAGGAACATCCCAGCCTTTATCTCTCCGGGTTACAGTTTCTTCATGTATAAAATAGGATTAATAATGCTGAAGTAGCCTCATACCCCAGCCAGCCAGGTCAACGTCTACACATGCATTGCTGCATGCTAAAAAACTCCACCGTAGGTATTTACACGTACTGTCCTGCTGCGGGGTTTATTAGTTTACTGCAGGCTGCACGTGTAGATGCTGAGACATTTAATGTGGAGTTAATTAGGCAACATCTCACATAGGCATGCCCGGTGTTTCCAAATCACATGCCCTGGACCATGAACCGAACCATTTATATATACTGGTGAGCAGTTACTAACATAAACAGTCCCGCTGACATCAGTGGAACCAAATAAAAAACTCCTCAGCAATGAGAGAAAATAGTCTTCTGAGAATCTTGGGAGGAAAGTCTTGCAGAAACATTTAAATCTCTATGGGGTTTGCTGAGAAAGTTTTACAAGTGACCCCCTTATTTTGAGCATCCCAGATAAGGTTGAGATTTTGGGACTGAGTTAAAAAAAAAAAAGAGGAACATATGACTTGATGCATGAAAACAGAGCAGAAAATATCACAGTTCTGATGAAAGGCGAGTGTCCTATATACCTGAGGACAAGAGGATGGGCATAATGCCCATGCCTAGTAAACTCCATTTGCACCAAAAGGTTGTGCTGTGATCGTAATAACTAAAATTCTCCCAAGAGGTCCACAAAGTAGTGTCAGAGGAGAGAAACAAAAAAGCTCTCTGTGTCCCTTCTCATGTCTAGCTCAGCTGGCACATGCTGTGATAGATCTGAACAAACTGGAATTAAATGTATAAAGTGACGTTGCTTCCTGAACCTCCTTTAACAAACAATAAATATGTCTTTCTTGACATTTTGAGCAATGGAATCTATATGCTATTCAGTCTTGTGGCTCAAGTAATTATTATGGGAATCATTATGCTTAGGTACGTCTTAGTACTATAAATATCCCCAAATTTGTCTGCAGTGAAGCAGAACTGTATTTTATAAGGTCTGTTTATTTATTACATTTTTCTAAACAGATCTTTGACAGCCTCTGTCTGCACCTACTTGCTTGACAAGCCATGCTAAAATTATGTACCACATTTCAGATTGCAAGCTATAACTCAAAACAGCTAAAGTCAAAACTCCAAGAATCTATTATACACTGGCCACGTCCACACGAGTGGTGGACTGCACAGTTTTTGCTATGCAGTCATTTAGTACTTGCATAACCAATTACTAAATGACTGCATAGTAACCAGCACAACTGTGCACTAGCATTGTTGCACATTTTTTTCAGACACTACTGGGCAGTGGCGACGAACTGCTACACAGTAGCATTTCATCACAGTTAGTGCCCGCCAATGCTACTGCGCAGTAGCATCTTGCGTAGACATGCTCACTAAGTAGCTAATACTAAGTCGCATCATTTTTGTTTCTTAAGAAATAAAAATATAGCGGCCATTTTGATGGATTAAATCCCATGTCACTATTTATGAATGACTATGGGCTATTTAATTTGTGTGCACCTGAATTCTAGATAGAATTGTAAATCCATTGGCAGGCGTTAAAGAAGGTAGCGTTATAACTAAGTTATAAAATTCCCTGTGTCAGGTCAGAGAGCCTAGAAGAAATCAGAATGACAGCAAAAAATGCTTGAATGATGAAGAGTCAAAGCAACAGAATCCCATGCTTTAAATCAGTGGTTCTCAACCTTTTTTGTACCAAGACACATTTGTAAACATCGATGGCCAGTCCTGATCCGGTGCCCCTCACTCCCAACCCCCTGCCCCCTGCCCCAGGCCCGAGCCCCTCAGTGTGTGGGGCGTGGTGGGCCCCAAGCAGCCCCTTGCAGGCTGGAACTCTGCTGGCCTGCAAGGAAGAACCCATGGGTTCCCCCATTTTTCTCCTTTAAAGGAGAATCCATTTTTAAAGTTTGTTCACAACCCTTTCATGTAGCCTTGCAACCCACGTTTGGGTCGCAACCCACAGGTTGAGAAACGCTGCTTTAATTCATAAATTCATAAATCCCAGTTGGTTGCTCACAAAGATAAAGAAACCCAAGGCTTCACTCACTCTATTTCATCTTCATATCAAAGTCTAAATCATAGCACTCCTTTTATTCCTGACCGTGATTCTTCTCAGAGCATGGCATTTTGTACAATACAGAAAAAAGGCTGAATGACTCAGATCATTGGTGGTCTACAGAGCACTTCATAGACTACAGAGAACTGGCTGCTCACATGATGCTGGTAATACTCATCTCCCTTTTTTCTAGCTATTTCTTTGTTTTAACAGCAAGGACAGTCTATTGCAGCATTTTTGTATATTCTCTTTCCACCTAAGCCACAAATGAGTGAATACCACACATACATGCATTTGTAAAGGTTACACAGAACTGGAGAGAATTAATGATTCAAAGAAAAGCAAGAACCACTTTTCCACCCTCCTGCCGAACCCTTGAAACTCAAACAAATCAGCTGAAGTAACCTGCATTTTGTTAAGCTCTTCAGAGAAATAGTCCTATCCCACATGCTCCATAATTAGTTCAACTGTATTGTAAATCTCACAGGCCTTATACTAAGGAAACACTAGTCATTTGGGAAGCAGAAATAACTGAAATATTGAATGTTCCATTGATTGTGACTTGCAACACAAAGATTTTCCTTTATTTTTTCCTTTATCTTTTTAAATGCATACCCGTTTCAAACGATCTGCAACATTATGGCACAGAAGGCACTTCGAACCTGATTCTGCATTTATACCATTATCAGGTCAGAGTATCTTTTAGTGTCATTACTGCAGATTTATATCAGCATTCAGGGGAAGAAAACCGGACCCTATATGCCTCATGATTACTTTTTCAAGTGCCAGGCTTAGAAACAAGCTATTTTCTGCTTCATTTGTACCGAACAACTTTGTCTTAAGTGGATGCATTGTATACATATTGCAAATAAAATAAATTCCAGAAATATTCTTTCATGGTTTGAAGAGAAGAGTTCTAGTTTTTTGTATGTCTAAAGTCCTCAGGCATTTATAAAAAATATCTTCATAATAGAGTGTCTTTGGCTATGTTCTCACCTTTTTAAACATTGCTTATTTGTGTTTGTGTGTGTGTGTCTGCACGCATGTGTGCATGTGTGTGTGTGTTTATGAGCATTCTAGCAACTGAGTTTACCTGAAGGAATTCTAGAAGCAAATTTTAAACTAGGGCCTTGGGTTTATCAACACACCCAAACTTTGCCAGTTTAACTAAAGGTGCAGTTTTGCACTGATACAGCTAAAATCTGTGTGTGCACTGTATAAATATTGCAAATAAAATACATTCCAGAAATACTCCTTTGTTGGTTGAAGAGAAGATGCTCAAAGTGCCTGAAAAATGTAGAAGCAAACTACGACTGTTGAAACTGACGTGATTTTCAGGGCACTCTGTGTGTGAACACAACATTTAAATCAGATTTACATCCATTTACTTCCTCACTGTTAAAAAATATTTAAAAGGAGGAGTCAGCATTTACAGAGTAAATTAGTGTTCTTTTTTTTTTTGAGGAAGGAAAGAAAGGGTTAGTGCTAGCCCAAGGTGGCAAGACTAGACTGGGCAGCAACAATGGAAACTTCCTCCATGAAATCTGGAGTATTTCCTACATGTGATATGAAGATGCAATGTATAGGACAAATACTAAGGACAGACATTACACATAAACTAGTTTAAATTGTCAGAAACTGGTTTAAAACGGTAACAGAACAGCTGTTCAGTGCGCATTAACCAGTTTGAAAATGACTGAAACAAGTTTGTGATAAACCTGATTGAATGTAGTATCAGCCTTAACTGATTTGGGTCAAATTGGTTTATGCAATGTCTGCCTCAGACCCCTTCCTGGTTTAAGTTAAACCAGAGTCTCCCAGCATCCCAGATGCCTTTTAACCTTGGGTGGGGCTCTGCTCTCTTCTCCAGGGCCCTGCCCCTCTGCTCCCTGGCTGGAGCTCCAGCAGAGACTGCAGGTACAGCTGCATCTGCCTGGCTTCCTCCTGCTCCCTCCACCCACTCGCTGCTCAGTCAGGGATTCCCCCCTCCCCTTTGCCTCACACAGACACCTCAACATTAGCTAGCAGAACACATGCTGGCTATGGTCCATGCTGTGGGAGACAGGAGAAAGGCAGACAAGACAGTGTTGGCTTAGGGCTTTTGGGAACTAATCAATAGGTAGCTGATAATGTCCCTTTGTTCCTTCCTTGGAAAAAGTTGTTTAAAAAGAGCTTAAAGGCTTTTCTTTTGTTTGATGGGCTGATAAATGCTAACAATTCCCTGTGCAACAACATGCTGTGTAACTCAATGCTCTGTTATCAACAATGAGCAAGGGGGGACACCCTCCCTAATGAGAGCATCCTGCCTAGCCTGGCCACAACCCCCTCAGCTCAGCAACATGGAAGGAAAGGGAGGGGTGCTCTAGCACCCCCTGGCTTCTAGCCTGAGCCACTGCAGGCATGTGCTTGCATTTTTTTATGTCCAGATGTGGATGTCTGTGCATTTACAAACCAGTTCAGCCTAGCCAGGTTAGACTAACTGCAAAGATTGAATCAGTTCAGGCTTTTTGAATGTCTGTCCCTAGCCCAAGAATACAACTTAGTTGTTGATGTTCCACTCTTTGCCAGTTTTTTTGAGACTCCCAGCCAGGGGCCAATTAATGCTATTTATTATGGTGAAAGCTACTGGATATGTTTATTAGTTCAGTCACTTTTTAAAATTAACTTAGCATTTTAAGATCTCCCCTGACAGAAGATTGAACTGAATAATGCAATTTGTATTATTACATCCCTGTAAACCCAGATGACATGCAAAAAAGCCAAGTGACAATCAGTAATGCAGAATATTTCATATATTTAGGGTAGTCATAACAATTAAATTTGTCATTTTGAGTATTACCATTTATTTTGCAGATTGCATTCTAAACTTGATTTGAATTCTCACAGCACCCCCAAGAGTTCATACATTTAGTCCCATTTTACAGATGGAGAAAATCAGTCATAGGTATGTTACAAGATTTTCCTGGAAGAGAGGACTGACATCCAGAAAATCCTAGCAAATAGTCTCCTGGAAAGGGGCACATATTCTTAAAGTCCTGTGGGGAAAAAATGCTGCTTTGCTAATAAACAAAAAGAAAACTGGGGTACATTGTTAACCAAGGATTCCGAGTGAATTTTTCTAAAACTTCTGAGGGAAGTAGTTTTGGGGATAATTCAGTTTATCATAGTTTAGTAAAAGTATTCCCTATTTAGGTTTCGGGAGAACAACTCCCTGTGTTTCGTACTATTGTCCCAAACCAACTGCCCCTTGTTTTGTACTTTCATTCTATATATTGTCACATATCAGCAATAATGTGTTCTTCCAAGACAATACCGAGGAGAATATTGAATTTTTTTGTACAGACTCTTTTTGGCTAATTTTTATTTTTTAAAGATTTCTTTTGCAAAAGAAATTGTTAACAGTAATAGAAATTTTCTATTTTTCTGAGAATGTTCTACTATTTTAATCACAATTTTATGGGGAAATCTTTAATACTATAACTTGAAATAATTTTTAAATGATTTTAAAATGACCAAACACCTACTGGTATTTTCATTAAACGAAGCATTTAGAAGATTATTTTTATTTAAAAAATGAAAATGTTGCACAATATATCAAGAAAAATATGAAAACATGTATTCATGTTGCTTCCTGTAAAAGGAAGAAGTTTGAAATTCAATTTTTTATTCAGATCACTGAAAATACTAAGCTATTATTTGTGTTCAAAATCATTTTATTTACTGTTTGTTATATACCTTGTTAATAACCTAAAAACTGACATCATAAGAAAAAGTATCCAATAAATATAACAGTCCTTTGTACTTACATAGAACTCTTCATAGAAGCATTTCAAGGCATGTTATTGATGACTGTTTTCTTTACCAGTTTCAGTTTCTGTCATCACAAACCCACATATTTTTTATTGTGAGGTTGGTAATGAATACTTGTTCAGATACACATTTTAATAGTTATTGTGGCACAGGTAGTTGTGGGTGCTGGACTGCATTAATTAATATGTTATTGTAGCGCTCTCATAGTACTGGATCCCATACAAAGGATTTGTAAAATTAAAGACTTACCAGTCCTGATAAATTTGCCCTTGCGAGGTAGTCCCTGTGTTCTTACCTTATTTGCTGAAGCTTTTTGTCCCTCTATCATGGAGTGCTGAAAATTTAATTTCTACCCATCACTGAATATTTTCCTTTAAGTTTTCTAGCATGCTTTCTGAAGCTTTTCATTAACAACCTCTTAAATATTTAATTGTTAATAATGAAGAACATAGGGGGACATAATAGTCTCATAAACTTGCTAATGATAGAAATGCTGTGAGCTAAAGAAAATATTTCTATGCATGTTTCTGAAAGTCTCCACTCGTAGATGATTTGCTGTTTCGCTCTTGATTTCAGTAAGATGACTATAGGCCCCCTGTACTCAGTGCAGTGAAAAACAGAACTCTTCAGGAAATATTTTTCCCATTCCATGGGAGTTTTCAAGATTTCATTTTTTTTCCTGTCTAAAATCATGAGAAAATATGAAATCTCTAAAATTTTCATGAACCAAAAATCTCAGGGAAAAGAATCACCTGGTTAATCTAAATATCTCACTTGGGTGATGTCAATTTTTTCCTTTGACTTTAACTTTTTCACTTATTTTCCAAAAAATAACTTTAAATTTTACATGGAAAGACAGTTTTATTTGAAAAACAGTAGTGTTTTCATTTTGAAAATATAAACATAATTACAAGGCAGACACTTTTTTCCCATTTGTTTTTGAAATGGGAAATTTTTTCTCCAAACAGTATTGGTTTTCATAGATTTACATTTCCTATTGAAAGAAAGGTTTTTCAGAAAATTATCAGGCAGCTATAATGAGAGGCTTGGACTTCCTACTAACTTTAGTGAAAGGAAAAGCTTCTGTGATAACTAATGTAAGAGATATAAGAAAACATTTTCAGAGAAGAATGAAAATGAAAGAAAAAACTCACCATTGATTGTACAAACTGCATTTTTTCCCCAATATAAACAGTTTCTGGATTTTAAAGTAAATTGTAAGCTGATTTGTTAGCACTGAGTCCATTTCCCTGTGTGTTCATAAAGAGCCTAAAACAGTGATGCCCCAATCCTAAGTGGGACCTTATGTGCTACTATGATAATAATAATATTAGCTACTACCTTAAGAGACCCTGGGGTAATGACTTTGTATAACTGATTTTTAGGGAATTGATGAAAGTTATCCACTTGTATCTCTGTGACCAGTATCTTTTACCGAAGTTTTAGCATTTGTAAAGAATCTGTTTTCATCAGTCTACACTTGATCCTGTTTGTCTTGAAGTAAGTAGCAAAAATCCTCTGATACCGAGAAAAAAAGGTTCTTTCAGACTGCAGAAGTAACCAAGTAAATGCACGGTTCTGTAAGAACTTTCAATTCCTATTGATCACGTCTCCACATGCCGCGATATGCGCTCGCAGTTGCAAAAAAAGTAGTGGCACAAATTTGTACCTTTTGTTGCTATACATGCCCCTGCACGTGCGCTTTGGCGCAGGGCAAAATGCCCCGCTTCAGGGAAATTGCCATTTCCTTGCTCCTCCCAGCTCCTGGCTTGATGGAAGAGCTGAGGTGGAACTAGAGGTGGGGAGATGCTCTGGCCCAAACATCTCCCAGAAGGACCCAGCCTCCATGTCTGCCAGCACACACTCCTATGGCATACTCCATGCCACTTTTTGGGGGGGCATATTTTTTTGCTACCAGCATTTCCTGGCAACAAATTTTGCTTCCATGCTGCAAATTTGCACTGCTGGGCACATTTTAACATGCCAGGCATGCCGTTTGTGGCCCTACAAAGAGGTTTGCGGCACCACAAATCAAATGTGCTGGCATGTCTGGATCTGGCCATTAAGTCCAAGCAAACTATGTGGTTCTCAGCAGGGTCTAGTCTTAGAATCTTGGCATTCCCCAGATTCACCTTAGCTTCAGGACTATTGCTGGACTTGTGCTGAGTATCTTGTGATCAAGGCAAATTTACAAATGGTCCATAAAATAAGGCTAAAAACGCTCATCCTTAAAATTGATTTAAAAAATTGACCTTCCATAAATACTTTAGAAAAGTGAGCTTGATTGAGGCTGGATGCAAGTGTTGATAGAGCAGAGCAGAGCAGCACCACCTTGTGTCTGAGCAGAAGTTCAGCTCGGCATCCAGCAGGGAACTGTCTGTCAGAGCTTTGTAGCTCACGGGAGCTACTCCCCACCCACCTCCAGCTACTTGGTGCTACTCTATCTGTAATGGCTGTCTGTAATGCCTGCTGGAAGGTAAGCAGGGCCATGTGGCTCCAGACAGTCTGAGGCACATAGTGAGACAAGGGGGAGCAGTGCAGCTGGGACAGACCTGAAGGGCCAGGGTGGGAATAATAGGGCCTGTGAGGGTCAGGTTAGGAAGCAGGCTGGGGGGGAGCAGCACACTGTGGGGTGCAATGGGGGTACCAGGGTGTAGAGATGCATAGGGGACCCCTGAGATGGGGGCAGCACAGTGATAAACAATTGCAAAAGTAAAGTAAGACTTTATTCTGGGTAGGAACTCAAGCCAGATTTAGAAAGTTGGTGTTAAACCCCTAAATCTGAACCTGGCCTTTTTTACTGACATCCAGGGAAGGCCTAACAGAAGGATTACGTTTATAATATGTTAAACATGTCAGTAAAAACACAGACCAGTAGGAAGTTTCATTGTCTATAAAAAGTTTGCAGTTAAAAAACCCCAACAATTCTGGGGTTGGCAACCCTGCTTCTGATGGTGCTCAGCCCTATTAAGTTTCATTAGCATTGGGCCCACAGTAAGGGTGGGCCAGTCTCAGCTTTATGCAATTAGAGTGTAAGCACGGCTGAAGGGACAAAGTGGAGGCAACTTTGCACCTGGTCCAGGCTAACACAGGTCTGATAGCTGCTCTGCTTTATGTGCCTGCTCCACTGGCTTCTAGGGTATGTAGACAGAGAAGCAAAATAACTGAGTACTAGGGCTGTGTGAAGCTCCAGGTGCTGATTCAATTCAGAGGAGATTCGGCCTGATTCACTGGCTGAATCTTCAAATCCAAATCAAATCAGGAAACCAATAAAAAGGCCAGGGTGGGGCAGGGCAGCCACTGACAGGCTGGGAGATCAGGCAGGGGATGGCGCCTGTCTGATTTGAAGATTCAGCCAATTCAGCCATGGCCGAATCTCCGAATCAGATTCAGCCAAATCAATTCAGGACAGTGATTTGAATCATCGAATCAAATCACTGTCCCCCGAATCAACCAAATCCAAATCCGAAGCAAATATTAGCCACTTTGCACATGCCTACTGAGCACATAGGGGCTCAGAACACATCACCTTCATCTCCCAAACTGGCTCGGTTCCTCCTCCATCCCCAGCCAGCTCAGGAACACTTCCTCTGCAAACACTCATGGATCTAACTCTGCTCTCTGCAATACAAGTCCCACTAACAATCACAGGGGGAAGGCCTACCCTTCTCCTACATCCCCTTTAAAATGATGATCTCATCCTAGAACATTTTAGTACATTGTATCCATATCAACCATACCCAGTTTTGGCTGCAGCCACTCCTGTAGTTACTTACACTGTCACAATCCCTTTCAAATGAACCAGAACAAAAATACCCCATCTGGTCACTATAAGGCTGCTTACAGATGTTTAAAAAAGATGTGCTTTAAGGGAAGAAGCAGTGCATTAATTTGACCCAGCTCTGTAGCATCTGTATAGATCGGGTGCTTCAGCGGGGCTTTTTAGTTCTTTTATCGAAAGCTAAAAGCCCCCAAAAAGCCAAACTAAAGTGCAGATCTTGGGCGAGCCATGTCCAACTAACATGCTGCTGCCTCTTCTGGACATGTGCTGGGCTCAGCACAAGAGCAAACCGAGTTAAAATAAAGTGCCATGGGGGGTGGGGGAGGGTTTAATATCTACAAGCAGCCATAGTTTTTTGAGAAGACTAGAGCCATGGTTTATTGTTCCTGCTTTACATGTAATAGTTGTTGCCCCATACAGCCCACATCATCCATCACTATTGACATAATGCTGGTTATGAGAAACTCACCAGCTATTTTGCAAAAGAACAGAGTATCAGAAACCTTTCTTCTGGACTGCAAATACTACAACCTGACCAGACCTTAAAGGGAAATGTCTTCAAAAGAGAAATACCAAAGCCATCAGAATACCAACGCAAGCAATATTCAGATACGTGTCACCCAGAGATTCCAGCTGAAAATGAATGTGACATTGTTAAGTACGTTTTTATCAACTCACTCTCATCCTAATTACAACTGATGTGCTCATTAGTAAAATGCACAGATATGCACAAAAAATGCATCATCAGAAGTCTGCAAAATAAAGTTTTCACTACAGTTGTATGATGTTCTAGGAGAAAATATTCCTGTAAAGTGAGAGCAGGGTGTCCAGCAGACAGGACTCCTGGGTCCCATATCCGCCTAGCTGTGCATCCTTTGAGACATTGCAAGGCATAAACTTTTCAGAAAATAGCAAGTTCTTTTCTTTCAATTTCTTTCATTTTCAAAGTGTGCAATTCAAGACACCCAAATGAGGACATACAAAATGAGAGGCAACTTTTTAGCCAGAATTATCCATTTCTAAAGATGAATTAGCAACCAAATCCTGGATTCTGAGCCCACTTGTATTGCTGAGCCCATCTGCCTTTACACAATTACAAAAAAATGCTATTGTGATATTTTTAGTTCAAGACTTATAAAGGAGGTGGCATAGTTTTGCCATTTAATTAGAAATTAACCTCTTTGTATAACCCTATCTATACAAACTCCCATCTCACTGCAGTCAATGACAAGACATTTAAAGCTGCCTGATTTTCAAGGGTTGTTGAAAAGGGTTCATTAGGCTTTGTAGGTGTTTGGTATTTCTGCAAATCAGGGCAAAAGGGCCCAAAAAATGATGTTGTTAACACTACATATAAACGAAAGACAGTATTCTATACATATCTTTAATATGTATTGCTGGATGAAATATCCAGCTTGGTGTGTTGCTCTCAGTCTTCAGAAGAATGCACAAATGTATTCCTGGTTTAGTCTTCAGCAGAAAAATGAATACTGATCATTCAAGGGCAGGTTTTCTCAACTGCATACTCACTTCATCTAGTTTCAAGGCCACTGTGATAATCTTAACCTCTTACGTTCAGGGACAATGAAACAATGCGGAAGACTACCACCACGTTAGGCATTCCTGTAGAACATTTCAAATGCAGTTAAATGCTTTAGTTCACCTAGAAGACTGGATTTACTACCTGTCGTAATAACAGTGAAGGCAAAGGAAACTTAAAAACTGTCCTGTGCTGTCTGTTTTATGGTGTTCAGAAGATAACTTTTTAAACCTAGTCCTCTAATATACCAAGCTTCTGCTATCCATTAGCATTTCACTGAAGTCAATAAAGATGCATCTGGTGGGGGGTAACTAGTCAGAGCCTTAGGAGTAATATTTCACCTGCGCAAGGCTGGAACTATTCCAGTGCCTGCAGGGATCAACAGTGGTAAAGCACCTGCAGTCTGAAAAACACTCATTTCTGCAACTAAGGAGATGGTGGTACAGGCTTCTGAGAAGCTAATTCAGATTAGCTCCACAAAGGCAGAGTACTTACCACTGCCCATTGTAACTACCTCTATTCCTATTCCCCAGGCTTTGCAAAAAGTAAGAGAGAGATTTCTGAGTTTAGTAAATTTGCCTGTTTTTTGGTTTTGGGGGTTTTTTTTAAAGATTGGGGGTAGGGGAGATTTTTGGCCTAAGCCTACTGCAATAGAAGGCCCTGAGAAACTACATAAATTATGATAGCATTCAAGAAAACCTTGGTGTTAGAGGGAAGGAGTTTCTGGGGATCTGGGTTTAATGGAGGTAGGCTGGCCAGGGATATTGAGAGCTAGGAGGGGCAGAAATGAGACTGGTAAATGAACAGAAGAGGACGAACTAAGCTGGTCAATGGGGGGGAATGGAGAAAATGGTAGTGTTCAATAAAGAGGTTATCTGGATGGAGGGAACCAGGAAAGTAAGAGAGAGCTTGAGGGAAAGTTAAAAAGTAAGATGGACTCAGGATAAATATGCCCACCGTTAACACCTTTTGCAAGGTTACCCTGCTGAAAGTGGGAATCCAATTCAGAGACAAGGTGGGCATTGCCTAGAACAAGCCACCAGGCTCCTCAATTTTTAGGCAGAAAATGTGATTAGTCTTGCAGTCCAGAAGGAATTGGAATGGGTCTGGGTTCTTGTATCCAGAGAAAATGCTGGGACTTCAAGATACTGTTTTGTAACCATTAAAACAACAACGAATGGAGTTATTTTGAGTATCTGAACTTGAATTTTGTCATTCTGTACCAGTCCAAATTATTCCACAGCTGGGAGTTTTGAGACCAAGGGGCTGAATTCTTAAGGGGAGGTTTGCTTAAACCACAGCAGTTGGTCTTTTGCCTGTGTACTCTTTGAAAGGGAAGCCAAGCCTTCCCATTCCTCAAGTTGTCAGGCCCAAGGCAGACACAACCCCAAATCCAAAGGAAATCTTTGGCCAATTAGCTAAAGGCAAATTAAAAGATGAGACTCAAGGTGAATTCAGAATCATATCCACTGGTTTTAATGTCTGACACTGGTTACAATAAAAACTATAGAAGGCTGGCCCCTTAACTGGTCTGACTCTACATTGCTCTACTGCAGTAATAGCATGTCCTGTTCTACACCAGCTGAGAAGCCAGCCCACCATCTTGTGAAGTTGTAAAGCAAGCGTTTTTTGTTCTGCAACACACTGGGAGACATTAATGATGGAATCCGTGTTTGCTTTTTATAACGTCACAGTGAAAACAGTGCACTACGTGCACTAAATGCCTCCCCTTCCACAAACACGGTGGGCCTCGGTCTCCACTGCGTTCACTCAGAGGTTCACAGGTAAACCAGTGCAATGACACTGAACCCAAAATCAGTTATGAAGCAGGGCCCATGTATTTAAACAGCTTAGCCATTTATACGCAGAATGCAGCCATTTCCAGAACAGACATTTTATTCCTTTCAAATTTTAGCCCAGAATGGAGAAAGTCGCAAATCTAAAAAGGGACGTGCAGCTATCCTGATGCAAAGCTCTCCGGCTTGTATTGAAAATTCCTATTAACCTCTGTGGCGTGGTTCCAAATTAGGGCAAGTGGAAAACCATGAGCATGTGTTTGTCTTTAATTTTACTGGTACAGCAAACAAAGTCCAGAATCTATTTAATAAATGCAATGTAGATTGTTTTATTTGACCTTCTGTTCACAAAATAATTTTATTATATGTATGAAAGCAGCATACAGGCAATAAAATTATGAAAACATTCACAATACATATATAACACAGACCTGATGCAGGATGTATATTTCTTTCAACTTCTAATTACTCCTTCACTTTCCTTTTTCTGATAATACCCTGTGATAAATGTGGTGAAGGGATTCTCCAAAGGGTATTTTTGCTAACATTCCAAAAAACAAAGGGTTTTCTTGGAACGTGGCTGTATATTAATATTGACGAATGTTGCTAATGTTCACTAACTGCTTTTTACATTACAAAGGGAAAGCAGCAAGGATTTTGATTTCCAAGTACAATGAAAAAGTAGCAGTTGTGAAAATAAACATTGGCAACTTTTCTTGGAGCTCACAGGACATTTGGAAATGGGGACTGCAGCTCCGTACATGTTTAGAAATGTCTTAATCCAAAATGGAAATGAGGCACTATTCATTATTCAATGTACTATATTAACATATTAAAGACTAAAATTAATGTCCTTCTAGCTTCCAAGGTAAAGCACTAAATAAAGTACCTCACTTGTAAAGTTAATTGAGACCGTGATACAGCAGCAGACAAACAACATGATTTTTGACTACTGGTGTGGCTGCAGTAATACAGATGGTAACAAGATTTGTCATATTTACTACCATTATAATCAGGTGTGTTTCTTCAGAAAAGATATCCAAGACTTGAAATAAGAAAGGTCTGAGAAAACTGTTTATCTTACATAAATACAAAACAGTATATACTAATGATTGTTTTCTAAGAAGCTTTTTCTTCTCAAATAGGATTTTTCTTAAGGTTGTAGTCATATTTAAGGTATTTACAGATCCACAAACTGACATTCTAGCAAAGTCTTTGTAACATGAAACTTTAAAATAAATAGCAGCAAGTCTTTTTATTTCTATAAAGGGAAGAGTTTTCACAACTCATCAATCAGTCAACTCTGGTCCTATTTTTAAAGAAACCCACAAAAAAATTCTGCAGTTTCAGTTTTACTGACTCCCCTACATCTTTTGCTATACTTTTAAAGTTATATTATCTTTATTTACCTCATTGGTTATCCAGGCTAACAGAATTTTTAATAGTCATTTATAAAGTGCTGACAAGTTGACTGGTCAAAAAGTAGTTGTGAGACCCTACAAATATCCCATTATTTAGACATTTTAAGTAAGATAAATAAAGCTAGATCTGTTATAACATATGAAAAATATCCATTTAAAACAATAAATAAATAAAGCCAGCATCAACTTATTACCTCCAAAATCTTTAAAAATACCCATTCTCATTATAAGGCTCAATTATTTTTCAGAAATAATTTATGAAGGCATCTACCCAGCTTTACAATCCCTCACACTTTGTTTCGAACCAATTAGCACCCACTAGCACTAGAAATGACAAACAGGACTTCATTTTTCTGCTAGTAAGGGTTAATCATTAAATGGTTCGTGGTTTATAGCTGTCTTCATTTTAAGCAAGAATCCAGATGAACTCTAAGTCCTTACAGAGAAGAAGAAACATTTTTCTTGTCATTCCACTACCTAAACTTGCATCTCAGTTTTATTCAGTATGAACAATACAAAAATACCTTTTAGGTTTTAATTGTTTCTTTTTTCTTTCTTTGTTTTTAAATCCTATGTTTGACTGAAGAGAAAATAATCAACTCTGGACTTCCTGTGGTGGTATAATTCTCACTATAGCTTAGTTTCTTACTAAAAAATCTTGTATATCTTTTTTGATGATTCAATTTTACTGAGCTAACCTTGCTGTTCAGGTTTTATGTTGCCCGTTTTGAGTAATGGGGTTGATCTTTTCCAAAGACACATCAGCTTCATAATCCAAGATTCCCGACAGTGCTGGAGACATTTTCTCCAGGGTCTTAGATAGTTCACTCTCTTCTTCCTTTTTCAGAAGTTCTTCTTCTGGACAGATAATAGCATGTGGGATCAGATACACCAGGTTACACTCTTTTGGGCTGGATCCTTTGGGCTCCTGATGGCTTGAAAAAACAACTGCTCCATTGTTGTTGATACTAACAGTCTCTATCGCATTGTTGGAGGTGGGGCAGAGTCTGTAGCATCCTAATAGAGTTGAAAACGCCTTGCGGAAATCAGCATTGAAGGCATAAATGATAGGGTTCAGTGAGGAATTAGCCCATCCAAACCAAACAAAAACATCAAAGGTGGTGGAACTAATGCAAAAGGGTTCTGCTCCCCTTGATGGTACAGTAGGTTCGCAGAAGGGCACCATGCAGTTCAATATGAAAAAGGGTAGCCAGCAGCATACGAACACCCCCATGATCACTGACAGAGTCTTTAAAACTTTTGTTTCCCTCTTGAAAGACATTTTGAAGTTGCTCTCTGGCTGTTGGCAGTCAATACTGTTTCTGTTACCAGTGGAGTTTTGGCAGTTCTTGGCATGCACTGCTGCTCTTTCCAGAGCTGAGATTCGCCTTATCTGTTTTTGAGCAATCCTGTATATCCTT
The DNA here is from genome assembly GCF_001723895.1 of Crocodylus porosus. Classification (NCBI taxonomy): domain Eukaryota; kingdom Metazoa; phylum Chordata; order Crocodylia; family Crocodylidae; genus Crocodylus; species Crocodylus porosus. The sequence continues at coordinate 22,035,723 of NW_017728914.1, forward strand.
GTGTAGGTCACTATCATGATGGCCACTGGTATGTAAAAGCTAATTAGAGAAGAGGAGATGGCATACATCCTGTTTAGACTAGAATCACAGTTTTCCATGGTCATACCTTGAAAACTGACATTTAAGTCTAAAAAGCTTGTTGTTTTAGCCTTGTGCCAGTTCAGCTGCACCGGGATGAAAGAAATCAGCACAGACAAGGTCCATGCCACACTGATCATGATGAAGGCTGCCCTGGGAGTCATTTTCCTCTCATACCTAAACGGGCTGGAAATGGCCCAGTATCTGTCCACACTAATGACACACAGGTTTAAGATAGAGGCTGTGGAACACATAATATCAAATGCCACCCATATGTTGCAGAATGAACCAAAAGGCCAAAAACCGGCTATCTCAGCAACAGCTTTCCAAGGCATGACCAAGACCGCCACCAAAAGATCTGACACTGCCAAGGAGATCACAAAGAAGTTGGTCACCTTGGACCTCAGATGGCGAAATCTAATGACAGCTGCACAGACCAGCGTGTTCCCCAGAAGCGTGGAGAGTATCAACAAAGAAAGGAAGCAGCCGGTGAGGATTCGAAAGGAGGAGTCCCTTTCAACAAGCAACCCTTCCCCATCCATTGTGGTGTCGTTCCAAGTCATAGTTTCTCCTGGGGGGAAATCATATCATGATTTTCCTGATGACATCAGCTCCTTGCCTTGCAGAGATTACAGATATATCAGGCGTCCATTAATTACTCATCACCAAACAAAAACCCAAGGTTTGTGCTACAGTCTCTTCATCCCTGGGTCGACTCCATCCTCAAGACTCTCATTAAGAGCTTTCAACAGCTCTGTGACAACAGCTGAAATTTACAAACACAGTCAACTATAGATTCGTTTTAGCCATCCCTTCTGACCTACCCGGCACTGCTCAAGCAGAAAATAGCCTAACTGAAACAGGCCACCTGCAACTGTCCTGCTCGAGTCCCCTGCCAATACACCCAACAAACAGAAATGCAGTGACTTTTTTCAGTTTGCATATATTCCCCCTAAAATAGGCTATTGATCTAGTGTTGCCAGTGCCCATTTGACTAGCCCTTCAGATATAGTGAAGCGTATTACATTAGGTACTCTTGTTTCTAATTTAATTTCTCAAATCTCCAACGAATGAGACATTTGTCACCCCCCTTTTCACACTGAGTACATTCCTGCTCCAAAATACATCAGCTCTCTGTGTATGGGCAGCCTCAGAGACCAAATCCACATTGCTTAACTCTTACAGTCCTAGGGACAAGAAAATAAATATGCAGTGTGTGTGTGTGTGTGTGTGTGCGTGTGTGTCTACAGATTTTCAGAAAGGAATGGCTCAGGTTATTTATTTCTATTTAAACGAGAAATTCTGCTTCCTACCTTTTACCTTTTGATTCTGTTTGTCCTGGGATGAAGATTTGTGATTCTTCCTTATTTAGCATTTGAATTGCATAGCAAATCATAAACATGAAACCAACCTAGAAACAATTGCACCGATTGCATCGGGTGTATTTTTTTCGTGAAGGTGCAAGTGGGGAAAAAATAAAAGCCAGTAGCTTGATCAGCAAGAGTTAGCAATAGCTCTGGTTTTCAAACACTGCATGAAGATCCCTTGTTTAACACTAGAGTCCTATAAGAGCACAGCAATTCCATTCCACCTGGTCCTTGCAAGCAGCCTGCAAACTTTGTTAACCAAGTCAGTCCCAGCTGAGTGGTCATCACCCAAGTTGCACCTTATACATCCCATTGAGTATATCCCATTGAAGTGGCACTTCAGTACAAATCATCCCAAACCAAGGCACGGTATTTCCAACACACTAGCAGGATCTGAGTGATGTTGCTATCTTTTGATCGTTGCTGGAAGAAAGAAGTGGAAGAGGAGAAGGAGGAAATGGGAAAGACCTGAGTGGAGCTCCCTTCAGCCAGTCCTTCTGAGGCCAGTGGCTACCAGAAGCAATGGGAGTGTGTTCCTGTTCCCAAGGGGTAGAGTTTGCTTTAATACTTTGCTGCCATGCTAACTCGCCATAATTCTTGAGGAATAATTCCAGCTACGGCTCATTACAGTTGCATTCCAGGAATCAGGTCCAGCTCAGACACGTCTCTCCCTTTGACAAAAGTCCCGGTACAACAGGCTCTTCAGGGTCTCCTGCACCCTGCCCTGAGATTTACATCTCCAATCCCAGTGACTTTCCCTCCGTCTTGCTCAGAGGGGGTCCCTAGTACCAAAAGCTTCTTTCTGCCTGGGGCAGGAGTTGGCAACATCGCCTCTCCAAGAAGGGTCTGGTTGACTCGAATCTCCTTCCTAAAGGATTAAGAAAGAGGAAAAGCAGACATGGGACCATGCAGTGAGCAAGCTCAGCAGCAGAAGCAACCCTGTTCATCCCCTCCATCTAAGAAACTCTTCCAGAGAGAAGTATTTCCAGGACAACCTGAAGGGCTATATCCTGTTTCACTGTCCCTGGTATTTTTATGTAGTTTAGTGGGTGAATACTCAGGGAGACACAGAAAAGGGAATAAATGCTAACATCCAAGTTTGAGCAAACAGTATTAATATAAACTGTCCTAAACCACATTTACCTTGGTGACACATGGGATAACATACAGCATCTCACTATTTAAATCTAGACAGGGTCAATTAATTTACATGACAAGTAAATACGTGCAATAAACCTGTCTTTGTGAAAAGTTCCTCAAATGTAAATGACAACATCCAGCCACATACAGACCTCAAATAAAGATGATACATAATTACTCCAGAACCCATAATCAAACACACAAAACACACACACACACCAGCGCTGCAGAGCTACAAAAAAGTACAGACACACACGGAAAGAAACAGAGGTGGGTATCAAGCAGCCACGACATTCACACATGCACAGAATGGGATACACAAATCAAACAGGCAGAAAAACACAGGTAGGAACAGAACTGGATCTGAGAGTCAAACATCCCTGAAGATGCACAAGCAGACACATGCAGTCACAGAAAAAACATGAGCCCCAGGAACAAATCAACCGTCTGTGAACAAGGCATGCATACACGTACAAACCATATGCACGCACACACACGCTCACCAGCCTTGGAAGTACACAAAACACACAGAACAAACACATCCCACTGGACTTGACCCCCATGTTTCTCCCCCAAGTGGCATGTACTTACCAACACAAGGGAGAAGTCATTTATCGCACAGGCTTAGTGTCCTGGGTGCAGGTAAGACAGAGATCCAGCTGGAACCACACTCATCTTTTGCTGCTGGTTTGTTTCGTTTCTTCCCCCCTCTCCCCCTTCACTTTCTCCCTTTGCAGTTCATTGTTCACCAACTTCCAACAGCTCCACAGCCAGTAGGAGCTTGGCTCCCTCTACTGGGTGAGCCCAGCCTTGTGCACTGCACATCACTTGACAGCACTTCGTGTGTGGGCGAAGTGCAGGGGGAACATGCAATGAAAAGGAGAACTGAGAGGGAGGATGCTGATTTTTCCTTGGTTCCAAGAGCCTTATGGCAGCAGAAGGACTTTAAGAGCTAGTTAAACAACCAGGCCAGGTATGACAGATCAAGACTACCATGTAGACCACCTTCTCCCAAGGCAAGAGAATTCCTTTTTCTAGCTCTGCACAGCTTTACCTGCTTGCTGGAGACTGGCATGCAAAAGAGACTGGGAAACTGGCTCGGTCCAGATGTTTCCAGGGTAAATGTGAGCATCAGGCCAGTCATCAGAACGCTTTGGCCTAAATGTTCCCTTGCGCTCCACCGTCAAAATACAGCAGGAGGCCAGGGTCATAGGCCAGGGACATATAGTTACACAGGGTTCACTGCAAGCAAACACAGATTTACTCTATCACAGCAAGGAATCCTGCGGGGAAACTGCTTGTCTTTATAGGTTAAAACACATGCAAGAAGAACCCACGCATGTGCACACAGTTTTTGTATCATTTAAAAACAATCTTCCTCTTTTTTTTTCACCTTATCTTCCCAACAGCTCTGATACTGACCTGCAGGCCCTGTGGGGCAGTGGTGAGCTGGGTGGTACTTGCAAGGTCCCTTGCAATCAAAGCTGGCATTTGCTGGGTACAAAAGTCAATGACTTTGGTTCCCAAACCTCCTCAAAATATTACATCTGACTCCTCATGATATTGCATCTGACTCTTCTTATGATATCCAGCCCTTTTGAATGTGTTTGCTGTTACTGGAATGGAGCAGTTGCATTAAGGCAAATTCCATTCCTGTGCCCCACACTGTTGCTTCTGGAGCACAGCAAGCAGTACAGACAAGTAGTAAGACGCAGCCCTTCCTTACCCTGCTTGGATCTGAATACACAGGACAGCTGAAAGGAAATGGCTCATGCTGATTTCCTTCCACCTGTTTACAGATAGGAACAAACAAGAAACATTAAGACTGAGATTTTCAAAGGTATTCAGCATCTCCCTCCAGTTGTGCCTAATCTCTCTGAGGATCTAAATCTAAGGGATTTGCTTCAGCTCAGAAAAGAAAGTTGCAGCACAGCCAAGAACTGAACCCAGATCCCTTGAGTCTCAATTCACACTGTCTTAAACACAATGGCCCCCTTCTCCAACTGTCAAGATTGTCCAAATGGTTGAATTTTGGTCATTTACTTTAATACCAGTGTAAAAAAAAAAATCCAAGGATTTCATTTTCCTTTGTGTAAGAATCTGCCATTGCTGTCCACCACATCTTCCCCTGCAAAAAGCTCCCGGTGAGAAAACACGGGGTAGGATGGCTCTCAGAAGGCAGAGAGCTCTGACCAAGCACAGAACAGTGTTACAGCTGGAGCCCCCCTTGCCCTAGGATTAGTATCTTTTTAGCTTAGCCATAATTTATGCAGTGAAAGATGGTAAAAATGTTCCTTTGCAATTTGATCTCTTTTGCAAAGCGATGTAATTTGTCAAAGTCCGTAAGTGAAGATATACGACATCAGAGATGAGGAAGTTAAAATATTATAAAAGAACAAGTAAAATCACTGAGCTGCCAAGCACAATCAAAGATGAATTTCCTAGGGTTTTACCATTAGTGAAGTTGCTTTCATGACATCTATAATTTTTCATAATGTCAGTTAAAACAGATAAATCTAAGCTAACCTTGACTAGCTGACTGGAATGTCTATTTTTTTTCTCCTTGTCTCTTTCTCTCCCTCTCTTCTTTAAATTGATTTTTCACAAGCTTTATTCCCACTTCTTATTATCCTGTCCTCTAATCATCGTTCATCCTCAAAAAAGAGGTAAGAGAGACGAGAAAAAAAATCTGTGCTGTTTGGTTATCAAAGCTTCTATAATGAAACTCCTTTTTTCCTTTTAAAACGTGCATTCTTTTTTTCAAAGCACCAAACTCAAAATATTTGCTAGACAAGGTCCACTTGTACGTGCTCTGGAATTCCCTCCCACCCCTATTTCTCTATTATTATAATATTTAACCTTTCATATCTCCTCAACATTTCTAAATCCCATCTTGTAGCAGAAGATCTGGAACAATATGATTGCTACAGGAAACCATGAATATAGGGGCCAAATTAGTGTAACTCAGGAGTAGCTCACCCAGTTGGACATGCTACCACAGTCACCCTTCAGCCCTTGATTATTCCAGAAGTCAGCATAAATCCTGGACAGTCAAAACTCATTGCCCTCCTAAGCGTTCTGTAGAAGACATTTATTTGACAGGATTGGGGGGAAAAGATGAGGGCATATTCTTGCAGAGGTGAAAGGGACTGTTTTATTGCTCTATTTTATTGGCTGCCTAAGTTATTTTTTTATTTGTGGGTGAATATTTTTTGCTGCTGGGTGGTCTTCACTTGAGATGAGAAGTCTAATTGATTGGTAGAATGCCTAAAGCTATGCATTTTATTTAAATCTAAAACAATAAGCTTCTTAACCTCCTGCTAGCAACAACGGTGAAAACTGTGACATCCCCTGCCTGCTTTGTGATTGAGCAGTTGGTTTCAGAAGCCAGACTCGGTATGGTTTTCAATGCAGAAATTCTCTCTCCTATGTGCAGTGGAGGCCCAAATGCTGTTGAGAGGCCAGTGGATGGATGAAAATTGTGTTTGGTTTAGTGGAGGCTGCAATGGAGTTACAAAGCCCTGCAAATAGCAAAGTAGGTTTTAACTTCTAGCATTTTATACCAGGAGCTATATGATACTCATAAATCTCAGTGGCTAATTTGCTGGCTTTTAAAATCTTTATGACTGAATAGTACTTTACCCAGGTGAGGAATAAAAACGAAAGCCATTAAAACCCCCATTATTATAACTTAAGTAAATTTAGTGCAGGTGGAAGGTAGTGGATTGACATGACCCTGGAAACCATTCATCCATAGCATGGGCTGAATTTTCTTGCGTTATTTCCCTCTCCCCCACCCCTATGTGCCATTATCCAGTTAAGGAAGAGCCTCTCTCTCCTATAACTCCAGACTTACCTGAAACAGCAAACAAGGGGGGAGTTGTGATAGGGTTTCCTGAGATTCAGCAACAAACACAAGGATCACTGTATTCAGTTCACTTAGGCTACTCAGTGTAACAGCTGTTTGGCTTGCCATACTCCAGAATCAAATCAAATGAAGTGAAAGAGACCACAAAACTGATTTGCAGTCCCTTTCACCTCTGCAAGAACATGCCCTCATCTTTTCCCCCAAATCCTGTCAAATCTTTTATATCTTTATTACCAAATCCCTGAAAAAACAACCTCCCATATACTCCAAAAAAAGAAACTCTTATTTGATGGAACATATGAAGAGTTAAAGAGACATTTCTGCCCGTACTGTCTAGCACCTTGGTGTAAATGGTCTCAATCCACGACTGCATTTGGAAGGCCAAGTTAGGGTTGAATGAGGTCTGAATTTCTCATCCAGAGACAAATGTGCTCTTATCTACAGAGCCACACACATACTAACACTGGAGAAAAAGCAGCTTAATTTACAAAGATTATTTACAGTGTGTAGCTAAATATTGTGCTCATGTCACTCTGGGGATAACTATTTGAAGCCATGTGCATAAAATTTATTAGACATGAAATCAGCTTGGGATTGTTAGCAGAGATAATGTCTAAACAAGCTGTCAAGTTCCTAAAAAATGGTTATATTAATGTGCTCAAACAACCTTAGTTTGAGTTACCCTACTTGAAAATCAATGACTGTTGCACATCGAACAAATGCTTTGAACTCACTTAAAGACCCATGAGCTACATTGTTTAAATTGACATTATCCTGTTCAGATGTTCAAAGGCAAAAGTGGTAGGAAACAGTGCAAGAGACCACAATGAAGAATAATGGATCACGTATGACGGAGACAGAAAGTTGTTGCTTTGTGGTTATAAAGCTCCTTGCATCCAAGGATTCCTACAATAACTCACAATACCGGATGTTACATGGATATTATGCCAGATGTTTATCTGGAATTCAGAGAGATGCACACACATGCAGAAGTCATCTAATTGTGGTTGTCTCCATTTCTGAGTACCCACCTGTAGATGTTTAGGATCTGATTTTTAGAGAGGTTCAGCATGCAGTGTTCCTGTTTTAAAAGGGGGCCTGTATTTCTGGTGGCTAAAATACCTGTAGGAATCATGCCATTTCATAAAGCATGTGTTCCGCTTTCCCATCTATATCTGAGCACTATACAATAGAAGGCTTTTATGAACGTTTGAACAAAAAAACCCAAAAACCTAGACCAAGGCAGTGGGACAGCTGATGTTATAACTCACCAGGCTCAGTTCTAATCAATATACAGCATTTCTACTTGGAAGATTGTAAATGTCTCCTTTGCAATATGCATTAATTTCTTCATTTATTGGGATCTTCAGTTATTTGAAGATTTAGCTACAGATTCTCAGAACGTGGCATATTTGTTGGCATGACTTTGCAAAATGATTTACATGTGGAAAGCCCTAATTCTCTTGTATATACAAGATAGTTCACAATTTCAGAGTACTTCAGATGTGCTACAGCTCAGAGAACAAAATTAAGATTCTATTCGTTTTATTTTAAATGTGTGTATCAGCTTGCTGATCTGTGAAAGAAAGTCATGGAAAATAAAGTGCCAACGGCCACATTCCACATTTTCAAATAAACACAAACAGAGGATGAGCTGTGCTTTATAACAGATTGATTTTTTTCTAAGATCAACAAACTGGAGAAAAGCACTTCCGAAACAACAGAGCACATGTATTGCACTCTGGAGGAGTCAATGCCACCAAAACAATTTGCCGTCCTTCCTCCCCATGGAAGCCCAAATCAACACAAAGAGAATGATGCTACGTAGCTTGCAGGGTGTACACTATGACTTTTTCTGGTCTTTATTAGGTTTCATTCACCCCTTTCCCAGTTCTAGGGACAGAGAAAACCTTCATAAGGAATGAACTCTGAAACTAAGATTAAGGTTTATCCCACCCAGGCAAATCAGAGAAAATTGCTCTGGGCTAGAACCTAAACCACCTGGAAACTACTCGTGTAACTCCACAAGTTCCCTTATGGGAATTTCCATGCTATCACTCCTAAGTGGATGAGAGGCTCCACTTACTCCCTACATCAGGGAGTAAAGATAGGGTTTGGCCCTTAAAAATATCGGGTCTTCTGAAATCAGTGGAAGCCAGAGGCATCCATAGGATGGCCCTGGGGAATCACTTGGTCCCTGCCTATCCTCACTCCCCTGCCAATAGATCTGCAGAAGTTGTCCAGCCAGGACTGTCCTGCTTCCACCCCACACCCCCCGAAGGATGTAGAGGGGGATATCAACCTGCAGGGGGGAACCTGAATGAATAAAAGCTGATAGGAAGAACATTGTCTTACCCATTGATGGTCAGAGCACTGTTGGGAGGAAAATTGTAAAACAGTGCAATGTTCCTCCAGCATTCCCTGTACCCCTCTGGTCCTCTGGCTCCTGACCTCTGTCTGCAGCACGATACAAAACCAGACCCAGAAATCCAACAGCCTACAACCCTTGTTTAATAATAAAAATGAAATAAAACAATAAAAAAGGAAGCAAACCATCCATTCATTTATACAGACAGATGCACATTTGCAAATGACAGGCTATACTGTTGATACCGTGTTTACTGTGTAACTGGCCAATAAACTAGCACATCAGAAAATAAATACTCCAGTGCTTTCCTCATGTAGATAGATTTAGGACCAAGAGAAATATTACTGATTTATTGTATTGCCAGCAGTTGTTGGGGGATTCTCTGTTGTTTTTACCTCAGCTGGGTGATGCTGTTGTGCCCTCTGAGATGTGAAAGGTGGAAACATGAATCAAAAGAAAGTAATTGATCAAATGTCAGACGCTTCTTGTAAAGCTGTCTCTGGGATATTCATTAGTAAATATGAAATGAAACAAAGCCAAAGGTACAGGATAATTCATTAGAATGAAATTAATTAGAGGCATGAGCAGACCGATAAAGATGCAATACAAATAAATAGGTGTTTTGTAAGTATCCCCTTCACATGTATCCTACTGATTTCTAACCACAGCGGATGGACTGTCTGGCAGTAACACAATTTGCCAAAAATGGCATTGTACACCGGAGGTGATGTTTTAGCCCCTGTCCTGAGCAGTACTGTAGCCATTTTCTGATTCCAGAAAGAGCACATTTTGAAATTGCCAGTAATTGTTTCTACTGCTGGGAAAATGGAGTAGGAAATGGATGATGGATCCAACACAAAATGGGATTTAAACCTAGTAGATCCATCCAACCTCTGAAGGACATAATCTACGTAGAGGGATCCTCAAATGGCAGAGAATGACCATAGCGGCTCCAATATGAAACTCTTGCATTTGCCAGTATGAAATATCTGTAACCCCTTTGTAACAAAGACTATAAGTGCTCTTGGGGCCATGATCTACTGACTAAAGTTTAGAGAAATCTTCAGCTATTACCCCTTTCTCTCCCTCCCCTGCCTCCTCCTACAATCCAGGAGCTGTTCTTCTGCTTTGCCTCAAGGAAGGAGCCCAGGACAGAGCATACTGGGGTTTTTGATAAGAACATGGGTGCCTGTAGACATGTGGGGATGCTGCTCCAATGTGCTGTAATTACAGCGTGTCAGAGCAGACCCAATTAATCAAGTCTGCTGGAGCGTGCCAATTACTGCGCTCCAGCAGCCTCTTCATCTCATGTATTCTGCATCCCCATACTTCAGAATGGCAGCAGGCACACTATAACTAAAGCTCAATGAACAAATTTAGTTAAAGGGCACCACCACTTTGAAATGTGGAATGCTGAATACCCAAGATGCTGCAGGTACCTTAATTAGAGCAGCACGATACAGATGACCCTAGGTACTAGATGTTTAAGAGCATAGAGAGATGAAACATATTATTGTAAAATAGGGAGGCCTGCTACAATGCAGCTGAACCAAATATAACTGTTTCACTTATCTGTTCCTAAGCTTCAGTGAGTGAAGTAATTTGCCCCGTTCCAGTTGACAGAAGCAGCCATTTTTTTAATGAAACATTAAACCATAAACACTTCTGCCTACCTCTATTGGAAGTCCAGGTAAAAATTAAAGAGGGATTAAACCTGGTGGTCTGAGTGGGTTCCTCTAATGAGAAAGGACCATATTTATCCAAATCTAAAATGACCCCGAATTTAAGATGATGTCCCCCCTATAATTAGATTGTACACATGGAAAATATATAAATTTGTTATAATTTTCCATGTATACAATTGAATTATTGTAGGGTGGTTTTCACAGGAAGAGACACGGGGAAGACTCCCCGAGGAGTCAGGGAGGAACCCTGGGACCAGGAACCCGCCAAGGAAAACGAAAGTAAAAGAAAAGAAACACAAAACTTCTTACCTGCAGCAGGATCCGCAGCGAAGCTGGAAATGGAGGCAGGACTGAAGTGGCTCGTTAGCCACGTCTGTATACAGCTATGGCCAGAGGGTAACGCCAGTGGCAGGAGACGGCCGGTGGGTATAAAAGAAGCCACTAGCGAGGAAGCGGGGCAGAGACCCTCAGGGACCTCAGCAGGGAGGATACTCCCGGAAAAGGGTGGGGAGCTGCCTCTCCCAACACGTGTGGACACTGCGAAGCCCACCATGGGAATAGTGCTGCCGGCGGCAGCACAGGGAGCAAGGAAGCTGCTGCCCCTCACCCAGATCAAGGACCCAGCTCTGAAGACCGGGAAGAGTGGAAGGAGCATGACGCTGAGGGCTACTACCGAGGAGATGGAGGGCACAACAGCCACCAAGATGCCAGACCAGGTGGAATTGCTGTGGGCTCCAGAGGGCTCGAAGAGACACCCCAGGTGGGGGACGAAGGACATAAACAGTGCAGGGGGCTCCAGAAACCAGGCCCCATGGCATAGAGCTGCCCCGACAAGGGAGAGAGGGGAGGTATATCGAGTAGGGCCTCCGCGGGTCCAGTGAGCCCACAGGCAAGGTGAAGAGTGAGGAGGAGGAGAGCGCTATAGCTCGCAGTCTAGCCCATACCCAGTTTATAGCCAACTAGGGATCTTGGGCATCTAGAGCCTGGCGTTGGTAGGTAGACTGTGACTGTAGGTGGCCAGAGGGCAAAGGGCCCCTCCCTTTGCATATCCTCATATTTTTGTTGTTGTTGATAACTTTTCTTGTGTTTCCCACTTTTGGAGGTGTTGTGGTGTACGGCATCTAAAGCTCAAGTGTTGCTTAGGCCTAAAAGGGGTTCCTATCCCCAGGGAGTCAAGGCAGGGGTTAGGCGTTGTGGGCGGAGGCAGGGCCAGGCCCAGCAGGCGAATAAAACCGCCCCTGCGAGCATCTGCAGAGCCACAACAGTCGGGGAAGCCGGCCGTAGGACACTGTGAACCCATCAAGGCAGGGTGTAAGGGCAAGGTAGAGGGGAGGTGGAGCCTCACAGAAGACCTCCATACAACTGTCCCATAGTTGAGAGGACCCCGGCAGTCAGTCACCCCACCACTAGAATGAGATCCAAAGTCGTGGCAGACGAGACTGGGGAGAAAACTACTCAGGAGAGAGACATCTACTCGACAGGACAGCGGGGATGGATAGATGAACACCCTCGAACATCCAAGTCCGCGCGGTGCGTGACCGGATGTTTGGGACCAGATGGGCACGGTGATCTTTAATTCATCCGCTACCAGGGGGGCAGGTAGTGTGGGGAGGTCAAGCAGCTTGTGCCTGGTCTCTCCCTTTCCCCTCCACCTCTGCAATCCCTCCTGCCCCTCTCCCAGCCTCTGCTCCTCCCCACCCCAACTCTAACCTTGGTCCACACTGGTAGGGTCCATCCCCATTCTAGCCTGGGGCACTGAGCACAGCCCCAGCCCCTATAGCAGTCATGCGGGCTGCACACTTGCTATAGGGCCAGGCTGGGGCTGTGGTCAGTGCCCCAGGCTGCAGCATGAACAGAGCCTGCTGGAACGGAGCAAGAATAAGTGGGGAAGGTAGAGGGGCAGGGAGGGGAGCAGAGGCTGTACGTGCAGGAGTGCAGAGGTAGCCAGGGGTGGGAAGGATAGATGGCAGGCAGCACCTGCAGCTACAGGCCTGATCATGGGTAAGGGCTGGAGCCTGAGTTGCAGCATCCGCCTGCTCCCCCCCACCCCACCCCACCCACATATTTAATTCTAGGGCAAGAGGCTTCCCCCCCGCCCCATATTAAATGGGGAACTCTCATCCTTGCATCAGTTAAATATAGTAACACCCCCATATCACTGTGAGAGGCAAGAATTTTTGTGGGCGATATCTTTTAGTGGACCAACTGTGTAATTGGGAAGGACACAGACAAGGCTTTGAGGACCACAGTACCCCTCCTCAGGTCTTTCTCCTTCAATCAAGCTTATATGAAATAGGCTTTCCATTCAAACCACTGACTTCACAACTGGTGCCTGCAGTGGCTGTGACACTTGGCATGTCAGATGGAATCGCTGCTTCACGCAGAGTCCAAATTCCTGACATCCAGATTTACCATCTGTTTTGATACCCTTGACTCCTTGGCTGCCCTTTGTTGCGAAGTGAATTGTTTGCGACGAGTGAAGTTAGTCAAACCAGTCGCTGAAGGAGAGAGTATTCCTTGGCTTGAAATGTTCTCATAGTTTCATCATAGATTTGTCAAAATCTGTCTCAGGGCCAGGGGCCTCTAAGGTCTGAAAACTGTCTTGTGCTCCTTCCTCACAAAGTTCTGACAGCACAGGGTCACGCTTTTATGGCATATTTATATTCAGCAGTGTCAACTTTTAAAAATCTAAGTGTCTTTCCTTTGTACGTGCACGTGCACGTGCAAGGATACAGTGTCAGTCCTCTGCACCTATGAGGGATGTGACTGGGTCCAAAAAGGACATTTTCTAGGTAGAAACCGGACAATTTTAGAAGCCAGTTTTCTTTATCAGTGTCACAAATTAACTCGGACTGTTAAAGCTGCCTCTGTCCACTTGATTTTTCATTCTTTTAAATGAATATTTGACTTTGGCATTTTTTTTCAGCTTGGACAATAAAAATAGACAGATGAGAAATGAACTACAAATGGAAGTGGCACTCTCTCTAGCACTGCCAAAATGCTGCAATGCTTTGGTTGCAAGTACGAAGGTTAAACGATTGCTTATTTTAAGGGGAAAAATATCTCAATTCATTTTTTTTAAGCAATTAAATAAAATAGGGAATTTGTCCCAGAAGCGTTCTTAGAACAGTAAATAAATGGTGATTAGATGAAGGGGAGGGTGATTTTGATGTTTCTACTACTGCACCGAGTGGAAAAACAAAACTTGAAGCCAACTTTGTAGTTCCTGAATTCTCAGTCTGAGGGCATGCCTGTCCCCTGGAGCAATGTCAGAGTTCATTTGTGTCCTGGCTGAGATAATCTTTTATGGGCTATCTATGAACTTGGAATAAACAGAGCACAGCGTGAGCTGAACCTGCTCTTCTGCTTCCCTTTCCCCAGTCTGCCTCTACACAAGGAGATGGAGTTTCTGTGCCCGTCTTCTGAACCCCTTCGGGTAGGTATTCCCTGCATGCAAGGATAATCACAACTGAGAAGCTGTCACCAACAGCCACTAAATATCAACCCAAGGCTAGAACAGAGTCAAATTAAACATACACTTTAAATATTTAACATGAGATACAATTAAAAGTGTGTCCATAACCTATTAATCCTTAAGGGGCTGAGAACCTTAGGTCCTACACAAGCCAAGATAAGGTGACTAGAAGCACGACATTTTTGAAAACAGTTCCCCTGATTTTGGTAGAGTTGACACAGTTCCTTGTAGGCAGACACTCATGTCACAAAGTCCTTCAAAATAATTTAACCTATTTCTATGCATCCTAACAAATCTGAGCAGAGAGAGACCAAGGACTGCATAAACTGGTCTCGCTTTCCCAGAAGTCGTCCCTCCAGAGCATGTTTGAGACCCGTCATAGTGACAGTATGGGCTTGAAAGGTCTTTTCCTACCATATATACAGCATAGATGCAGGATGATGTTCATCAGATCTAATTTCACACTTTCCATGAACAATGAAACCATATGGAAATCCAGCTTTAAAATAACCTAATCTTTCAAGTATCTTTGGGTAAAAGATAAAAAATTGTTACAAGGCAAGGACAGAGTCATGGAGGAAGGAAGGGGCATGGATAGTTATATTCAAGCCATGGAAAAGGGTAAGGCTTTTCAAAGTTACACTATAATCTGACTTCTCAGTACAGACCTATATTTGTGGGAGTTAGGGAAAGATCTGTGCTGACACTTATTTTTCATGCCTTTAAATTTTGCAAAAATATTATTGGGGCTGAATTTCTCATTCCAAAATTCAACAGGATCATGAAAATTTCCAGCCAACATCCTGCTTTAGAGTATTTTAACTGTGGGGAAAAAAATACATTTTTCTCTATATTTATTTAAAGTGTTGCCTTTTCTTTTTTGTTTGCTTCCATAGCTCCATGTAGCAGGGCACTAGGGTGCCTGCTACTGGATAATAGTAATGTGGGCTTAGCTGCCACTTACCAGGGTAGCACAGGTGGGGGTTGCTAAGGCGACTGATTGGGTCAGCTGACTGGAAGGGGCGGGGCAGGGCCTGGCCTTTATAAACAGCCAGGCCGAGGCCAGAGTCAGTTCCCTTGCTGGCAGCCTAAGAGGAGGTGGGAGCTCTGTTAGAGCAAGCAGAGCTGAACATAAGAGAGAGGCCTGATGGCTGGAGAGCATCTGTTGGACAGTTCTGGGTGGAGGAAACCCTGATAAGCATACGCGTAAAAGGGAGCCAGGTTGGCTTGGAAGTTGTGTTTGTGTTGTAACCCAGAAGGGGGAGATTTTGGTTTCGGTTATTGGCACGACCGGAGGACTGGGCGAGGCTGTAGGGGTGGAGGAGGCCTCAAGGGAACTCCCCATCAGTAGAAGGGGGGTTCCTAGCGCTGCAGGTGGCGCTGCGTTGTGGGTTGTCCTGACCCCAGCCCATTGGGCGACTTCGGGAAGAGCTAGTGGGGTATCCCGACCCCAGCCCAGCGTGGGCGATATCAGGACTAGCCCCAGTTGGGAACCCCAATTGGGAAGAGCCCCAGTGGGACGTAGGCCCGAGAAGGTGGGTCTGGGGGCCAGGTGAGGCTGAGGCCGCCTGAGCCCCAATTGAGAGAAGCCCGAGTCAGGCATAGCAGGCCCCGGTGTGGGCGGAGAGCGCGGGGAGCGCGAGGCGCAGGCCCCGGTGTGGGCGGAGAGCGCGGGGAGCGCGAGGCGCAGGCCCCGGTGCGGGCTACGAGAGCCGCAGAAGACAGGCCCCAGGGTGGGCGAGAACACTGGAGATAGGCCCTGGTGCAGCGAGGGCTGTGGGAAAAGTGAGGGGGTACCCGTGAGGGTGCAGCCCCGGTACAGTGAGACCCCGTGCCAAGGAGGGCAGGAAGGCAGCCTCCCATTAATAATATACCAACAAGATGTGGCGGGCGAGATAGAGGGTGCATTCAAGATCTGAGTTGGCACGGTAGGCAAGGGCGCTAGGGGAGGTCACGGTGCCCCTAGAGGCCGCCCTGCATCACTCCATCATAATTTGCTTTTAAAAGTTCAGGCTTGTCACCTTCACTGTGGGGAAGTGAACGTGACAAGTTGGAAAACATTTGGTTTGGAGCTAAAGAGTTGTTCTTAAAGTCTGAATTCCTTGACTTATTTAGGTGTGTCAACTGTGATCATGTATGGTGTTTAATCTTCGAATGTCCTTGGGTCGTTCTCAACATTCCTATGCCCCGAATGATTTTGTTTAATGGCCTTAGCATAGGACTGGGAGCCATGACTGCTAATGACTCCCATTTCAGACTGAGGCAACTTAGGCCTCCTATTTTTTTCCAAGTTTGTGAATAGGGATAGAAATGCTTATTCTGAGCCACCACAGAAAGCTGTTGATACAGTGGCATAAGTAGGGGTTGGTGACCAGGGCATCAGCCTCAAACATCAATCTTTGTGGGGTTATGAGAATGATAGCTGCTGCTGCTGCTGCTGCTGCTGCTGCTGCTGCTTCAGGGCATAGAAATTGCTTTTTATGTCGCCGTTTTGATCTTGTGGTTTAAAGGTTTAAGTTTGACCCTTTCCACTTCTAGAGATGCAAGACTACAGGCTGTTTTTTAAAGCACAGAGTTTACCACCAAAGCGAGCATGGGACCTAGATAACTAAAATTAAAGTGACCCAAATGATTACTGATTGATCAGCAAGTCTTCTGGTCAAGTGGCCTTTCTGTCCTCAAGTGATCGGGGATCACAGGTTCTTTTCCTGCAGCTGCTGCTTCTCCTCAGAAGTTCAAACAAATCCGGGCCCCTGCAGCATGAGCTTTCAATTTATAACCCTTTTACCCATACACAAACCGAACTTCAGCTGTTGCTGTGTCTCACCACAAAGAGCAATACCCTTTCCAAAATAACAGGAACTGCAGATACTCTCAATTCTAAGAAACGGCTCTTTTTCCGGCTCAGTTACACAGTGCTGCTTTAAAAATAAGATTAGCTAGGGTAAGTCTTTAGTCTACACTTTTTAGTCACTCAGCGGCTGTGGTGACTGAAACCAATAGAAGAGCGAACACCTGGTTGGATGGATAAGGTCGATTTAATACTAGTAATGATCTATGAAGATGAATGTGCGTGCCTTATGCCTCACATTATGCAAAGAGTGTGATGATTTTGACCAGGAAGTCATTTAGATGCAGTGAATAATAATACGTGAAGTTTATGTATGTTATCAAGAGCTGAGCATTTACTAGGGGGATTCCATTGCTCAAAACTCCTTTTTATACTGCAAATATATATGCAAAGTCTACCGTGAATATGAAAGTCGGTAAATTCTGAATAGCAGAGGCAGAGACTGGAATGAACGTGGTTGGTTAACTAGATGGCTGACAATCCAGTGCCCAATGCCTGCTGTTTATAGCACTAACTGATGTAATCTTGTTAGGTCTGGTAATTTAAGAAAGATCATGCTTACACTTAAGTTTGCCAAGAAGAATTACATCAGCAGACTTCTTAATAAAGGCACAGCTTACACACGCAGAAGAACTTTTTTGCAAGTCTAGCTTAATATAGCTTAAGCTCCAGCAGCATCTACATTGACATTACAATTTTTTGCCAGCATACCCATGTCATCTAGTGGGTGTAAGATTTTTTTTTTCCATGCTCCTAAGAAGCAGAAGTACGTCAGCAAAGCTTTTAAGTGTAGACCAAGCTTCAGATGTGAGCTTCAGCCAGCTCTGTCTTAAACTATCCTAATTTCCTCTCCTCCCATTCTTCTTCCTTTCTGAAACAAAAATGAGTAAGAACAGCCTGAGTAGTTTTTCCCTACTGTGTAACATCAGGCACGCTCCAATCCCCAGCATGAATCATACTCCATGAACAGTCTCTTCTAGTTTTCATCTGCCCACTCCCAGATGCTTCCTGGCTCAGCATCAACCACCCAGCACTTTCGCTTTCTGTGCACTGCTGCGGGAAAAAGAACAAAATGGCCACCTGTCAATCAGAGAACAAGCTCCAAGCAGGGACCAAAATAACCTTTAAAGGAAAGATGGACAAATGGGGTTCCCATACTGTATTTTAATATTTCCTTATGAATGTCTGCTTGTTGTAAAAAAAATAAATTGACATTTCAAAGGCATATTTTTAGCTCCGTTATGTATCGATTGTGGTGCTTCGCTTACTGTCAGTCTTGTAACCTCGTCATTTTGGCTACTCACTTAGCCACATGTTCAGGCTAAAACACAGGAAGCAAACAGGACTTCAGGGATTCCCAAATGCACAGAATGACTAACCAGAAAGTACTCATCACAACTTAACTGCCCTCCAAAGGTACAAAATGAGAGACAATATCTGAACCGTGTAGTTTGGATAGGCAAGTCCTCTCTTGGTGATTGATTCATTTCCATTTGTTTCTTGTTTACCAAGTCCTTAATGAAAATGTTCCAACCAGAAAGTTGGGGTTTTTTTAAACCTGTTTATAATTTTCCTTGGGTTTGTATGCCTTCTCTAGCAAGAGTGTGGTGCATCCGTGCAGACTTTGGCCTCGGTTTGAGTAACGCTTTCTCAAAGTTTATTGAAAAGTAAACACTACAGGGCTAACTTGATGGCAATTCCTCTGTGTTTATTTTAATGCATTTTAATCTCATCCTAGAATAATTCTGACTTTGTAGCCAATGGGGCAGCTTTAGCATGTCCTAAATAATTTCAGGGAATGCTTACGCAATCATCACCCATGCAGAAAATAATAATTAAATATTAGTCTTTCCCTAAGCAGTGTAATCAGTGCTAATGCATTATGATTAATCTGGGTAATTTTTTCAACTCCTGAAAGCATCAATGTTCTAACGGATATTTTCCAGATATAAAAACCTGTTTTGAAAGCAGCCAGATTTAGATGCAAACTCAAGGTCTTAATGGATGTGCTGCAACATCTATCTGAGCACAAAACAATTTCTGTTAACTATTAACTTCTAAGTAAACACTCATGGGCCCAATTCTATAGATGTTATTCAAGCAAGTAGTCCCATTGACTTCAATGGAAATAGTTGCATTAGGGTCTGTCAGAGAACGCCTCAGCAGAAGATAGGTGTTTTCAACAAAGAGATTGTAATATATAGTTCAAAGTAGAACAAGCATTAAACATTAACATTAAAGTGTTTAGCATCCAAAATGGAGAAGTAGCTTCTATATAGAAATATTTTCTGTGCAATTGTTGCAAGATAATCAAATGTCTCAGCAGAAAAATCCTTGCGATAAGGTCAAATCCTCAAAGAGCACTGGAAGTTAGCAACACATATATCGTCACACCATCACACCATGTCAGACCAGTTGTCCATCTACTCCAATACCTGTCACCAACAGTGCCCATTACCTGATGCTTGAGAGGAAAGTGTGAAAATCCCAGTGGCATTTATTGCATAAACACAACTGAGAAGAAATTTCTGTTCATCCTCTGATAGGAATTATGCCTTTAAACTTGAGGGTTTATATCCCTTCTAATTCCCTTCCCTCCCCATGTACACATCCATGACTCCATCTAATATAGCAGTGGATGTTTTCATTGCTCATATAAATGTGAAAACTCACCCTTATATCAAAATGTGGTCTTAATAGTCTGACTTTACCTTTTGAATACTGAAAACCCAGGGCAAAATGTATCTATACCTGTTATCAGTACATCATGCAAGTCTTTCTTTATTATTTAAACTGTCCAAAAATAGTAAAAGGCTATCCACCCCCACGTGTGTATAGAAGTTGCTTTATTCACCATTTAAAGCTCTATATTCCTGTGATTTAACAGAAGTGCATAGCTTTACAGGACTTTAAAAATGGATACAGCAGTTTAAATTAGCCCTCGTTAAATGAGGTGTTAAATTGGAAGCACTATGTTTTACAGCACTTTAGCAACCTACAGCACTTCAAATAACTTCTGTACACTAGTCAGATTTCTGACCAGTGGAGAAGCTCTAGCCTGGAAAGTGCAGGGAGGCTCAGAGGTCACCCCCATCAAGCACTGCATTTGTCATTTGTCATGTTTAAGAGTGCTGTAATTTTATAGTGCTATAAAAAGTCCTCTAAATTTCAGCACTGTAAAACACACACAGAGCACTTCTGTACACACCCTAAAAGTTGTGAGAGTATTGAAAATAAGGTGGTGTATGTGAACTTTTTAATAGCAATGTAGGCCTGTCATACTTCCTGTATGGTTACAAATTTTAAAAAAATTGAACATGAGAGCTTGAGAGCAGTTCTGAGTGTCACGTTGTTTGTGCTAATATAACAGATTCATGAGAAATATCTTCACTTAAATAGCAAAAACTCAGTTATTTTTCAACTGAACCTTAGTGACAAAAAAGTGAAGTCCCCTCAGTTAGGAGTTCCATGGTACAAAAGTCATTTAATCAAAAGCAAAAAATAAGCAGGAGGGTGGCTGAACATTGGAGGTGCCTCTCACTTACAGAGGTCTGGAAGCATACTATGATTTCACTTATGGAGTAAGTAGAGATTTAAGATGCCTTCATTAAAGTTTCTTTTGTAAGAAGTGACTAATCATTGTGAATTTCTCAGGAAATTTCAGTATTTTGGGGCTGTGTCCCATTTCTCTAAAGAATCCCTAAAATGGGATTTTTGTCCACATTTTGAAAAAATGGTTCTAAATTGGCTAAGCCTTCTCCCTGATGGTTCCTGACGTGTCTGCTGAGAGGACGCAACATGATGCTGCCTGGTGCTGAGTGAACATGGCTGTACTGCTTCAGGTCAAGAGGTACTTGCAGATTACATCCCAACAGGATGTTCCAAATGTTCACTGCATTTGAAATAATTAGCTCTGCTATTTATCTGCTGCACAGCAGTAAGGTCACTACCAAACAAAACCAAAATGGTATAGGTTACATCCAGACCCAGAGGCATTTGGGGCATCCAGGACTGTCCCTGATTTTGTTCCCCAAGATCTGGTTGTTTAAAGTCTTGTGTCTCTCTTCCCTCCGCACTGGAAAAGTGGTTATGGATTATAGCTAGAATAGAGGTTCAGGACATATGCATGACTCCTGAGAGGCTGGCCAGGGTTGTGGGCTGGACCTGCATCTTATTTCCATTAGCTGCTTAGTGGTTTCTCCTGGCCATAATACCCAAGGAAAGAAGCAGTGCCACATGAGAATCAAATGTATATTAAGGGCAATGTCTGTTTCTGAAAAATTGAACTGAATGTATTCAATAAGCTCAACTCCCATAGTTTGAAATAGGGTCCAAAGACATTATGTTTCAAGGTACCTGTCCCTGGGGATTGTTTTTTCACTGTTATGAGCTAAGAGGATAAAGATAACAGTATCTCTAGCAGGTGTAGTTTAATGTCATCCAGAAAATTAATGAATTCTATCCCTGGCCTGGGAATCACACAAAACCCTCCCATCAGTAAAATTGTAACAGATTATTTCCAGGAACTCCTGCGATCCCTTCTGGAAAATCTCTGAAAAGGTCCAAAGTGGTTTTGGGTACCAGTCCAGAACACTAATCTTCCAGAGGAGGCATTTTCCAGTGCCATTCACAACTCAGCGTGCGTCTCAGCACATTTCATTCTTGACTTGCTGCCTAACCAGTACCACCATTCCCAAAGAACAGAAGTATCCTGACCTGCCCCAAGGCTTTGCTTTACTCTGTTTCAATTTACTGTGACAAAGTGCTACTGAAAACCTAGTCCTATAGTGCCACTTACAGGATGCTTAGTTAATAGTTAGTGATAAGGTGGTGTGCAGCAATCTTAGATATCCTCAGATGAAGTATCAAGCTGACTTCAAAATATAAGATCACTAATATATTGTTATTGGGCTACAGCAGCAGAATGGTTAAGGTGCCATATCAGAGGGACAAAGATATGAGTTCAAGCCTTCCTCTGGCAATGTACTGAAGACTATTTCTACTTGACAGGGCTGTGAATGACCATTATGGAGTCAAATGAAGCCAGATATATGGTTTATGTTAGCCACATCATTTTTTTGCGTGACATTGGTTGCAGAAGCTGGTGCATCTTAACCATTTTAGGTGTTTTAAGCTCAGGTGAATCGAGTGACGGACTGACGTGACCATTAATACCATAAATGTAGGAAAAGATAAAGTTTTTCAGGAGAAAGAGGGAGGAACTCTATAAAAACAGGGTATTTGTTTTATGTGAAGGGAAGTTTGCTTGATGCAAGTCAAGAAAATGTCAGGTAACAACACCCAGAGGCTTCACACAAGGTGTAATCTTATAAAAAATCAATGAGTTTAATTCACAGCACATTTTCTATAGGCCCTAAAGTCTAGGGGCTTTGGAGATTTCATTGATACAAAGCTTTTTGGGGTGCAAAAGCCCTGATCCCCCTTCTATTTACAGCCAGGGTTGGGCTAATTAAATGAAGCTCGGTTTCAGCCTCCAGCTGCGTGGTTCCTGTATCTAATATTCTTTTGCTATAACAATGCTGCCTGCAACATGTTATATCGTGTACAAGCACATAGGGAGAAACATCATCCCGTTTGAGTTTACAAGAGCTTAACAATGAAAGCACAGATCCGGCAAAGAAATCTGTGGGGGCAGATTATATGGGATTTTCTGTGTCGATTGCTTTTTGTAGAATCAGGGCTTTACAAGAGAAAAAAATCTCTCATGAGGGATGTCACAGGGGGATGGGGAATTAAGCACAAAAGCACAGAGGGTTGTGTGAGCTTCTTGCATTGGTTGTTTTTATTCATTATCCAACCTTGGCAATGCCTTTGTTAGTCCATCTGCTGTTCAGTTTTGTGACTCATGAGTGACTGCTCTAGGGTTGCTGGCTAATTAGTAGCTTTTACCCATTTTTAAAATTTATTTTCCTCCTTCCCTGTCACTCACTTTACTGATCTCTTTCACTTGCTTAAGTGTTTTGTCTTTCTTCTAAAATTGTCTCTGTTTATATTTTTAACAGTACCTATTTATACTCCTCTCTGATTGTATTAGCTAATTTTGTTTATCTGATAATGCAGTAACTAAAGGTAGAGAAACCATGGGCTCTTCCATTGGGGGTGATTCCACACTGTAGCACCAAGGATGGGGCTGGACAGTTCTTCTGCAAATTCTGGGCTGAATCCAAGTTAAGTGATTAATACGAGGCTTTAATTCAGCCCGTAATAGCTATCTTTCAATTTTCTGAGTCACTTTAGGCCATTTATAGATGTTAGATTTTTCTAGGTTTAATCAGGCCTGCAGCTGTGGATATCTGTAATCCAAATTAAAATTGGCTCATCCAAATTAACTAATCCTCAATGAATGAGGATTAAAATTAATTTAGACTAGGACAGTCCAAAATTAGGCAATTTAAACTGTATTCATTAACATGTATATACAGCGTTGCTTTTAGGAAAAACAGTCCTTAGGAACTCAGATAAGCATTGCAAATATCAGTCCCCTCAAGGGAAGCTCAGTTGGGTTTTTGCAACACAGCAGAGACAATCAGGCACAAAGTAACACCTTTACAAAATCAGATATACCAACAACACCTCCTCCTGACTAAATATCAGTATCTTGACCCCATCTCTGCCCAAGCACTTGGGCTACAGGTCTGTGAAGAATACAGCAAACCCCCTTGATCCTCTATTAACTCTTCTTTTGAATTAAAATTTGATTCAAACTGTGTGATGCAAATCAGTTAACATGGTTTAGAAAATGGTGAGCACATCTACAAGTGGCCTTAAAGACTAGGGAGCATATCCAAAACAGGATTAAGGTACCCAGAATGGTTCTAAAAAGGGCTTAGGTGGATTTAGATGCCTTACCTAAATCCAAAATTGCAATTTTGAAAAACTCAGAAAAATTGCTGCCTAACCTGAGAGCCAGTCGTGGGAATTAACTAATTAATTAACTAGTTAAAAAGTTAAAGAAATGGCTAACTTTTAACTTTAGTTACATTTTTCAGCTGTTAACTTTTAACTTTAGTTAAAAAAAAGGTTAACTTTAACTTTTTTAAAGTGTAAGATAAAAGTTTTATAAAATTGAAATCCAGCTTTCCCAGAGTTCTGACATAGCCATGCTCTAGGATTTACGTGGAACAATATTTCTTTATTGAAACTCTAGGACTTCTTGTTTGAGCGACAGAGAGTACTGTGCCTTCCTATGAGATATGGTCTCTTAAGAACTACAAGTCCCAGAGTTCCTTAGTTCATGCTGGCATTTTTTCTGCCTTTGCAGAAGTCAACAGGGCAGCCAGTTGGCTGCATGAGAGGGAACAAGCACCAGCAAGCAGAGACATTGATCCCAGTAAGAATGGGAGCAAGTAGTGAGGGTGAAGCAGATGATGACTTTTTTAATTTTCATGAAGATCCAAACCAGGGCCCATGAAGTTAAGCCATGAATGGTACGTGCCCCCAGCGGCTGGAGGCACACGGCTGCACCGCCAGCGGCAGGAGTGGGGAGCTCCCGCAGACGTCGCCAGCACTGTCGGCAGCAGGGGGCGAGGAGGAGGCAGCGAGCGCTGACCAGGGGTCAGTGACCACCTGCGGGAGCTGCTGGCAGTGGCGGTAGTGGCCAGGGGCAATCATGGACTGCCCACAGATGCCGCCGGCAGTGGGATGGCCTTTTTGCAGGGGGTCCACCACCACGCACAGTGGGTGCATGTGCACCCGCATGCACCCCTACACGTCGCTCCTGAGTTGAGCATTACTTCTCATCTGTGAGAATCTTATCTGAGATGTCACCTACTATGAGAAAACTATTCATCCATTATAACACAAGCATTCCCTCATCTACCCATGTAGAGTGATTGTTCAGTAGTGGGGGCTTAGTTTTGCAGGACAGAAGAGGAAAATTGTCAGATGTAAATTTTGAAATGCAGCTTTTGCTGAAGTTCAATAAGCCTGTTGAAACAGTTTGTGCTGTTTTCTTTTTCTCATTTAAACTGATTTTCTCATTTCAGTCTAATTTTGATTTTCAAACACGTTCATTATTTCTATTTCAGATGTATTTCATACCCTTTTGTTACCTTTTGAGCAATAACTTTTGTAACAACAGAGGTTTTCTCTGCAACACAGCTTTCATTTGTCACCTGGCTATGAATATCTCCTTTCTGTTATTCTAGTATACCTATATGGTGCATTGACTTTTACAAAGTACTTCTCAGGGAGAGGGTGAGAAGGATCTAACATTACATAGGTATTGGTAAATTGTTATTCTGAAAACTGTATGACAAGTATAACATTGTTATCAGGTAAAGAAGGTGAGTTCTGAGTAAATGAGTGTGCTTCTGTGAGCTTATGGAAAGGAAACCCACTCATTGCATTTGAAAATGAAAAATGATGCTAAGAGTCAATTCACTGTGTTCCACGCATTTCTCACAAATCAACTTAACTTTGAACTAGTTACTTTCTTTTTAACTTACCTTTTAACTAGTTGAAAGTGGAAATATTTAACTTTTAACTTAACTCAATTGTAAAGCCTGCTTTTAATTTTAACTAGTTACATTTTCCATAAACTTTTCCCATGACTGCTGGGAGCATCTAAACTTCACAGCTGCCTTATTCTTTGGGCATAAACTCCCCCTGCAAACTTACCTGGAACTGTTCCAGTCCTGACAGGACTGAACAATTTGATACCCAACTCACACCTAAGCAGACCTGGATCCAAAAACTAGGTGCTTTTCCACCTATATATTCTGAGGGTGTGAGGAAGGTCTATCTGATAAGTATTGCCAGAGGCCTCTATTAAAAAATATTGTTGGAGCTGCCACTTCCTTTTAAAGCACAGCTGAAGAAGAAGCTGTCTCACTGTTACATAACAGCTTGGTCATTAGAGCAATATGAGACCCCCAGTTTCAATTCCCTCCTTCTCGTGAGGGGATTCAGATGCACTTCTCCCATCATCCTGTAGCGTGCTGGATGCTATCTTGCAAACACAAACGCAGTTGCATCAACGTAAATGGGAAATTTTGGTTCATCTACACACGTCCTTGTAGGCTATTCTGGGGTACAGACACTTTCTATCCCTCTTCTTGGAAAATGTGCCACTGTTTTGAAAAGAATTCAAGATTTGGAGCTAACATTGCACCTTTTAAAGCTCTTAGAATCAAAGAGGGGTGCACCAGTGCACCCCACCCCGATCCACCCCTGAATCTTGCTCATGAATACCCAGCCCATGTGGCAAGATGCCATGCAACAGAGATAGCCAAGCTAGCTTACAGAAACCATATAGCCCTGTTACGTGGTGCTCTACCTAGGCTAGAGGAAGGGCGATACCCTGTCAGCTATGAACATTTGGGCAAGTACATATTGACATATGTATATGTATCAGTGTATCTTTTTATACGAGAAACCTTCTTGTGAGCAAATTTCCCATTTTCTAAACACAGCACAAAAGCTGAAGGATTGTGCCTGCTTTCAAAGTAGATTCATGACATTCAACAGAAAAAATGACCCGTCCTACCCACACCCTTCCTCATTGCATCTATATATCTGATGGCTAACAATAAAGGTGCTATGCTTGAGTCCTGTGGGTTTTTTTGGTTTGGGGGGGAGGTTTTTGTTTTTGGCTTTTATTTTAATGGGAAAAAATGTTGTTTCCGGTCTATAAAGCCAAAAAAAATGAGGCTATTTGCCCAGGATGAGTTTTGCCCATCTTGGCCTTTGAACCAGTATCACTTGGAAGAAAAGTTCTTTACTTGGGTGAAAATGAGGGAGCATTTTTGTGATCAGGTATTTTCTGTTTCTTTCAGATCATAGCAGCTTGTAGTTTTTCTCTAGGTTTGGAAGGTTAGGAAAAGTCATAGAAAACCTCCAAAGATTTCATCCTTTGGCAGGCTGAAAGAAATTGTCCTTGACAAAGCCAGTCCTGAATTTCAGAGTTTGGAAACAAGATGATTTCAAACACTGTAACTTCTGTCCCTTACAAGGGTTATACCTATGGGGACATCAGTGGTGTTTTAAAGAAGATGGCTCTAATCGCTGTACTGAGTGATAGGACAACCACTTAAAATTGGGAGAAATCTCACCAGGGGTGGATCTAGGACTTGGAAAATGGGGGTGCAGATCATGTAGTGTATCATCACATATAACCCAACACATATTTTTCTCCAGATAAAAACAAACTAGAAGTTTCATAATAAGCAGGGGTCTCGAGCTATATTATTCAATTTAAGCTTGAAGCAAAACCCACCCCCAACATTTTATTGAAATGTCCATTGCTATATCATATATTATATACAAAATATATATATATAAAAACACAGCAGACTAGGCACAAATAATCTAAAAATGTTGTTTCATTAGTTCTGCAGTCGTGCTACTTAAATGTGCATCTCTTTTTCAGATTCATAAAAACAAAATGAAACCTTCTTGAGCTTCCGGACAGTGCCTTCAGGGCTTCCTTGAAAGTGATTTGTCACACCTGAGCTATGCGCACCTGAGTTAAGATTTCCACACCTGAGTTAATGGCTTTAGCTAGAGTTAAAAAACAGTCTGTAAAGGTGTGAAATGGGAGCTATATGACTAGGTGCAGTGAACAGACAGCAGCATTGCAGAAGGAAAGATAGCTGGAGTAGTGAAACTATTGAAGACCATTTAAAAAGAAAGAGGGTCATTAACACCTATGGAATTAAGAGTTTAGAAGAAATCAAGGACGTTATAATGATGAGTGATTCAGTCAACTGACTGTCACTGCTACCTGAATAGAAATGCTGCTGCCACTGCCAGGTAGTTCTCTTTAGACTTTGGGTGGAGCGAGAATAAAGAGGGGTGCACCAGAGCACCCCCCCAGTACACCCCTGAATCTTGCTCACGACTTGAGGTGATGAAGCACACGACCGCACCAGGGATCTTAGAGGTAAATTTCACCTTAAATGGACCTATTTACATTAAATGAGGAAAAACTACCAAGGGCAAGAGTTTCTGGAATGTAGCCCGAGGCTTATACAGAATGATAAAATAACTAAAAAACTTGAGGAAGTCAGCATCTTTTTTTATCTAAGTACATGATCCTGCATGGTTGAGAGACCAAAGCACTCATTTCAGAAGAGATAGGGAGTATGTTCATGAGGTTCCTAACTGAGCTGAATTCCTGTGTAATGCTAGGAGCAACAACACTCACAATACAGATATAGTGAAAGGAGAAGACTTGAGATTATAATTAAAGCCACAGAAAATTAATTTCCAGCTTTGGAATTTGATAATAGCCTATACACATTTAAGTGGACAAATCACGTCTTAAAACCACATCATTAGATCTGGGGAGACAGAAAGGCAAGGGCCTTACCTACCATTTACATTTAAAGATAGCTCATATATAAAAGAATATTTAAAATGGCAGTGAAGGGGACAGTATGTCTATGTTTGTTTAAAACTGTGTCAGGAAGCCAGTTTAGGCATTTTTCATCAGGAAACTGGCTGCAGGGAAAAGCAGGAACAGCGTAACTGAGCATGTACCCTTTCTTTCAATAATCTGAACAATCTGTTCCTTTATTTCAAATGGGAGCTGTGATGAGCTACGGTGCTCAGACATAAAGCATCCTAACTGCATGAGAGCAATGAAATATTTTTTTATTCAATCCCAAACATATCTTCAATAAAAAAAATTAAAAACCAACTTCAAATTCACTGGATTCATTTAAGATCAAAGATCCACCCACTTCCTGCTTGATCGGTTTGTTTCAAATATGACATGGTCATGCCCCCTTGTGCAAAAAGCCTTCGCTGTTCCTGAGATGCTGATTAATTACTTTTCTGTGTGGTTATTTTGTTGTGAGCATTTTCATGCCACTTGTTTTCTGCAATACTTGTAAAAACAACTGATGAAAATGAGAAAAGAAATACAAATCCATTTCTACTGTCATGGCTGCCTTAGGGCCACTGGTTCTTTTTGCTTTTTAAGTTGTTTTCTTTCAGGTGACTGATGCTGCAATTTGCTCATGGACCAGATGAAGGAGGTTATCGACCTGGCACAGAAATGACCAGCATTATTCACAGGAAATCAAGTCCCCTTGCCTTGCATATGGCAGCTCAAAGCTATACACATATTCTCAACTGGAATCTGTTAGTACACAGGTATTTGGCCCCAAAGGTTTGGCACATATTGAAATCTTGTTAAAGAGGAAGTGTGGGGTGCGAGGCACTTTCATTGCCCTCAGACTTGACTGCCCTTTTTCCTTGCCAGCACCCAGCTTCATGTCAGAGGGACTCCAAAACTATTATCCAAAATAAGATAATATTTGCAGAGCAGGCCTCAGGTGTCTGGTGTCACGGTACAGAGACAGCACAATGCAAGCCATCGTTGCATGCAGTCCCGAAGTAGCGAGCAGCTGAAGGCAGGGTGGGGGCACCTTAAGGCAGTGGTTTTCAACCTTTTTTGTCCCAGGACCCATTTGTAAACAGTCATGGCCAGTCTCCACCCAGTGCCCCTCACCCCCAGTCCCGCAGTGCGCACCACCCACTGCCCCAGCACGTGGAAAGGGAAAAAGCCCACCAGGGGAAAGCCACAGTTCCCCACATTTTTCTCCTTTAAAGGAGAATCCATTTTTAAAGTTTGTTGATACATTTTTAAAGTGCATTTGTGTCCTTTCAGAGACTCTCAAGACCCACTTTCGGGATGCAGCCTCTGGGTGGAGAAACACCCCCTGAAGGGACAAACTGCTCCAGAGTGACATGTTTAAGGGTGTAGGTTGTAGCCCTGTTGGTCTACGGACAGAAGCAGCCGAGGATCTTTGGGTAAATCCGGTATCCCTTATTAGACCAACTCAAATAGCTGGAAAAAGTCTTCCTTGCAAGTTTTCAGGCACAGACGCCCTTCATCAGGCAGAGGAAGCATCTCCAGATGGCCTGTGCCATGAACGCCGCATGCCCTTAGAGGCTGCGGGGAGCACGGGGAGCTCCCACCGGTGGTGGTGGCACTGTTGGTGGCGGGAGCGTGGCAGCAGCAAGCGGTGAGCTCCCGCCAACGGCCACGGCACTGTTGGCAGTGGGAAGAACCGGGGGTGGACCCCCAGATGCCACCAGCAGCATCGGCACCATCCAGCAGTGATCACTGACTCTGTAGACGCCGCTGGCGGTGTCAACGGCGAGGAGCAGGAGTGGCAACTGCTGAGCACCCACAGGCGCCACCGGTGCCCTCCCGCAGCGGATGCACTGCCACGCTGCCAGCACTGCCTTTCCACAGGGGGTGCCCCGCCATGTTGCTGGTGCCTTTCCACAGGGGGTGCCCCGCCATATTGCTCGTGCCTTTCCACAGGGGGTGCCCCGCCACGCTCAGGCGACACAGCACCCCCTCGCACCTGGATACTAAGAAGAGTTTTCGCGCCGCCTGGAGGGGGGTTAATCAAAGATCCGGGATTCCCCCAAAGGGCCTTGTCTGCTGGGAGCGACGCGAGCCCCTCCAAGCAACCCGCTCCCCGGCCGGGGGTAGTGCCAGGGGGTGACGCCCACAGCCCCGCCTCGCCTCATCTCCCGCCCGCTCCCGGGCCCTGGCGCAGCGCGAGGCGGCGGCAGCCAGCCGGGTCCCCGCCTCAGCCCCTGCTCCTCCCCCGGCGGGGCGGCCCGCTCCCCGGCAGGCTCTTCCGGCGGGCGCTGGGAGCGCGGCAGCGGCTGGGCGGTGCGCAGGAGCAGCGGGCGCGGTGAGTCCCGGGGCCCCGGCAGCGCGGGGGAAGCTGCTGCTGCACGGCGGGGTTTGCACTGCCCCGCTCCCAGGGCGGCGGGGGTTGCCCTGCACGCGCCCCCGGGGGCCGCAGCCGCTCGCACCGCTGCGGCTGAGGGCTCAGGGGCGCGGGTGGCATGAAGCCCCACTTTGCCCTCTGTGTCAGCCCTGCCAGGGAAGAGGCTGTTTCAGTGCCTGGGTGATGCCTGCTTGAGGTTATGGAGCATCCTCAGAAAAGACAAGTTAACCTCCTGGGGGGGGTCTAAAATAATCCTCCTAGCAAAGCAGTTTAAAAAAAAAAAGGATTAAAAAATGCAGCGTGACCCCATTGAAGGGCACGTGGGATGCGTCTCGGGGCCGGAGGGTTTGGGACTGGAAGCGCCCACGGCTGCATCCTCCGGCACCGGCGGCCGCTTGGTTGCGGAATGATGAAATCTCTCTTTTAAGTTACACGCCAAAGATGGCTGCTGTGTTGAGGAGCCGGCCCCAGCATCAGGCGCGATCCGTTTCACCCGGGGACGGTGGCTTTTGTTGCTAGGGGGAAAAGAGGACCTCGCCGGCTTGCTGCGATGTGATGCTGCTTCCAGCATTGGATAGGGTTGATTAGTGCAGCTGGCAAAGTGGGCAAAGCTTGCTGGTGGAAATGGATTGATGCTGATAAAAGCTGCGTAGGGAGAGAGAAGAAAACTTGGGAACCAGCTTATTTTCTCTCTCTCTGCGTGTCTTGCTACTCTTGCCTCCCAGGCGTCAGCTGCGTGGCTTCTTTCCAAGTTTGTCACCCTTTCATTACATGGGTCCGACGCACCAAGTTTCTCATTGGGCTCCCCTAGGCGGGAAGGCTACAGGGAAAGGGGGCAACAGATTCCTTGGGACAAATGTGAAAAAAAAAAGGGATGGGAGTGCTGGTCAGGGGTTCAAAAGAAGAGTGCCAAGCGGGGACACTGAGCAGAGTTCACAGGGCAGCACCCAGAGGCCCTCGAAGGAGTGCAAAGGAGACACTGGGCAGTATGCACTGGCTCCTTGCAAGTGGGGAGGCCAGCTCGGTGCCAGTGAGAATTGTTGTTGCTAAAAGACACAGGTCTGAAATGTGCTCTGTGGGCATCAGGTAAAGGTGCTGCGTTTCCCTAAAAGATTGCACCTTTATAGGACTTAAAAAAACATGAGTGCAAAGGAGTTTAACCTCTGAACAGGTCAAAAACATTAGCTCTATGAGCCTTCCCAACACTGTGCTGCCAGCGTGCCTTCGAGTAACGGGGTCAGCTTTTACATGAGAACGTGAAGAAGCTGGAGACTGAACTCGTGAGAACATCAAAAGGCAGCTCTGGATATTTGGAGATCTGTTGGAGATGGAAGCGACACCCTGAAAGAGGCCAGTGTAGTTATTTCACAACTAAGCTGCTGAGAACGGGTAGCAAATTTTGGTAAGAAATTGAATGGGTAGTAAGTTTTTTGCTCTCAAGTTGTTCTGTGTATCAGCAGTTTTGAGGACACGGGCGCAGGTGGTGAAGTGCTTTCCTTTTTGGCATCACAGAAAAGTTGGTTTTAACATCAGCTCCCCAGGCTGTCCCCTTGGCGCCCATATCACTTGGCTCTGCTCTTTGCAAAGTAGCCCAGCTTCAGGAAGAGGGTGGGTGCCCTGTCCCAGCACAGCAGAGCCTGATGTTTAAAACTATTTTTCTTGGCGATACAGGTTTGAACCCCTTAGGCCAGGGGTGCACAAAATGCGGTCTGCCAAGCCATTCTATCCGGCCTGTGGGGCCCCTAAAAAATTTAGAAAATGAATATTAATCTAACCTGGGCTGCCTGGTTATGCGGCCCTCGATGGCTTGCCAAAACTCAGTAGGTGCCCCCTGTCCAAAATAATTGCCCGCCCCTGCCTTAGGCAGAGGAGAGGCTAAAACCGTAAGCAGGGACGTACAGAAATCGCAGCGGGACAACGGTTTCTTCCTAGCGCATTGCCAATTTCACGGGTATTTTGCGGTGTCCCCACCCCTTTATGCTAGTTGGCGGAGAAGCCCCACCCCTCAGCGCTGATTGGCAGAGAAGCCAACAGGAAGGAGGGACAAGGAGGCAGCTGTCATCTTGATTGCTGGCTGCCCTTCGTGTACCCCGCCCCTCGGCACCGATTGGCAGAAGCCCTGGCGGAGGGAGGAGGGACGAAGGGGCAGTCACCATCTTGATTTGTGCCATCCCGGCACCCAGCACCTTCCCCTCTGGCAGCCAGCATTTCATTTTTATTAAGTTATTTTTAATTATTGATTTCACGCTTTCTGTGAAACCACAAATTACCTAGGTCCCTCATCATGAGATGTAGCGACTGAGCTATCTTTCAAATGAGGGGTGGAGGGAAGCACTAGCTTTTGGCTTGGCTATGTTTTAAAACAGTAGTTTTCAACTCCCTTAAGCACAAGGCACCTCTTGGAAAATGCCACTTCTTAGTTTTACCTTGGTTTTGACTACAGAAAAATAACGGAGCAGTTTTTATGTTGCAAACAATTTAGAAGGACTACTCCCATCCTTCGGCCTCTACTGGCGTCAGTCGGACCCTTTTGCTCTCTGACGGGGCCTGCTGTTTTGGAGCCAGCACCTGAGACTCCAAACTCATCCAGAGCTCGGAGCAGTGGGATATGTGCAGACCAAAAAACCAGGGGCAGTTATTCCTTTATCTGCTAGCAAAGCTAGGGATACTTGTATAAGGAGCCCTGGTAGAAGTGGAAACCCGGCCTCACTGATGCCGATGCAGTTTCCTGTTCTGGAGTTGCTGCTGCCTTGCTAATGCTTTTGTCTGTAGATTTGTATCTGCTCTCAGGATGCCTAAAAGCAATCCTTTTCTGTCGTTTAGTAGTATTGGTAATGTCCCCCACCCTGTCATACCAGTAACTGAGAGCAATACACCCACCAGTACGTTCTTACCTCAGTTTATGCTTGGGTCACATACACAGGGTGACGTTCACTACTGCAAGAAAAAGGAAATTTTATTTTTAATGAAAGCTCAGATTCTTTCATAACGGATAGCACTCACCTGGTGAAGAGTCCTACTTGCTGTCTCCAACTGGACTTTACCAAGTCTTTGGTTGAAATAAACTTGGAGGTACTCTCATTTATGTTAGAAAAATAGAATGTAAAAGCATGTTAAATATTAGTAGTCCAATATTGGTAGGAAAGATGGATTAATTTTGTGTCCTGATGCATGAATTAGTGCTATGGTACTATAGGCACTATAATATGGAAATAAGGCACCATGATGTGGAAATATGATGCACAATAATGTGCTAATATACTGTGGTCCCTCAACAAACGTTTCACAGGACAGCTCATGATCCTGTATCCATCTGAATTTTGGTACAATAACATAGTAGTCATCACCAATAGGAAAGAATGATTTTTTTTTTTTTTTTTTTTTTTTTTGTTAATAACAAGATCAACTTTTCTTATACCTGTAAGTTTAGACACGACGCTCTTCCGATCTCGGATGAGCGGTTCAGCAGGAAGTTACCAAGTGGTGGGCCCTTCAAATACATATG
>NW_017728914.1:22069880-22071738 GCF_001723895.1 Crocodylus porosus
AATAACATAGTAGTCATCACCAATAGGAAAGAATTTTTTTTTTTTTTTTTTTTTTTGTTAATAACAAGAACAAAATCAACTTTTCTTATACCTGTAAGTTTAGTCACAGCTACGTTAGTGCTTTTTATGAGTAATTTAACATAAAGTTACCAAGTGGTGGGCCCTTCAAATACATATGATGTCTGAGTAATTAAATCGTATATAGTTGGTTAATACATATAATTTAAAAAAATCATATATAATTACTGTTCCATTTTCATTGAATAGTCAAGTTAATGTCAGTGAAGGGCTCTGTAGCTACAGAACATTCAATTTTGCTTTCCACAGAAGAAGTGAACTTTGAAATGCTACAGTTGAAAGTTAAATGCCTGATAACTCCTGAATCTGCAATTTGTAAACTCATGGCAACTAATGCTGCTGTTAACCTTTAAACAAAGTTTAAAGTCTTAAGTCTATTACTATTGCTGAGTCTGTGGCAAAATTAAAAGCAGTCATTGTCTAAAAATTGTTGTTTAGACTTTGTTCTGATTATTTTTCAAAGTAATGACACACAGTTGCTTTAAGTAGATTAATTTTGTCCTCTACTCCTCATTAGGTTTTGATTTAATTGGAGGAAAGGAAGGCAAACTTGTGTGTTTGGCAGTACAGCTTTCAGGCCATTTCAGAAATGGTAGTAGGCTAAAACCAATGAAAAAGTTCATTGTTAAAAACTTTACAAAGTTTTGCTTGCTAACCATGTTTGTTTCTACATTTGTGTCAAAGGCAAGCATTTAACTGTTACATAAATATTTTTGTTTGTCAGCCTTTCCTAAAATATGAGTCTCCTTGAATTGTGAAAGTCGTTTCAAGTTGACCTTTCAGTGTAAATTATTTTAGTTGCTGATAAGCCTGCATAATTAGTTTTGTTTTTCAGCCTCTTGCTGATGAGTTGTGTCAAAGGGAATGCATTTTAATTCATTCCAGATTTTGAAGCCTCAGTGATTTAAAATCTGTTGGCACCATTGATTCAAGGTGCTAATCTATTAAGTGGGTGATTCCACTCTGCAAGCCATTGTTGCATAATTATACCTATGGAAAAAAATCAAAGTTTCCCAGAAAGCCGTTAATTATTTAGTAGTTATTAAAGTCTGACTTCATCAGATAAATATTTTCATGACAAATTTGTGCATTTAGCTCCATCTTTAAAAATGTTTTTCATTTGTTAGGAATCGGATCAATTTGTATTAATATTGGACCAAAACATCCTTTAGTTTTCATCTCTTATGATTTTTATCCTCAGTGGTACCTGAGTCAGTGCTGTCCC
The DNA here is from genome assembly GCF_001723895.1 of Crocodylus porosus. Classification (NCBI taxonomy): domain Eukaryota; kingdom Metazoa; phylum Chordata; order Crocodylia; family Crocodylidae; genus Crocodylus; species Crocodylus porosus. Next base: position 22,071,184 of record NW_017728914.1, read on the forward strand.
ACTGGCAGCTCAGAGGCTGAATACAGTCCCCAAGGGGTTAATTGTGCCCCCTCCCCACTCCCACCCAGCTGCCACTGCCCTTATGGCTCCAGCTCCAGCAACAGCCAGGGGGCTCCAGGCTCCCCCTCCCTTCTCCAGCTCCACTTCCAGCAGTGTGGTGCAATACAGCTCAGACCACCGTCTGGGGCCCCTGCACAGCGTGGTGCAGCAGGGACCCTGGGGCTAGGGAGGTTGGGGTGCCTACATGGCATGTGCTAGCGTAGCCTGTGCAGCATGCAGCCCCTGCTGGTGTGGCCTGGAGGACACATGACCCACAGCCTTTTAGAAGCTGGACAGCATTGCATAGGGTATTGTTGATTATAATTACATGTACCTTAATGATGTTAGTTCTGATCTATATCATGTTAGTGGAGTTACACTAGTGAAGTACTACCGTAGTATAGGGTCATAAGCTTTATGTTTGAGAGCAGTATTTTCAGCTATGGTATAAAAATTAAGTGTCTTTTTTTTTTTTTTTTTTTAAATTTTGACGAGTTTTGCTGAATAGAGGGGAAT
>NW_017728914.1:22071838-22078068 GCF_001723895.1 Crocodylus porosus
TACCCCCTCCACCTTACAACTTTTAAGTAACTACAAATTCTGGATCATCAAAGTTTGTATCCAGAGCACATATTGATTCTTTCGACTCGGATCATTTTAGTTTCCATTCTGAAGTACAGCAAATAAACTTGAACCAACGCATCCCTGTTTCCTTTGTTTCTTAAATTTTGACGAGTTTTGCTGAATAGAGGGGAATAATCACTTCCCTTCACCTACTGGCAACACACCTACCCAATGCAGCCCAGTATGCTGTTAGCTTTGAAGGGCAACATGGGCACACTGCTGGCTTTTAAATACTCATATTCAGCTTATTATCTACTGTAACCTCCAGGTCCTTTTCTGCACAGCTGCTGCCCAGCCAGTCAGCCCCCAGCCTGTACACACGGTGCGTGGGATTGTTCTGTCCTAAGTGCAGGACTTTGCACTTGTCCTTGTTGAACTTCATGTGATTTCTTTTGGCCCGGTCCTCCAATTTGTCTAGGTCACTGAATCCTAAGGCACCAGAGGTAACCAGCTGAGTTCCCTAATCTCTCAGGAAGAATAAAGAAGCCTCTCCTGTTGCCCCTTCCTCCTTGTGCTTCCTCCAGGTCTCCCCCTTACCTCAGGGCTTTGTTCCCTATCCTCCTGTGAACTTGGTTTAAAGCCTTCCTCGTTAGGTTAGCAAGCCTGTTTGCAGACATGGTCTTCCCTGTCTTCATCAGGTGGATCCTGTCTCTTCCCAGCAGTCCTTCTTGGAACAACATCCCATGGTCAAAGAAGCTAAATTCCTGCTGGTGACACCACTTGCACAACCATGCACTGATTTGCAGGATGCATCTGCTCCTGCCAGGACCCTTCCCCATGGCTGGAAGGATCAAGGGATACACCGCCTTGTGCCCCCATCCTTTTCACCCTTGCACCCAGAGCCCTGTAGCCACTCTTGATCTGCTCAGGGTCACCCCGGCAGTATCATTGTCGTCCACATGGATGAGCAGCATGGGGTAGTAGTCAGAGGATCGTATGAGTCTCAGTAATCCTATGACATCTCAATCTGGGCTCCAGGCAAGCAGCAGACCTCCTGGGGTAACAGGTCAGGCTGGCAGATGAATACCTCCGTCCCTTGCAGAAGGGAGTCTCCAACCACCATGCATCCATTCATTTGTTCATTCAGTCATTCAAACAAAACCTGTGTTCTTCATACTCGCATATATTTTCCCAAGGTTTCAACCTGTGCCAAATGTACCATATAAAGTATAAGATGTTGAAGAGAAAGAAAACATTTTCCTTATTTGCAAATGAAGGCCCTGATCCTGTAGTAACATGCCCTCATAAAGCTCTTGGCAGTTTCAGGGCCCATATCCCATGCTATTTTTCTCTAAGAACTGGTAGATTCATTGCTTCCCGTTGCTGTTGTCTGCTGTCAAAACTGATGCTGTTCAGATTGTAATAGTTATCCACATATTTATGCTGAGACTTTACTATAAGTGTGGGTGACAGTGTTAGTGCTGAGTCCTGTGGGGGGTTTTTTAGCAAATATATGGAAGACTTAAAAATATGGGCAGGGCCTGGAAACGACCATTTTTCTAGAGTTCATGTACAGCAAACAAAAAACAAGGTCACTAACAAAAGCACCTCTTAGTAAGGAGCAAAAAAAAATGCAGTAAATAAAGCCAGTCCATGAGTATCAGGTGATTATATTTTCAACTATTATTATTCAGCTACTATCGAATCATTTATTTAACAAATATGTTTCAGTGTTAGACCAGCTCTTAACTGGTCCCATTCTATTTTGTGAATTTATCATGGGATGAATGTTTGTGACATCAAGTTGATTCAGTAAATTTTTTTGCAACTGTCTAGTTGGTCTAATAAAAGATATTGCCTCTACCATACTGACTGCTTTTGCTTATAGACCAACGTGGCTACAGCCTTTATCCCCGTTCAGTAAATATATTTTTCTGCTATTCAGACAGATCTGTAATTCATTTAAAAACAAGTTCTGTTTTTAATGAATTACATAGGAGGTTGAGTGTTGTGCACACAATATTTGAAATGTAACTTTAATCGGCACACAAACATTTAATTTAAACTGCAGGAAAATAGCTTGGGGAAGTGTTGCTGGGGAGGAGTGCTCATGGGTGTTTGTGAAGTTAATAAAATTCTCAGAACAAATAGGACAATTGTCTGTACGGGAGTACCACCCAGTCATGTCAGTGGGAGATCTGTGGATGTAATTGCATTCTAATCATTATTGGATACTTTGTCTCTTTTACACCTATTACTTTTCCTGGTTTCTCAGACTCTTGACTGGGACTTGGGAGACCTGGATTTTATCCTTAGTTTTGCTTCGGCTGCTTGGTGACACCAGGCAAATTCCTGTTCTTTATCCTGATCTTTATAATTTACAGAAACTGTAATGTTGACTACTTTTGCAAAGAGCTCTGAGATCTCTTGAGAAAAAGACTTAACGCAAAAATCATGGATTGTTGTATCCAACTGAGTCACATGATATGGACAAGTACCAGTTGTTAGAAAGAACTTGGCATACAAGATCAGCATTCAGAAATGTTAGTTTGATATTATTGCTACATAATCCCATTTAATATTGTTGAAATAGGAGATGGGGAAACTTGCACTTGTTTTAAGAGTCTTGGAAATGACCTTGTGTGTGACAGCACAGGCTTCTGTTTATGGAAAATATAGCCATGTCCCCAAAACAGCATTGCACAAGCATCTGATCTCAGATCTTCTGCAGTAAAGAACAAGATTGTCTTATTACTTGTCTAGGGGTATATTTAGTTAGTCAAATGATCCTTGTCACGTTGAGTGTAAACTAGAAAGAAAAACCTTTAGATTTAACAATAGTGTTCACTGGATGCAACTTACATTCTCAATTTCTGGTTTTTTGTTTAATCCAGGGATGACAGAGATGCAGCCTGCATGCTACCAGTGGGTCTCGGACTGCACAGGCCTTGTGCCAAACTGGCCCTACTCGCTGCCTGCAGGGCCAGAGCCTAGACCACACTGCGTGCAGCCCACAGGGCTGGTCCAGGGTGCCCACTGCATGTGTCACCCACACTAGACTGGCCCCATGTGCTGAATCCAGCGCATAGAGCCACTCTGGACCCGATCCTGGCCATGTCACATCTCTGTGCCACTCACTTGGTCCTCGGGGTCTGATGATCCTGACAGTCCTGGACTTGCCAGCACCCTGTGTACAAATGCAGTTTGCTGTGTGCTTTTGGACTCTGTTTTAAGGGCAAAATTATCTCGGCTTCTCTAATACAATTTAGAGTCTTCCTGATGCCAGAACCAATTGGAGAACTAGAAATAATTATCCCTGTGATTACCCTGTAGTGTGCACAACGGTAATTGTTATTATTTCAGCAGTGTTGACTTGCCATATGCTGAAATCAATGATAGTTTGTTTGAAGTTGTAAAATGTTTGTTCGTGGACAATCTAAAGGCAGAAGGCATTAATGCCCTTTTTTCACTATTGTGAATCGGACAATACAGACTAAATGTAAACTGTTACTTGAAGTTTGTAGAAGTAAGCTCAATTTTTTTTTCTCATAAAGCATAGTTGCAACTGAAAAGAAACCTGTATAGCTGTAATGCTCATACATAATGGCATGTGTGCTGTCAAGGTGAGTGGGAACAAATACAACCTTTTCAAGATTATTAACAAATTCACTGACCATTAATATTGGTCCCAGTGTGAATGCTTGATCATGTTAACCAATTTCCATTTATGAAAGAACTTTACTTGTCCTCATTCCTAATTTCCTTCAGAAACGTATCTTTCAAGCACTTATCCTTCCAGAGTGCTTTAAATTGTATTTGCTAGTCCTCCTTTGTCCACTGCTTTGTTTTTCATTTACAGCAGCTGTTTTGCATACTTGCTATTTATCCTTGCAGCCATGGCCAATGTTCAATATAAAATCAAGTATGGGAAATTGTGCCTTTGCATATTTAGTTTTCAGAGATTTCAGTGATGACCAAATACCAGTAAAGAAGTATTTGGGCTATCTGAATTTTCAGTAGGTCTTGACACCTCAGAGAACTGATGGTACTTTCCATAGCACATTAAGTGAAGTAAGGCCAACCAGATGGGATCACAGAGTTTCGACTACTTTAAACCAGTGGTACGTGACCTTTTCAGCCCACAGGCCAAATGAGCAATGCCAGATCCATCTGCTAGCCAGATCTAGTCCATGGACCAAATCCAGTGCATAGTGCCACTGCATGGGGCTTGGAAATTTGGCAACAGGGGAGGAGCATTAGTGTTAATTGCCACTGCTCCCCCACCACCAAATTTCTGGACCCGTTGGTAGAACCGTTGGGCAGCCTACATCGGGCCTGTGGGCGGGGGGTTGAGCCCCCCTGATGTAGACGGTGTGTAATGAAAGCCCGCAAAGGTGCTATACATGCTGCATAGTTCAAGAGCTTAAGTAACTCCTTTATCAGCTTTCTGGCATCCAATAAGAACATGGCTTTTTCCGCACCAACTGTTTTTACTTGTGCTTCTGGTGTTGGGCTACTTATGGGTAGGAAGGGAGGTTGAGACTTTGCTTTCTGGGAGAATATACTTCATTCTCCACAGACTTCCGAAATGCTGCCGAGGTAGGAAAAAAAAGACTTGGATGTTTCTAGGATATATGGACTGGTTCTTACTGCGGGTTGTTTTTTTTAGTAGTTGTTTTCTGAACTGCCTTTTTTTTTGTTCTTTTTTTCCTCTGAACATCTAGTCTTGACCAATTAGGCTCAGGGAATTCAAACTGCTTTTATAATAGGCCTGGTATTTGCCCACTAATGGACATCAACCAAGTAAAAGAGAATCTGAATTCCCGTGAAAATATTCACCAGTTTGTTCTTGCTAAACAACAAAGAGCAGTCCACACTAATGATGTCGCAAACCAAAGTTTAATTGCTGAGCTCCAACGTTTTCAATCGTGTTCTTACAAACAATACTTGTCTTTGATCACAATGTGAAAGAATGGCCTGTGGGAAGGATCACCAATTCCCACCATCTGAGGTCTTGTATGTTACAAATACAAAATACACTGGCTCATTATTCTCTACTAAGTTTGTGGAAATAACTGTTTTTCCCAAATACAGTTAGGCTGCATTCCTATGCTAACTCCATCCAAGGGACAATTTAAATATGAGGGTTATTATGCTTTAATGTCAGAGTATTTCTAACTGACCTAAATCTGTTGTTTTAATTTCTTTATCACTTTTTAGGTGCACATATCCCTTTTTCTCACTTTATGGTGAAGGGTGGGGTGGGAGGGGAATGCTTGACACACATTACTGTGGAAGTAAAACTTCCCCAACTGCACCAAGTCCTGGGACCTCTTGGTCAACCTCCTCCTGGCTTTGGCCAACCTGGCCATTCATAAAATGAGGAAGGAGGCTCTGGCTGGGAGGAATCTGGGTGAGTGCAGGGCTGCTTTCCTGGCACTTCTCCGCCCATGTCTCTGGACAGAGTTTCACTGGATGCCATTCACAGGGCAGTAGGCACTGGCTGGTGTACTCTGTTCGATATCCACTTCTGATGCCCTAGTTGTTAACCTATGACCTCCCTCCTATTCCTGTTTTCTTTTTTGTTCTCCCAAGCAATTAGTTGGTATGTCCCCAATGGCCACCCTTCTTAAGTGGGGCTTATAGATTTTGTGATGGGCTGAAGCCCATGATATCAGGGCACATCAGATAGCATTCCCTCTCTGCCACTGTGTGACACAGGCCTAAGACTACAGTATAACCAGGTTGTTGTTTGGGGGTTTTTTTCACTGTTCTTTTCTCACTTGAAGCCTCCAGCATTTAGGCTAGATATAGACATTCAAAAGGCCCAAGGCTGAATGAATTCAGTCTTTGCAGGTTAGTCTAAACTGCACAGATTAAATTGAAACAGAAGTGAACAGACATTTACCTTTGATTCAGGAATTGCAGCCACATGCCTGCATGGCTCAGGCCAGAAGCCAGGGGTGCTAGAGCTTGGCTCTCTGACTGTGTCTTCACTACCTCTTCCTGCTGCCCCTGAGGTCTCTGGGATTTGCAGTCCAGAATTACAACAGCAGGACTTTGCAGGGTTGCTCATTGCTTCTTCTTCCTGCTTTCAGGTACCTCTGGGATTTGTAGTCTACAGTTGCAGCCAGCAGTAAATGGAAAGGAGTGTTTAACTCCCCCTCCCTGGCCCCAGCTGGGGTTTGCCAGGGGGAAGAGTATCCTCCCTTCCCCCCCCCCCCACA
>NW_017728914.1:22078168-22117498 GCF_001723895.1 Crocodylus porosus
AGCCCCCACAGTAGAGTGGGCTGCATCCCCAGCTGGGCTTGCCTCCCCCACCCCTCCCTGTCAGCCAGCCCTCACTGCTCCAGCTAGGAGCAGAGGGGCAGAACTAGCCCTGCTCTCTGGAGCAGACAGCACAGCCCAGCCCAGCCTGGGGCTGCAAAGCATGCTGGGATGCTGGGAGACTCAGATTTAACTTGAACTAGGAAGGGGTCTGGGACAGAAATTGCATAAACCAGTTTGACCCAAATCAGCTAAGTCTGATATACTACATTCAACCAGGTTTATCTTAAACCAGTTTCAGAGGTTTTAAAACTGGTTTATGTGCACTGAGCTTCTGTTCTCTTCCAGGTTTAAACCAGCTTATGATCACCTAAACCCATTTATGTGTAACTTCTCTCCCTAGCATTAAGGTCTAAGAAGGCTGTAACCCTGACTCCCATGCTATTAGCTACTTATCCCCACTGCTTCCTCCAAGAATTTGTCCAGTCCCTTTTTTAATCTAGCCAAACTATCAACTTCCACAAAAGTGGTTACAATGAATTCTACACTTTAACAACATGCTGAGAGAGAGAATTTCCTTTTGTTAGTTTTAAGCATACAACCGACTAGTTTGATTTTGTGGCCCCTTTGCTCACCAGCTCTCGTCTTGAGAGAGTAAATAATAAACCCTTCTTTACTTTATTTTTGCCATTTAGTATTTTGTAAACCCTTCTCCTGCCCTCCCTCAAGTGTCTCTTTTCTAAACTGAACAGACCTAGTTCTTTAGTGTTTCCTCATGTTGAAGCCCCTCCATACCACTGATAGTCCTCACTGTACCTTCCCTAATTCTTCTATGTCCTTTTTGAATTGAGGGAACCAGGGCTGGGCACTGTATTCAACATAGGGTCACCCTATGGATTTATGAAGGGGCATGATGATGCTTTCCATGTTGTTCACAATTCCCTTCGTAATCCTCAGCATTTCGTATGTCTCTTTGATGGCTGCTGAGCACTGAGCTGATGTTTTTATCAAACTGTCCACAGTGACTCCCAGATCTCTTCCCTGTGTGGTAACTGCTAATGTAAATCCCATCATACTATAGACATAGTTTGGGTTGTTTTTTGCCTAGGTGTATCATCTCACACTTAGCTACACTGAATTGCCACCTGCCATGTAGTTGCCCATTTGCTCAATCATGCCAGGTCCTTCTGTAGTTCCTTACCCTCTGCCTTGGTCTTCACCACTTTGTGTAATTTTGTCATTGGCAAATTCAGCCATCTTGCTACTCACCCCCTTTTCTAGATCATTTATAAATATGTTAAACAGCACTATTCCCAACGCACATCCCTGGGGGGCCCTGTGGTTTGTCTTTCCATCCTGAAAACTTACCATTAATACTTGGTCTTTGCTTTCTGTTGATCTCATCGGGTCGAGTGTTTGCTTGCATATGGGTTTTTGTACAAATTTTTGTTTCATTGGAGTATGTGAATGTACAGTTGTTTACAAGGCTAGACAGACTGCTCTAGGGCTTAAACATCTGTGTTGAGGACCGCACGGACAAACATTGCTTTTATAGGACATGCAAGTCTTTGGCAACTTGAGAAACTCAGGAGTTGTATCTGTAATGTTGCTTTTATTGAAGTGGCAAAGTGCTGCTAGGTGTGTGTGGTTACTGGACACCAGTTGGTAGTGTTTTTCTTCCCACCTTTGTATCATTGGGAAAAGCAGGGTTTGAATTATGGAGCACTGGGGGGGTGGGGATTACTGAGTCCCCCCCTTTTCCTCCCCCCCCATAAGAGAGAAGATTTGAAAATCTCTAAGATTTGAAAATCATAATCTGGAGAGGTCTCCGATTTTGTATTAGGGTATCATGATTAGCAGCCCTCTTTTTAAATTTTTTGCAGACCTCTCACCCCCACCCCCCCAAGAGTCCAAGTGTAATTCAAACTCTAGGGAAAAATGACATGTATTATAATGTTACAGGTTGCTGGCTAGCCTCTTTTAAAAAAATACAGTTATTTTTACAAAACGCAACCCTTAGAATAATTTAAATCCTTTTTTGCTGTGGCTGAGATTTTAAATAAGGGTTCTCACAAAATTCAGTAGTAGAAATCATAGAGTTTAATATCTCTTGAAGTGCATCTGTTCACTTCTTCTGTGTTTCATCTTGGTTGTCAAGTTCCCTATGAGGGGAGTGTTCAAGTAAAATGAACATGAATAGCTTCAGTTGTTTGTCAGTACTTTGTGAAGCTGTTTTTTAATAACATTCCCTTTCCTTGGGACCCCTTCAAATTCAGCTACTTATTTGCTCAGAACCATTAGCAACTACGTGTCTAAAGAGAAGTTAGTATAAAAATATAAATATATTGCTGTCCTGTTAAGCTAGCTCATATGAATGACATCCTAAGACCCATTATTAAGTCTGATGCAGGTTTTTACTAAATAATGAGGATTAAATAAATTACATTCTGGGTATGTACCTGGTATAATATTCAGCATTTGTGCATCTACTGCTTTTTATTGGAAGTTTGCTTTCATTTGGCACCTTGGAGGGTTAGTTCCCTAAATATCCTACGTGTATTATGAATTACAAGAACGATCAAATTGAAATCTCTCTTTCTTTCTACAGAGTTTAAGAAAATGTCATCAACTATACCATTAAACATTAATATAAAGGAACCCCGTTGGGATCAAAGCACTTTTGTTGGAAGAGCCAGTCATTTTTTTACTGTAACAGACCCCAGGAATATTTTATTATCTAACACACAACTAGAAAATGCAAGAAAAATTATACATGATTACAGGTATGATGGTTGGATATTTTTGGCTGTTATAGTATCAACAGCAATTTGTCTTTGTGTCATAAGTTGTCATATTGTTATTTGCTCAGTCTGAGTCATATGTAGGGGATTATATCTCTACAATGATTTTTTGTTAGGTATGTTCTACGCAACAGTGCTTTTTCTAGGTATGTTACTTATAATGCTAAGCTATGCATGATGTTTAAAACAGTAGTCTCCACAGTTAAGAATTAGCAAATCATATGGTTTGAAAACTTCTACCAAGCACTCTGATCTATGGGTGTGCTGTCTAATTCTAAAATATTAATTGGCATTGGAGCTGTTATGAAAACTGCTTTTATAGTGCCTTGTTTCTGTACTGTTTTTGCTGAAAAGCTTCTCGGGAAGGTAAATTTTCAGAGTCATTATGGTCTGCATAATTATTAGTGACTTCAGCAGAAGTCATACTGTAAAATCTCTACATTCCTTCCAGCTGGTAGAAGTATCTTTTTTTAGCAACAGTAGTTCAGCCACATAATGATTTTATTGGAGTGGTGATACTCTATATTCACCAATGTATTTAAAAACTAAATCTGTTAAATGTACTCGTCATTTGGGTGTCCCGGCATACAATACAATAGAAGCCTAAAATACAGCATGTAATTTTATTCTAGTTGAATGACCAGAGCATCTCTTGGTGTTGTACTTGTTAATTCATACTTGGAAGGCTTGTATAACACTTATTTTAATTTGTCCCAAGACAAGGTGTGGTATCCCCTGGATTGACGGAAGATGAGCTTTGGAGGGCAAAGTATGTCTATGATTCAGCTTTTCATCCAGACACTGGTGAAAAGATGATCTTGATTGGCCGAATGTCAGCTCAGGTACCAATGAACATGACTATCACAGGGTGCATGATGACCTTTTATAGGTAAGTAGTGATGATACAAACACTTTTTCAGTGAATGAAGTGGGTAGTATTTAATGTGGTTAGATCAGCAGAACATTAAAAGATGTTTTATAAATCCTTTCTAAATTTAACATTTTACCTCCTTTCTTTTTTCTCTCCCTACATTCTGTCCTACCTCCATTAATTAGTGGTTTCCTCTAGAAGTAGTTGTAAGATGAGCTTTTAGCTCCTTCTGCTCATTCACCACTTTTCCTTTTAAACTGAGGAAGTTGACTGTTCCAAAAGCCCATCCTTATAGGAAAATTACTTGGAGAACAAAGAGGAGGGGATTCTAACTTTAGAGATCTGACCCATTAGGATTCTGTCTGCAAAGTAAGTATGAAACATCTTTCCCAATTTATCAACCATCAAGTTCCTGCAGGTCTTTCTCTGTATACTTCCTTTTTTCTTCAAAACCACTTCAGCTACCTATTGCAAATTGGACAGAGCCTACTTTCAGAGGCCAGTTTCAGTAACTTGTATTAGCACTCTTTGCGTTGGAATCATGTTGGGGGAAACTACTTTTCTAGCAAGAACGAGTGGAGGTTTGTATAAGCCTTGTGTTTGATGCCAGGATTTTTAAGCTATCTTCACGGACTCCTTGTCCCTCAAGGAGAGGTGCATTTGTAAGATAGCTAATCTTGTGTTAAAAGATCTTGGGTACCAGGCGCCACTAGAAATCAATGTTACAGCATGTTTTCTGAAACATTTGTCTCATGACAGGTTCATATGATGATTCAGTTTATCAAAAATCAAAGCAGTACATTATGCAAAGTTATTCTTCAGTAACACACTCACAATATTAACAGCCTGTTGCAAAATATCAAGAAGCAGAGGTTTCATGCAAAGAGCACAGAAAAATTTCCAGAGTATGTGGTGGATAGTTCAGAAAGTAGTGTGCCTCCTACTCAGGAGTATTTGTGTCAAAAAAACAAATGTAACTTCTTACATTTCTTAATCCATCATGCTTTTATCATGAAGACAGCTTTATTCCTTTTCCTAATGACCATTGTTCTTCATGTCCTTAAGTTAGTTTGTCAGACCCAAAACTATTATAGACATTCCCTAATCTAGAAAACATGGTTGTTTTGGGGCCGGATCTTTGGCAATACAAAGAAGTCACCTAGTTGTTTTAAACAACTGGAGATTCCTCTGGAATAAAGGGAAATCCTGGGTGATACAACACTGGCATAGCCTCTTCTATGCTACCTATCCTTGCTCCCAGCATAGGAAGCAGTGGAAAGGGGCAAATCAAGGGAAAGAAAGGGCATATAGTGAATACCCTGTACTCTCGGGGCTCTGGGTCATTGAAATGGCCTAGTTTATCTTGTTGCAACCACTATAGTATCCAAGAAGCCAAAGTTAGGGTGACTTACCTTGGTCTAAGGGCTGGATCAATCCCTGGCCATGCCTTCAAAATCAAACAAAAAAAAGGTGACACAATCCTACATTCATCCTTCCCTTACTTGGTTATAGTGCCAAATTGCCCCTATTATCTGGATTTTTGTCCACTGCAAACTTTGTATTTTGATTGGAAAGGAAACAGTGGGACATTTAAAGTTCAGGACTTCACCTTCTAAAGTGCCATCTAGATATTGTTTAGTTTGTGTTCCTCCTCTGCTGATGCACTGGCCTGAGGTGGCTGTTTGGCTTCGTCATCTTTAAATTGTGACAAAAGGTTGCTTTTTACTGAATGTCAGAGAATATTTGCATTCAACAGAGAACAAATGCCAAACAGGATAAGATAGGTGGGTGAGGGGGAGGAGTAGGGAAAAGGAAATCCATGCACACAATTAAGAGGAGCGAAGGCGTGGGAGAAGCTGGTGTGTCGGGGTTGTTTCGGGGCCTGATTCAGAGGGTGGAAGTCTTTGGGAATTAAAAGGCAGATTCGAATCGCTTGAAAGTAAAGGTAAGAGCAGACATTGCATTTGGACAAGTTGAACGTGTGTTTGTCCCAGAACAGAAAAGTCCTGAAATTGGTATGTACACATATTGCCTCCCAAGCAGGGTTTAGTGAGTGACTGAATACAATACCATTTTTCTGTCATTGATACAAAAATGTGATCCTGTGACAAACTATTAGCCCTTCTTATACTGCAAAACTTTCTAGGATTTGTTCCAGGATGATGGACATGGACATCTGAATGAGTGCAGTTTGTTACAGGATAAAATGTTTTTTTTCTTGAAATATATGTAATGTCTGTTTGTAGCCTAAAGTTTGGGGAAAGAATACAGGTTCAATTGTCAGATTGTATCCTTAAATGTGGGATTCAAAGCTTTTAAAGCAAGAGAAATATGTAGTCTAGTGCCTCTTTGTCTCCCTAGTCATTACTACGTAATGTCAGGGAGAGCTAGCACTTGCTCCTGGAGCATGTTGTCATGCTGACCACCAGTCTTCATTTCTGTTATCTTTACTTCCCACCACCTACTAAATGACTTGCCAAGCAAAAGAAAACGTTCATGCTCCACTGAAAGGAATTGCCATGGACAAAAACTAGTGGCTGTAGTTCCCTGGAATGGCCAAACAGCTCTGATTTAAAGTTTACAAGAAACACATTATCTCGTATTTTATCTAGAATACTAGGAAAATACTTAAACACATGAGTGATTTAACTGTATGTGCTTAAGTATTCTGCTGAATTGAGGCCAAAGCAGTCAACCTTTTACAGGAATAATCTTCTACATAAATAATAAAAATCAGTCAAACCCACTTACTTTCAATGCAGATTATAAGAACAAATCAAAGGATGGCTGATTTATGTGCCCTGTCTCTGATAATGGTTTGTCTTCTAAAAACTTTTTTCACTGAAACACCTACAGGTAAAATTCTTAGGTATATGGAAAAGGTTCCACAAGTGCAGGATTTAATTGAAAAATGTTCTAATTCCTCTCTCATTGAGGCTAATGTGCTGTTTTCCAACCTAGACTTCACACTGAAAGGTTTACCTGTCTATCTCTAACCGGCATTTCTAAAGCAACCACATTCACTGTATTCTAGCTTTTTAAGATAAAAGTTGTGGGAGTTGAACATGATCTTTAGTTTTTCATGAACTAACCCACTAAACAATTTAAATGCCTTCAAAACAGGATTTCTGTCTTGAGGCAGATCTTCGCTGACAGTCACATAATTGAGAGGGGTTCCTTGTTGTTTCTTTTTACTTTGACTGAACTATCATTTTGTTTCCCCTGGAAATGTGTAGTTAAATCATTATTCATTTGGACTAAATGAGCAGAAAATTCATCCTTTGATTCTTGAATGCAACTGAAAATTTCTGTCACAGGATTTTTTTTTTAAAAGAAGTTATGTCACTATATCAGACAAAAAAATATTTTGAAATGGCTGCATCTTGGGTGACAGGATTCATTAATCAGTCAATGTATATGTCTTCTGGATACTTCCAGCAAAAGCTGCTAATACGTAAAAGGAAACAAGATCTTAACAAAATACAGCTGGAAGGGACCTTGCTAGGTCATCCAGTCCAGCTTCCTGCTGAAGGAAGGACCATCCCAGCCAAGTGTTTGTCCAGCCTTTTCTTCCAAACTGCCAAAAAGTGCGAAGATAGAGAAAAAATTGCTTGTCCTTTAACTGTTGCCAATATATCAGAAATTTTTTGTATGTGTTTTAGAAATAAAGCTTGGAGTGAGAACATCTCAATTTGTTATAATACACTCCCCTAAGTGAATAAGCACTTAAGGTTGTGTTGTATTGTGTAGCCTGCTGCCAGGCTGTCTATTAATTTCTGCATGTTTCAATACACAGTCTGTATTTTATTAATAAAGCTCATTTCAGATTTGCCTGAATCACTTTGCCTATGTTCATGCTAACTGTTCTTGGTGTGTAGCCTTTTGGTAATGTCAATGTATATATATTTTTAAATTTAGAACGACTCCTGCTGTAGTCTTCTGGCAGTGGATTAACCAGTCCTTCAACGCCATTGTAAATTATACCAACCGAAGTGGGGATGCCCCGATTACTGTCAGGTCAGACACTAAATCAAATAGTTCTAGCATCTTTGTAAGTAATAATCCTACTAGAATGATTTGAGATTTAGAATTGGTTTACCCCTTTAAAAATAAAAGTAATAGCATTGATTATCTGGACATGACTTCAATATGTTCACTAATATTTAATGGAAATCTTTATTGCACTGTTTAGCCAGGCTTGGAAAATGCCAAGTTACCTTGTTACTAGGTCAGAAGCTTTGAATTTCATTAACGAGAGTAATCTGGAAATTCAAGGTAGAACCTGAACTTTCCCAACCTCCATGTGGAGTGGTGACCATGCAAGTGCAAGGAACCCATGCTGAACAGGTTGAGAAGAAAAGGGGAATCTGATTCCATATGAATTAATTTGTGCTGCATAACCACCATAATACTCCTACTAGTAGCACTATTGAAGTTTTTGAAGTATTTTATGTAACTTGTTTCATACTGAAAATAACACTTAAGACAGTGTATCCTCAGACTTGCTTATATTTTGCCCACATTGCATTCCTCCTTTTAATGTTGAAGTGAGTGTTGTTTTTCCATTAATTTTTTAAGGGTATAGAGCAGATAGATCCCTTTCAGTATATTTGATAGAAACTAAAGAGTTCTTTGCACTTGTAAATATTTTTATTTTTGTTTTAGCCAGCTGGGAACAGCCTATGTTTCTGCCACCACAGGTGCTGTAGCAACAGCTCTAGGACTTAATGCATTAACCAAGGTATTGCTGCAGATTTTTTCTTACTTACCTTCAACATTTAAAACTTATCAATCCACCTGCAAAAACAGAGACTGAACCTCAGCCTGTTGGAAAATTTGGTTCCACACGTACCAAAATGTAAAGCATTTGGTCTACCACTTCAAAAAATGTTTAAAAAGAGAGAAATTTTGCCTATCATTTAGCGTACCCCCATTTTAATACTTTAAGTTACTGCTGATTTCAGAATATCTGAAAACATCAAGGAAACTTGGACCAATATGGTTTTTGCTTTTATCAAAATTCTTGATTTAAAGCATTAAAAAGTTTTCAACAATTCATTATTTTGCTATGTAGTGCTTTTTTTTAAAGTGAAGCTTTTCAGGTTCTCTAAATACAAGGAACATCAAAATATAAAATCTAGAGAATGGGATATCTCGGTCTCTTGGCTCTGTGCATGGGATTTTCCATGTTTTTCAAGGCTGAAAGGCTTATGCGGTGTTGCACTCTAGATGTAAAGTTTCTAATCACTTCAGTAATTTGTACAGGTCCCTCTTTTCTTCTTTTGTAATATATCTGTATAGTTAGCTTAGGTCCTTGGTAATGCCAGCGTGTGACGAATGAGCTTAAAACACATTTTCAGTTGTAATTACTCGGCAGAAATAACTTTCAGACAACAGAATTCCCATTGCAAATCTGTCCTGAACTGGCATTACAGAGTTAATGAATATTCTGTGGAATTAGACTGCAGTATGTTTTCATTATATTGATTTCAGGCTAAAAACTGTAGCTCTAAAAACAAATATATAATGATCATGAAAGAGGGACCTTAACAAAAATAGCTGTCTTGCATGTTTTTGTTGAACTCTTGTTTTTTCAGATAATGCATTATTGACTACATGTTCAAGAGAACCTATTTTAAGAGTAGATTCAATCACTAGATTTTGTATAGTCAGTGCCCTTAGGTGAAAGGCAGCTAGAAATGATGCATAGTAGCTATAACCTTGCCAGGGGGTGGGAATTGTTTTTAAGTCTGTTCAGTTCTGTCCTTGCTACTATGCTGATAGCTATGTCAGGGGACTTGTATGTGAGGCAGGAGTGACATTATCTTCCAAGACTCTTTCCTCCTTCCTTCCTACTAATGTTACAGTCATTGCTTAAAAGTTGTTTATCAAATTTTTTCCCGTTGCTCTGAATCTTTTTTAGCTACTTTTTCATTTTAAGATCTTTTTAAAACCCTGAAAATCTTTCTCTTCTTTTGCAGCACGTCTCACCCCTCATAGGACGTTTTGTTCCTTTTGCTGCTGTAGCTGCTGCTAATTGCATCAATATACCATTAATGAGGCAAAGGTAAGAAAATAAAATGTGGCACATTGATTTATAAGACTTATCTTTTGTTGCAAGAACAACAATAAGTTTATAAATGAACGAATCCAAATAGCAGAACTTTTTAATTTGTAATATTTTTAAATATTTAAGCTTACCTACAGCATTTTACACTGACCTTCAAAATACAATCTTATTTGTAATGTTTTGTCAGGCATAAAATAGGCTATCTTTGTTATCTTCAAATAAATATCCCACTAGCCCATCACTCTGAAAATCCAGAAGTAAACTCCTGCCCTGCAACACTTGATTATAGAGACTCCTTGGCCATTCACTAGGGCTGTGCGAAGCTTTGGTCCCTGATTAGATTCGGCGGAGATTCGACCCGATTCAGTGGCCAAATCTCCAAATCTGAATTAACTTGGAGGATCCTTTAATCTCTCTGAATTGAATTGGAACCCTCTGAATTGATTTGAAAAGATTTTGCAATTCAGACATAGACACAGCTTCAAATGTTTGGTTTTTTTTTTTTTCCAAGTACCTCTAGGTAGCAGACAGCTTGTGAATGCTACGATGCTGGGGTGCATGGAGCATCCCACAGGAGTGCGGGGGGCTCCCCAGTGCACTCAGCAGCAGACCTGGAAGTGGACCAGAACTGCTTCTGGTCCACTTCTTGGTCTGCAGGGAAGCAGGCCCCCCCACACTTCCTGGACTCAGCAGCTGGTACCTCCTGGGTCTAGTGGGGCACCTGGCATCCCCCCCATGGCTGATAGCCAAGTCGCCCAACCCCCCACCCCCACCGCACGCTCCCCAGTGGACCCAAAAGTGGACTGGAAGTACTTTTGTCAAGCACACGGGGGGTCTCTCCCCTGCATTCCTGTGGGATGCTTCATCCACCCCAGCATCTCAGCGGTCATGAGCCACACTGGTACCTCGAGGTATGTAGAAGAAACATTTAAAGCTGTGCCTGTGTCCGAATCGCTGATTCTCTGAAGCAGCATCGAATATTTGGATTTGGCCGAATCAAATCGGGGACAGTGATCTGAATCAACGAATCAAATCACTGTCTGATTTGGGCTGAATCCAAATTGAATAGGGTCCACTTCGCTCACCCCCACCATTCACTCTACTAGGGAAGATGCAAAATCCTTTTAGAAAGTGTTTCAGATCCTGCCCAAGTGACTTAGTAATAAAGATTCTGAATTGTATTTAATCATCCTAGATTATACGGATGTTTGGTACCTGAAGCAAAACTCCATGGATCTAACAGAAAGTAGAAAATTAGAGGGAATGAGAAGGGTATGATGTCCTGTTCAGAATGCAGGCTATGACAGAGTAAAAAGGTGTGCTCATAGGTTTCATTCCTAAGGCAGTTTAGTCCATGCCCGGAGTTTTCAACCCTTTTTAAGGAGTGTACCCCTTCTGGTGGGTACCCCTTCTGGAGTGTAACCCGTTCCGGGGGTGGGGCAGGTTTGCTGACGGCCAGCTAGATGTGAAGCCAGCAGCGCATGGCGGCAGCACAGAGTAGTTAATGGCAGGGGACAGCGTGCTTGCACATGCCACTCCGTGTGACCGCTACACGTCACTTCCTCATGCCATGACACGTACCCCCTGGGGCCATTCCAACTACTTGCAGGGGTATGCATACCCCCAGTTGACAACCCGTGGTCCATGTCATTTTCAAATGAAGGGAAAAAGAGGACCGATTCTGCGCTCTGTGTGGATACATGTGTGCATGCATTTGTGTGGCCTTGCCTTACAGGAGCTCTAAGCCACGGTGGCTGCTTAAAGACATAATGCTGTCCTCTCCCCATGGCTTTCCTTTAAACTCAGCGCACCTCTGCACCGAGCCCAACACGTGCCCACAAGAGCCAGCACCTTAGCTGGACCTGGCTCACTCGACATCTGTATAGATTGGGCGCTTCAGTGCGGCTTTTCTGGCACTTTTATCTAATAGCTGATTCGGTCAGCTATTTGCACTAGAATGATTACCTTTCTGTCTCTCGAACAGGCATGTCTAAAGCAACCATAATCACAGTATTGTAGAGATCCACGCTAGCTTTTTCATTCAATCAGCTATTAAATAAAAGCACTGGAAAAGCCCTGCTGTGGAGCACCCAGTCTATACAGATGTTGAGTAAGCCAGGTCCAACTCACACACTGCCTCTTCCAATAGAACATGGTTTTGGGGGTTTTTTCATGTCTGTCAGTGTCCAGCATATTAGCTTTAATTCCTAGCCCTGCCCTTGACAGCAAAAGTAGGGGTCTGTTCAGAATAATGTCTTTTAAAAAAAGCAACCTTTCTTTGCCTAATTTGCATCCTACACAATTGGAATATTGGCAGTTAAAACTAAGATGCTAAAAGTGGAAAAACTCCATAAAAAGAAGACGACAGATCACTGATTGTAAGTTATGGTTGCAATTAGCCTTTAATTATCTCCTTAGCATCTTTATTTCCCTCAACCTTCTATGTTAGGTGCAGAAGATTGCAAAGCAAGTGTTTACTTTTAATAATGAAACAGTCATGTAAAGCTCGTAAAATGGTAAGTTTTCTTATTTGGAAATAATTTGTAGAATTAGCACAGTGAAAAGTAGATTCCAGAAATGGACAAAAATGGATGCCAGGAACGGTTGCTAAACTGTTCTGTTTGTTGTTGTTCAACAGGGAACTGAAATATGGTATCCCAGTTACTGATGAAAATGGAAACAGATTGGGTGAATCTACCAAAGCTGCTCAGCAGGCCATTACTCAGGTGGTTATCTCAAGGATTCTCATGGCTGCGCCTGGCATGGGTTAGTACATTTCAGTGAAATGGAATCATTGTCCTAAGCTTTTATAATTAAAAAGGTAGGAAAAATTGTTTATACTGAATTCTATATCAATGATTTTCTAATAGACCACCCCCTCCTCAAATGGGAGACCAGTGTTTTTCCCTTCTGCTCAGACACCCCAGAAGATGATACAAAGATTCTGTGTGCTACACTTAAATCAAACAGAAAATCTGTTGGGATGCTTCTCTAGGGAGGAAATTAGAAAGGATAGTTCTGTTCAAATAAGAAAGAAAGAGCTAACAATGTGTGTATTTAACCAGTGCCATGTTGTTGAGCTCTTCACCAAGAGCTTAAATGTGCGTGGAATTCCCATATGTTCAAATAATGGTAAAGGTGCATGAGGCTAGTAGTAGTGGGGTTGAGAGGGTGAAAGAGGGTTCAGTTGTGATAAAAAGCAGTGAAATCTTTACTATAGTCCTTCATTTCCTTTTCAAATTTTAACAAGTAATTTTTGAAAATAGGGTTCTTTTTAGTTGGAGTAGCTGCTTGAGATAGGCCACCCACTGAGATTTCACAATTAAGATGATTTTACTGAAACTGGTATATTTATACAAGGGACTGCAAAAAATAATTTAAGCTCGTCCTCTGGTAATGAATGTTGGACTTCAGGTGGGCAGGCTAATAAATGCCAAGCTGCATAGAGACCCCAAGGTATATCACTTGCTGCTGTTAGTGGCTCCCACTAACACATGCTCTAAGCTTACTGAAAGTGGGTTGCTCTTTCTGATCCAGAATGAGGGAATGAAAAGGATGCTACTACTTCGCAGCCTCTGCAAAATAGAAAAGGAGCCCTTCAAGAGGGAAGAGAAGATAAGACAGCTCCAAAATGGGGAGACATGCTGTAGACTGAGTTGTCCACAAAAAATACTTGTGGACATATTATTAGAGACATTTAAATACTGAAACTACCATAACTAGGCTATATAAATAATTGCGCCTTCATGGTGTAAGAAGCAATAAAAGTGTATTCAAGCTTCTAACCTGGTTTTCTAAATGGCTGCACAAATGTTGTTAGGAAACAAAATGTTTGCAAAGGTTTAACCAAGTATTGTGTTTTGTTTTTTTGCTTTCAGCCATTCCTCCCTTTATAATGAATGCTTTGGAAAAGAAAGCATTTTTAAAAGTGAGTCTCAGTTTTCATTTATGTGCTAAAACATATTGGTTGTATTCATATACAAAATATTAAATGAATGGAGAAAGAATGTGTTATATTTTTAATAAATCCCATGTTTTCATGTTCAGAAAATGCTGCTTAAATTGCTTAATCCCAGATACACACAGATACTAAAAACTAGGAAGTCTATGCCACTATATTCCCTCATGTCAGGAACATTTTTATTTCTAAATATTCATATTGAAGCATTTTGAAATATTTTCTGTTACGCAGTTATGTCAATTAAATCTATTAAATGATTTCAGTGGAAACACTGTCTGATTGCTTAGGCATTGGGCTTCCAGTTAAAAAGCTCTGTCTGACCTTGGGGAAGCCATTTTTGCCCTGTGCGCATTTCAGAAGTTATTTCAAGATACTGAGCCCCCTAAGTTGATACTGAAGACACTGGAAGTTGAGGGAACTAAGTCCTTCCCCCACCTAGGCAATTAAGTATATGCTTAACTCTTCAACATGTGCATAAAATCTGTTGAAGTCAGTTGATCATAAGCATATACTTAAGTATTTTGATGGATTGTGGCTGTAGTAATTAATATAAGCCTGGATGAGATGTCCAGGAAAACCCACCCTGTCTTCTACCCTTACTTTCAGTTCTTGCATCTGTACAGCAGGAATAAGGCTGTTGTGCTGGCCTCAGGTTGGTGAAGTGCTTTCAAAGCTTCTTCTGCTCAAAGGTTCTGTGATTTATAATATTTTCACCTAACCAGTCCTTCATCTAAGGACCGCCTGAAAGCTTTATGAAAGGAATGAGTGGATTACTTGCTACACCCTCAAGTTTAATACTGTGAGCCCCACACATGTTGCCATCTGTTTTCCAATAACATTTATGCTATCTCTAGACC
Organism: Crocodylus porosus; assembly: GCF_001723895.1. Classification (NCBI taxonomy): domain Eukaryota; kingdom Metazoa; phylum Chordata; order Crocodylia; family Crocodylidae; genus Crocodylus; species Crocodylus porosus. The sequence goes on from NW_017728914.1 coordinate 22,092,726, forward strand.
ACCTTTACCCTCTCAAACTGTGTATACCTCTCCAAATGTAATGAAAATGTTATGATTTTCTCTTCAAAGATACTTCCCAGAATGTGAAATTGTTCTGCTCTCACTTCAATAAGTCTATTCCATTTCTGTATTTACAGTTATTGCATTGTTGGATTTTTTTAGGGTTTTTTTTTTTTTTTTAAAGAAATATAGCATGCATAATTTCAAAGTTGTTCTTTTAGGCATTGGTCAACAGATAGAGTCACTACTTAGCTGCTGTGAAGTAGTATTTTAAAAATTTGGTTTAAAAATTATCCTTTAAAATTCTGAGAGCCAGCTGCTACAATGGCATGTTTCATCAAGTGTATTTTTTATATTTACATTAATAAAATACAAAGCCCTTTTCTAAAAAAATTCCCCCAATTTACATGCATTTTTAATCTGTGAATTTAAACATAAACTAAAATACATATGTATAAAAAGAACAGTGATAATATTTATGACTTGGGCTCCCATGTTACTATGCTGTGAATTATATGCAGATTTCAGGTGAGATACCAAAGTCATGGCTTTCTTCAGTGCTAAGGGTTGGTTTCATATTTGCCCATTCAAGCTAATGACTGAATTTTGCATTGATAGCTATGGAGAGATACAGTGGTCAGGCATAGCCAGCAGCATGAGAATGTTTGCCTGTTAGGAGCAGTAAGGACATATAGGGTGCTGACAGAAGTGATGTTTTGTCACTGTGAAAGTGCTGTACAGCTATGCCTTGACAGAAGTGCACAGCTTCAAAGTGCTTTAAAAATGCTCGATCGTGCAACAAATTAACCCTCATATAATGAGGGCTCAGATGAAGGTGCTTCCAAGTGGAGCAGCTTCCTTAACTTCTGTTAGTCCCAGCACACGAACAAGGCTGGGTTGATGCAGCCCAGCCCCACCCTCAGTCTGCAGGATGGGAGGGGAAGAAGGGACGGGGACGAAGCTCTGGGCTGGTGTTTGCCTGGTTGCACTGGAAGGGAGTTTTAATCCACCTGCCCTCCCTTCAGCGCAGGCTGGATAAACCCCAGCCCGCAGACCCCTCTCCTTCCCTTCTCCCCCTGGGGGTGGTGGGCCTAGGCAAGAGAGGCCATAGACACGCAGCTCCTCCTGGATCAGCTCTGAAGTCGAGCTTGATCCCCGACCCCTGCCAACCCAACAGTTGGGTTGCACGTGGTGGGGGGGCGGTCACTGTAACTCATGGTGCTTTCTGTGAAGCACCATGAGTTACAGCGGGGACTGCACATCTGTCAGCGCCCAATATCTTCCTGATAATCCCTTGTAAAAGTGGTTTTGTTTGATTTGGTGTTTTAACTTTGGGTCAAGTTTTAGATGAAGTGTTTAGTTACCCCAAGGAAGTCTTAAAATTCTATTTGTTTTAGGTCTGTTTTTCTTAATCTTAGGATTTGTTGAGTTTAGATTAGTAGTTGTATTTCAACAATGAAAACTGTGTGTTAACAACTACTTAATTGATCTTCCTTTTCTCCCCAAATTTAGAAAACTACATTTTTCCTGAGGGCAGCTTTTTTCTTTTAAAAAAAATGTGTTTATAGCACTGCTAATACAGGGTACCTAGTTGTTGAATTCTGGAATTGAAATGTGTGTGGAAAACTTAAACTGAATGCTGTCCTGCGTGAGAAGCGAAGCTCCACTGTATGCTAATTGCATTTTCCGTAGCTTAAATAAGTCATACTGATTGGCCTGCCTGTTCGTCCTTGGACTTCCTTTTGACCATTAAGACTACATGAGGCATCATTACAAGCAGCTCATACAACAGCAACAAACTTGAAAAATGAATATTCAAAATACCACATATATTTCTCTCCTGAAATCAAAGGAGTTGCAAGTTCAGATTAATTCTGTGCATTCATACCGTGAGGGAATGTCATGTCTGTCATATCCACCTAACTAGGAGAAAAACATGAGATTTTGTGGCAAGAAGAGTGAAGGATGATTCCACAAGGGTCGGCGTCAAACATCCTTTATTCATTGTGCAGTATAATCAACATAAGGGTGTTGTGAATTTTTCAGATCAACACAGGAGATGTTTCTTCAGTGGCTACTCAGTGTTCTTTGGTACCATCATGCTCTCCTGTTCCTTCCCCTCAGCTTCAGAGACTGTGAGTTCAGGTGAAACCTTGCTCTGCAGTTAGTCAGTGGTAACACTTGATAATAGAGTAGCTCTAAACCCATTAAGGAATGAGCTGCATTTTTAACAAGCAGCTTGTGCATGTCCTCTTGAGGCTTCCAGAAGCACCATCCTACATGCAGTTCTGTGACACCATCTACAAACTGCTTTACTAACCCATTTGTTTCACTCTGATTTGCACACCACCAGCATTCCAGAAAATCATTCTTCTGCATCTGCCAAAGCTCATCACTGGCAGATGATAACCAGAAGGCCAGAAAATAAACTAGCAGTTGTCATTCAGCAGCCTGCATTTCTTTATATTCTACCATAGAGCATCGTCTCTGTTCTATTTCATTGTTTTTTAACAATGTCAGGGGGATCTTGTCTTATTTCCAGTTCAATTTAAAAGACACGTGAACATTACTGTCTTGGAAAAGCATTGTCATTGTGTTCTCGCACATTGTTTTACATGAGAGCATTTTAATGCTAACAAGACATTATACTAGAGTACCTCGTAAGTAGTGCTAAGCATCACTAACATATAAGCATGCTTATTTTTTTGACAAACCTGATTATTTCTCCTTTTGAAAGCACTAAAGTGTGTCCATATGTTTTTCCCTAAACTGAGTAAGTATAATTCATAATGAAGCAATGCAGTGGTTCTTGATCATCAGGATGTTAATTGTTTGTTTTCTTCATTTCTGTTGACTCGTGTTTGGCTAGCTGGGTCTAAGAGCCAGGCCATTATATCAGCCACCCATAGAAGGAGCAGTAAGACTATGGTTCTTCAAAAATGGAGGGTTTATAGATTAATTTCAGCTGTGTTTAAACTCTTCTTCTTGGGTCACTGTTTGGAAGAAACAAACAACCTTTTTAAACTTCCTGTTGTCTGAATTTTTTTCCAGACATTTAAATCCATTCTGATGTGCTTCACAAATCCATTTCATCCCGCAATCAAGATCAGTACCTGCTCTCTGCTTTGTTCTGCATACCATTCCTGATAGTCAAGTTGACTCCTTTCCCTTTTTTTTTTCCTTTAATGCACTATAACCATTTAATCATATTTTTAGTCTGCAACTTAAACAACTGCTCCCAACTCTCCCGTACCTAGAAAGAGCACCTGTTCTACAGTCTCGTTTTACTTAACTTTATTCTTAAATGACCAAGAGATGATGCATTGAGGGACCCTCTGTCTATCCTTTTATTGTTCAATGAAATTATGCACTATTAGCAATCTGGAAGATTCAACAAAAGATGAAGCAGTTGCTAAAATCCCACTGCTCCTGCTTGCCTTTTTTTGCTTAACTTTAATTATCCTTTCTGCATCTTCTGTGTGTGCTACCTAACAGTGATGTCATTAAGCCTAGCACACACAATATCTGGAAATTAAAGTCAGAATTGCTGCCTCGCTGGGTCAAACGATAGAATTCTAGTTCATTACATTTTTTCATCATCTTACACTTCTGTGGATTTTGTTATCACTTTGTACTGATGCACGTTTTGCTTGTGTTTATTAAGTGTACATTTCTGCTGCTTAGGCATGTGGGGTTTTTGCCCTTCCCAGATACAGTTTCTAAAACTAAGCCATTTTAGCTTCATCTTCTCCTCCCCTAACATTGAAGTGTTTGGACAACATTTTTGGAAAAGAAAGGCCGTAAGTTTCTACTTATTAGATATTTTTATAATGAAAGTTCTGTGAAATGAACTTGTCACCGTTAGTCGTGCTACTGAACACACTTGTGTTTTCTAGTGTAATGTCCCACTCAGATGAAGGTTAGATACTACCCTGTGTCAAGGTGGTTAAAGCCTTGCTCTGTCTTTTTGGGAAATAATGTTATGCCCAACTGGGGCACTGCCTTTATACTGTAGGAATAGCTCAGCTCTCATTGTCTCTTGCTTGGAGTCGGCCATCAGTTCTCCTACGGGCAGTCTTTCAGAGTGAGGAATCTGATTTGTATGCCCAGAAACATAGGAAGGAGAATAATCCCACAGTCCTCTGATCCTATTCTGTGAGCTGTGATTAGGCACAAACACTACCATCTTTGAGGCCTTTTCTTATTCCCCCAGTGTTGTTGTCATCATTTCTTAACTTTCACTATGTGGAAAAAACTGAAGTCTTTTGCACAAATATTTCTGGGGCAAAAGTGCAATGAAGGCATTTGAGTGCAATGCCAGAACAGTGGGGCACCACTGAGTGGGGCACTCCTTTGACAAAGTTGCCTTTTTTGTTATCTATTTTTGCAGATAATTGATGAATTGGACAGTTCTCTTCTGCAGCCATTTTTGGACTTCAGACCGTCTCCAACAGAGGGGAATGAATAGCTGTGTTACTTCCTCTGTCTCAGTCCTGAGAGAGAGAGCTTGGTCTATTATTGTTTTCCTTCTCTTTGCTGCAATTAATTAGCACTGCTGCTGTCATACTTTCTTAAACATGGTCCTTATTCCCTAGCATTTCCATTTCCCCCCGCTTAAAACACTTGACGCTCAGTTCTGTCTTTTGTTCACCAGTCCCCCCACAACCCTCACAGCTTTAGGATTGCTTCTCACGGAAACATCAACTTTATACTTATCCACTGCAGTGCGTAATTGTGACTAATTAACGGTTTTGTTTTAAATCCACATACTGTTATGGTAGCAATTGTGCGTGTCATGCTTTTCTGGAGGGATTCATTTTATGGTAATGCCAGTGCCCATCACAGCAGTCTTCTTAAAATATGTTTCATTTCATTAGTGATTAACTCCAGCTAAAATTCTAACCAGTTTTTATTTAATCTCTTAAAACATAATCTAAGGATCTGCAAAAAGCCTCCTTTTTCCTTTTTTATCAGTACAATTGATAACTGCAAAAAAGTGCAACGTAACAAAATAACCATACCTGTTTATTTAGTTCCTGTTTACACACGCATATATGCACAATATTTATATTGCTTTACTTTAAAAAAAAAAAAGAAATCACAGTTTCTATTTATTTATTTTTCCTTTAATTTCAAGGGGAGTAAGGCTCTCACAACTGTGCTGTACTTGTTTTATCTCTAGGAACTGATAGCTGAGAAACATGCAGTGTATGTGGTGAGGGAAGGTGATATGAACATAGCTTATGTTGGCATTCCCATGACTTTCGGGTGACAGCTGCTGCAGGCCAAGAAAGCTCTCAGGTATAAGTTAGAATAGCATAATAGTCCCCAAGAGACTGAAGCTATAACCAAGAATCAACACAGAATAATGATGTCTTAGCCAAATTCCTTATGCTGGAGAAGTGGGGTGTACCATCAGAGTCTACTCTTGTTCAATGCTAATGTAGGGTTTCAGTTGCAGTGGGGGAAACCTCCCAGACCAGACTCTGGCTTCGTAGCTACAGTGTGCTGGCATAAAGCAGCCTTACCTAGGAGCTAGTCCCTAGACTCAAGATAGGATCAAGTTATGAATAAAATAAGTGGTCAGTCATCTGGAAATCTAGTTCTCAGTAGACTAATGCACACTAATATTAATGGGAGGCACTCCACTGATACCAAAGAGCTTTGGAGCAGGTTCTCAGAGCAGCAGTATTTGAGATCAGGGTCAAAGTAAGTTAGTGCAGGTCAGGTATCTGCAGAGCTTGCATGTGTCTGCACTGTGCCTAGATTTTAACTGCTGTCGTCTGCTTCTTATACTATAAGAAACATCCAAAAACCTGGAGGGGGGGAAAAAGACATCATACTCACTTTGAAATATTTATTTTTAACACAGCGATTCCCATGGATGAGTGCCCCCATTCAAGTTGGATTAGTTGGATTCTGGTGAGTTCCTTTAGATTGCTTGTCTGCTGCTATTTTTGAGAGGCATCTGCTATCTTTGAGTTGGCTAGAGTTCCCTTAAAAGTTTGGTGTATCTGGATTTAGGAAGGAAAGCCAACAAACAACTAAAGTGGCTCATTTCTTCTGTGAAATGTCAGCAAAACTGTATTATTTACATCTCATTTTGTTCAGTACTACCTGTTGAAACAGAAAAAGGTCTTGTTTCCATGGTTTTCCTATGACAGCTATTGGTGATAGTGTTATTAAACCAAATCAGCAAAGAAAAGAACTCTGTCTTGCAGCTGATTCAAAAATGAGGTTTTGATCACTGTGGGCGCTTGTACATGGGACGGGGGTTTAATCCCCAAGGTTTTATTCTGTGCCCCCTAAATTGAAAGGGTGAGGCATAGAATAAAACCCTGAGGACTAAACTGTTCCAATTTTTCTGTCATGCAAAGGTGAGGGGCCCCATCCTTTTGTTTCTTTGCTTGTTTTTGGTTTTTAGCAGAGCCTGTCTGCTTCTCCCGCAGCCAGCAGATGAGCTGCTGGTGGGCTGAGCAACCCCTGAGCTTCAGGGGGCTTCGGTCCTTCCCTCGGCAGGAACAATGTCCCAGGGCCTCCCGGATAGCGTGCTGTTGGACTGGGTGCTACCCCAGCTCAGAGGCAGCACCCGGCCTGGTCTAACTCTACCCTGAGCCTGCCTAGGGAGCAGCGCTTGATGGGCTTCCAGCAGGCAAGCTTGGGGAAGAGTTGGATCACGCCGGATGCTGCCTGAGTTGGGGCAGCATCTGGCCCGCCAGCACCCCACCCAGATGGCCCTGGGGAGCATCACCACGGCAGACAGAAGACCGGGGGCCCCCATAGTTCAGGGGCCACTCATCCCGCCAGCGGCCTGACCCCCAGCTGCAGGAGAGGCAAGCTCCACCAAAAAAGGATCAGGCCGCTCGCTGCTTCTGAGGCCAGCAGAACACCTGGGTCTGCCCGACAACAGGCTGCCCTGCCCCTCGGGCAGAACAGGAGGGTGTCTGGGTGTGTTGGCAATTGGAGAGGCGGCAGGGATGGTGCATGGGGTGGGTTCAAGGAAGTTTGCAGCCTTCCCAGGCAGCCCTACACCCCATGCACCGTCCTCACCACCTTCACAGGCCAAGAAAGCTCTCACCACCCTCTTGCTGCCTTCTCGCACTGTCCCAAGGGCAAGCCAGCCCATTCTTGGGCAACGCCAGGCATCCTGCCAACTGCAGGAGCCTGCTGAAGGCAGAAGCAGTGAGAGGCCCAATCTTTTTTTCTGCAGAGCCTGCCCACCTCTCCCGCAACTGGGGGGCGAGCTGCCAGCTGCATCATTGTAACTTGCAATGTTGCAGACTAAACTACATCCAGATGTAGTTAAGTTTGCAACAATTAAGCCATACAAGTAACATTTTCATCACGTGTACATTGTGATGATTGTCGTGTACAAGCGCCCTGCCTGTGCAAGGGATAATGTTGAATCTCAACCTGTAATGTGATGCCTTTCTTCAACCTGCATTAAAATCAGTAGATTTCACAACGCCTAGCTCCTTATGTTGTGACATTCGAAATGAATTATATGCCACCAAATTGAAATTCTCCACATATTTAAGTGGCAGTGATGCATCTCTTTGCAGTCTTCAGAGAGGTAGAGGGACTATATAAGGGGCCTGGCAGTGGAAGATGGACTTCATTCATTCTTGTTCTATCATGCATGAAAAGTAATGAGAATGAAATGGCTACTTTCCTATGAGTGCCCTGCTTTTGTCTGTTCAGAATTTTGCTTTTAAACTAATACCTGTATCTCATTTTTGTTTTGTTGTAGTTTGGTGTTTGCTACGCCTCTGTGCTGTGCTTTGTTCCCTCAGAAAAGGTACAAATGGCTTTCTTATTGTTACATGAATGGTGAGATCCAGATGCACACAGAATGCTTCAAAGAAACAAGGAAAGAAATGGTCCTTGCTATTCAAAATTGTAGTTTAAATTTTGATATGATAAGTGTTGGATCCAAAATACAGGCACAACGGGGGGGGAAATGTTTACCAAAGATACACAGTAAGGAAGAAGTACAACTTAAAAGGGAATAATAAACCTCTAAGCAAATAGAATTGTTAACCCCTGACAGGTAGAGCATCAGAAATTTAGTCTTATTTTTTAGATGAGATTTGAACAAGATGGCTTGAGAACCAGGTTTGAAAGGCGTTCCTGTCCATAGGAGCTTCTTGGAAGGAGGTAAAGAAAGCTTTAAGGTTGGCATCATTGATGGAAGAGAGGATGGCACAAATGAAAAAGAAAGAGGAGGAGGAATACAGATTGGAGTTGAGCAATATAGGGACTTGAATGCCAGGACAAGAAATTTAGACTTGCTAATGCCTGGCGTCAGTGAAAGGAGTTAAAGTTCCATTTTTATGCATTATGGTGGTGGTTGAATGGATACACATTTTGAGATCCTATTCACTTTCACTTGGGAATTCTCTCTGAATTATAAACATCAATTTAACTGTAGTCTGCCTGTGGTTTGGCCAATAGGATTTTAACCAAGAGAGTTTTGCGTCTATTTTAATATATTTTCAGTTATAAATAATAGTTCAGAAACAGACTTAAAACTAACATTCGTGTCCCTGAGATCATAAAGAAACATGGACAGGTTGCGTTTAAAGTGTAGCTGTAATGCAACTAGATTTGTCATCTACGTGTTAAAACTTCCGTTGTTTTACGTTTTGCTTGTATTATTCATTGGAATCAAAAGTGCTGCATCAAGTAAGCAATAAATTAAATATTGAAATTGGAGCTTAAGGGTTTGTTTAAGACTTAGAGGACAGCTTCACTAGCTTTTGATTTCTGAAACCCAGAAGGCTTGTTCATCTCTTGCTTAATGCTTATGCTACTGTAATTCTCATCACCCCAGCAGTACAGTTTAGATACTGTTTTCCTGCTAGAGAAAAATAGATTTAAGAAATGTAGAGCAAAAAACATTGCAGGGTTATGTTGAGTTGGATGGAGAAAGTAGTCAGTTCTTGGTTCAGATTAGTGCTTTTAGAATTTCACCCTAACGTATTGAATTGATTTGCTAATTTTATGGGTAATTTTTTTTAATGTATTTGGAACATTGCAGCTCTGTATGGTTTGTCAGCTGAATTGATTTCTCGTGAGAGAAATGTTACACATGTAGAAGACTTCCTTGGATTCAACAGAGTAGAATAACACACTTGTTAACACCTTTTCAAGGTGCAGTTTTTATGTACAAGCCCATTGGATCATAACCATCTGAGTTGAAGTTCAGTAGAACAGTAAAGCAGCCGTTTCTTGCATCCGCAGAACAATTTATTATCAGTCAAATTAGGCTAATTGCTACGAGTCTCAGAATCTGAATTCTCCCTGTAGAACAGGAAAAAATCTGAAGTCTCCTTTGCTTATCCACAAGCCTTGATCAGATGCATCATTATCCATATTTTTGATTCAACCATTCATTAAAGTGTAATCTTTTTCCTATGTTTTTTTTTCTCTTGCCTAGTTCCATGTCTGTAACACGCTTGGAGCCAGAACTGAAAGCCAAGATCCAGGAGATCAGTCCTGATTTAGGACGGGTGTATTTTAATAAAGGATTATAATTCAAGGATGGTGGGAATATTTTGTGAACTTTTTAATTTTTATTTGTGTGCCAGCATTATTGAAAAGAGCTCAGTTTTGATCTGTCCTTTTGTTAAATGATTTTGAACATCTGCATTATTTTATAATATGTATGTAAAGACTTTCCTTCTGATATTTTCTTAAAACACAAAAACTCATTTTGTTATTTCATTGTCCACTTTGAGTCTTGACTGACACTTTAACCACACATATCCAAAATGTTTACACTGAGCTCTCAAGCAGCTAAAAGGAAAAAAATCAAGCACATAAAGGGTACCTACACATGCAATTAATGAGGAGCAGTAAACTCTGGTGCATATCCCACCAGAGTTTATTGCTCCAAGGCACTTCATCTACACATGCACCCAGGACCACAGCATGTTGAGCCAGGTTGGAACAGCCCTGACTGGCAGGGGGTGTGAGCCTGCCAGCCCAAGGCTGCTCCAACCTGGTTCAGCGTGCTGCAGAGGAGCTGGTTGGGGCACGAGGGTACTTCAGTGCAGGGCTAACTGGGAGGCAGCCCCTGCACTGAAGCACCCTTGTGCTCTAGCCAGTCCCATCAGCATCTGTGTGTGTGTTGCTGTACACTTGAGAACACCACTGCAGGATAGTACTTTAAAATCCTATGGTGGCATTTATTAGTTTACTGCGACTTAATAGGGCTGCCTGTGTAGACATTGAGTGTAGAGCTAATTAGGCAGTTCCGCAGTAAACATCTCGTGTAGATGCACCCAAAGAAAATCAGATTTTCTTGTCTTAAATGTACTGCCTGTTCTCCCTCCACTTGGGACAGAAGTCCCTTTGTACGTGTTATTGATCCTGCAGTTCCAGCAGTGACCGCAGATCTGCTTCTCCAGGCCCTTCTTGTCCCATATTATCCTAGGAGGAATAACCCCAAAGAACAGCTGGTGACCATGCCCTGTTTACCTTCAGGTTTTGACTTCAGAGATAGCAGCATGGGATAGTTTGGGGGTTTTCTTCTCCTTTCCTTGTTTTTCTTTCTTGAAATCTATAGACTCCATGAAAAGTTCCTGCAGTTTCCTATAGTTTCTATTTTAACTATATTCAACACATGCTGCCCTGTTGTGTTCAGCCTATTCAAAATGCTCTCATTTCTAACAGAACATTGTTACAACACTACAGTGTATTTCTCCATTTCATGTGAGGGCCGTGTGTTCAACCTCTCTGTTTCTTGAGGAGCACAGAGAAAGCACATCATATACTTCCGTTTTAATCCATTACTGTACAAAATAGACCCAAACACTTTTTTTTCTGATTACATTCCATCATGTTATTAACATTGCCGGTCTACACCCCGTTGTGTTTACAATGCTGCTCTATATTTAATGTACAGTATACCTAATATAACTCTAGAGAGCTTACACCTCAAGGGTCAAATTCGTTTGATGTATATTGGAGCAGGTTTTCTGAAGCTGTGCCATTTTGCATTAGCAAAGAAATTGGCCCAACACTTGTAGATGTTCAAAGTAATATACAAAACAATGGTGTTTTACTGACGGTATGTTGTTGTTATGCAGAGACTAGATAGCATAGCTAACGTCTGAAAGTTTAGAGAACAATAGTGGCAGTTTTTGCTTGACTGTGTGATCAGAGTGAATTTTCTCATAAAGCAGAGATTTGCTTGATGGTTGTTACGTTTATCTTTAATCTGAAAGGATTAACAGATCTGAAGCTTTAGTCTCCTTGAATGCCACTGAGCCTTACCTGTATTTCTTCCATAATTACAAAACCTCACTTTTTTTGTCTTAACCTTTCTAGTCAGACTGAGCTGGTTTCCCCAGTGAATTCTGACCTTGGGTTCCTTTATTGCAATAAATATTTCTGAGAGAAAAAATGAAAGACAAAACTACAATTGCATGCATGGTGGTCGAAGAGCTAGGAAGGAATTTATTTAATGATTACCGTCTCCTATTTAAAGGAGCTTGTCTAGTTTTTAAATGTGCCATTTCTCCAATTGTTATTTTTTTTAACTCTTGCAATCAATATTTTATGTGAACTCACTTTTTTTTCCAAAATGCTGATATTTGCAAATGAATCATTGCTCTATATGAAAGATATAGCCTAGTTTAAAAAAAATTGATAGCTTTTTGTTAAAAGTGATTCTTCAGTGACCAAAGTATAGATCTGAGGACAAAAATATACCATGAGTATATATATTTTTTTTAATTTCCTTTTTTGAAGCTTCAGTCTATTAATGCTTTTATACAGAAATAACTGTACAGTTTCATTGTATTAAGCAGAACAAAATAGTATAAAGATCAGGCAATTTATCCTGGTCTTAGAAATAGAATGTTTTTAAAAACTATTTGCAAGTAAAGTGCAATAAACTCTTTCTGAAAACTGGTAAAACAGAATAACTAATATTTCCAGTTGGGGAATATAATTTTAAATGATGAGGTGACTGACTATGTTTTTAATTTAAGTATTAGCTTAATGTCTTGCCAGTGTTGACAGAGTTAATGTCATGTTTAAACTGAACTGGATGAACTATCAAATAAACTCGGATTGAAATGAATGCTTCTCTCTCATTTTGGTGTTCTCCAAATATAGATTCCATTGTATTTTTTTGGTATATTTGAGAGTATTTCCTCATGCTTTGTACCTCAGTGATTTTCAGTACTGATGTATGAAGATAGCTACTAAAGCAATCAGCATTTTTCTTTGGGGACTCTTAATGCATGGGCTGCCATAAACAGCTTTTATACAGCTGCACTAACATACAGAGGTGGGTATGACTAATTTATGCTTCTACAAAAAAAGCCTGATGTTGAATATCAGCCATGTTTTGACTCCGTTTTGAGATCCCACATGTTTAATATTGGGGAGGAAAAACATACTGGTGACACAATAAATACTGGGGGAGAGGGGAGGAGAATTGCTTAAAAAGGCAGTGGGTCCCCTATCTTCCAGTGAAAGCCAATGGAAGTTGCAAGCAGAACTTCTCACCCTGCATACCATTTTTCCGTAACACCACTACTGTTCTAGCAATCTCGGACACTAAATCCCTCACTCTGTCCCCTTCCTATTTCTAGGAACATTTTATGCTTATACTACTTGCACACGGTCTATTTACTGTCAGGTTGGCAGTTTTGTGCGTTAAGATGGCACAATGATTTGAAATTTTGAAATGTTGAATATGCAAAGGAGATTATGCCTGATCATATACAAATCTGACTTACCTGTGCTGACTTACCTGGGTTTTTTTCCCCTATCTCAATCTGTCACGTTTCATTTTGCTCTGTAGACTTTTGCCCCAGGATAATTTGTCACCAAGTACCAAGAAGTGAAGTTAAATATAGGACACCAGCCAAGCCAAAAGTTCTCTGTCATGATGTGCTAATCAGATTTTCTGCTTTAGGTGTTTAGGATTTTAATCTTCCTTAATACCGTGGTATCTTCAGCAGATATGCGTTACATGAATGGAAAGGGCAGAGCCCCATTCTGCTGTTCAGAGTCAGACAGTTTCTATTGCTATAGATCTCTCTCCTATGGACACCTTTGCTCTTTGTTTATATATTTATCTCAAAGATATGCCATTGCTCATCTGTTTGGATACCCTGATGTAAAAGAAGTTCAAATCCTAAACAGTTTGACAAACTTCATCAGTCTGTTGTAATGAGTCTCTTTTGAATAACTCTCATTCCTTTTCTCATGGACAGAAGACCAAAATGATTAGAACCAAGTCCTAGACTAATGGGTATATGATGTGGGTAACATCTCCACGGTGTATTTCCCCCTCCAGTACCATAAAAAACACCTCCGTGGAGTTTTATGGTAGAAGCTATGTAGCCAAGCAAAGGATGGAAGGACTTGGATACCAGCCCTGATGGCCTGATTTCACTCTGGAAGAAACCTCTCCTCCTTGGTTAGAAAACGTCTCAGCCCTGTATTGAAAGTCGGGACTGAAATATGTTGGCAAAGCTGTAAGGTGGATATTTGTACCTGGCTCAACCTGAAGGTGCTCAGATACAACAGTGGTGTCCAGTGCCAGAAAAGGTAGAGATAAATTAATGAGCCACAAGTATACTTGGAAATAATGAAAAATAAGCTACCATCACAAGTATCTTCACGTTCTGAATAGCATGTCACTTAAATTTTTAAGCAATACCCCTAAGCAATACCCCGAGGCCCAGAAGAGGGCAGCATTTTCCACTTAACTGATCAGCTACTTGGCATAGGGGGTGCATACCTGTGTTCCCATCTCCTGTTTAACAAAAGAGGCAGGTGGCCAATGCAATACATATTTTCCCAGGCTGCTGCTTTTTTTTTTTTTTTTTTTTTTTTTAATTTTAGACTTTCAAGGTGATTTTTCTTCGGGAGTGAGAGGGAAATGTCAGTTCTCCTCCACGCTGTCACGCCTGTTAAAGCGGCAACTGCAAAAGCAAAAAGGTTGATGCACATTTATTAAAGCTGTTGTGCTCGGCAAAAGTTAATGTTGTGACTGAGTGATAACCCCTTTTGTAGTGTCTCCTAAGGTGAACTTAATCGCCTCACTAAAGTGTCACTTAGTAGCACTGCTGCCTTCTCCTGTTTTTTAAGTGCACAATGAGATCTCTCTAGATGCCTGTACCTGGAAATCTGTAGCCGAGACAGTTTTTGAAGCAAAACTTAGAGAGCTTTATGCCCAGTGCATTGAAGCCAAAGAAGATATTCCAAATTCATAGTTTTCAGGCACAGCCTCTATGTTAGCACTTGAAGGAGTGTGAATGTAGGCTGTTTAAATAACCATCGGTTTCCTTTTTTGTCCACAGTTAATTTCCTTGCACAAGTGAAAGCAGCTATATAATGTTACTGCCATTTTTTTTCTTGGGCATATTGACCATAGGCTCCTCAATTCTCATTTGAATACCAGGTATCTCCAGAATACAATAATTCTTAGATGTTCCAGGTTTGTGTCCAAAAGAAGTGGACTCCAGCAATAACATTTTGGATCTTGGTCTAAATTTCAAATATGCTGGAGTTGGGCATATTTAGACATGGGGATCCTACAGAAACCATTTGTAAAATATCAGTTCGGGGCTGGGTTTGTACTTGGAACACCACAAAAATCTAAAAGTTTTTTTATGATGCATCTTTCATTGGAGTGACTATATACGGATGTGAAAGATGTTGGACAAGCTTTTGGGCATCAAGTATTCTTCAGCTCTGAAAAAAATGTGCCCCCTAAGTTTTGGTTTGGACCTTGTTCACTGGCTAAGAACAGCGAGTCAAAGAGCCTGAGGCTGAATCAATTCACTCTTCACAGGTTAGTCTAAACTGCATAGATTGAACACAGTTGAGTTGAACTCTAACTTTGGGGCAACGCATAGGCAAACCTGTGTTAGAAAGATGTTTGTTCCAAGCTGATGTCAAGGGCAAGACATGAGAAGACACCAAGTACAACCAGCCTCTAACCCTGTTTTCCTTTAAACCTGCCTCCATCTTGATTATACTTCATGGCAATGCAAGTTTGAAAGCCATTTCTCCAACCAAAGCCTCTACATCCTGGGAGAACATTTGAGAGAAGAAAACCAAGCCAGTATACAAACATCCTGAGGGTATTGTCTAAAGAGCTCTTATCTGTCCTTTCCTGTATCTGTGGACAAGATACATTTTGCACTGGTTACAGAGAATCTGGGGTTTGACACTGGATGCTGTATTCGAATGACACATTTCTGAAATCGGTTTTCTCATGGTAGTGCTAACATCCTTACTGCAGTATTTCTGACCCTGCCGGTAGAAATCCAGGCTCAGTTGCACTTCTATTGAAAATACGGTTCAACTTAATCGAATAGGCTTAATGCAGGACTGTAGTTGCTCATGTGTACCTATGGGATTTATATGTTGCTTACAGCTAGCATGGGTATCTATCTCCATGTCCCTGGATTTTGCTGTGTAGGCATACCCTTTAGCTACTACAAATGCAAGTTTCCACTGACCGTGTGCAAGTTGTGACTTTTCAAAGACTTATCATTTGGCCAAAGTTACCGGTGATTGACAAAAGCACATTCTTTGCTAAAAGGCTGCCCACTAGCTAGATTTCAGGTCCCTGAGCTACAGCCCAGGAGCGCGAGAGCTGATAGAAGGTCACCAGCATTCTTTTTATATGGGGATAACCCACATATGCTTGGGTAGCCTCTTAGAAACAACTGAAGTGTGTTAGTTGAAATTTTCCAATTACTTCAGCCAGAGGCAGACGCTTCCTACAGAAGTTCACAGCCCAGTTTGTTTGCAAAGTTATCAACTAAAAGCAGTCTGTTATAATGGGAGGTTGCAGGTAACTAGCACTAGCAACCCTGCCTATAATTCACCGGCTGAACAAATAGAGCAATAGTCAATCTCTGCATTATTTTGACACTTCACTTGGGAAGCATCTCTCTCTCTGGTTATATGCCATTGTTTCTACTCCCTGATTGGGTGACTGAAACATATTAAGCCAAATAATTATCAGTACTAACTGTGAATGTTAAATACCCGTATACTATTTTTCTTTTTCAGGAATTGAAACCTTTTCACTTATGAATTGAGGAATTGCACGGAGTACAGGCAAGCCCAAAACTTTCACATGAAAAAAAATTGTTCCCAAAACATCTTTAGCGTTAAGGAGAAAAAAATGTGGAAAATCTGAAGAGCTATTTAGGATCTCTACAAGTGTTCATGGACACGGTTACTACAGTATGTGACCACACCTATTAAATGTGTGTGTGATTGTATATTCTATATAAGAACATCTAAACATAAAACTAGTGGGCTTTTTCAGGTGGTTTCCTTTTATTATCTCTCAAGTGAATATGCCTTTTTTCCAAGCCAGAGGTTTCCACGTATTGATATTATATAGTAATTGGAATATTTTCAGATTTAAGAAAAATACCAAGCAGCTATTATCTCTTGCCTGCATTTGATTCTGTATGGAGGCATTCTTTTTTTCATAAGGTCAAGCCACTCTGTTATTTCATTAGTTAATTCAATTAAGCTGCTGTTCAAGATCAAGACTTTAAAAATGGAGTCTTCTGGAAAAAATTGATGTGCTTTTTAAAACAACATTGGGGCCTGACGCTGCTATTCTTCTCCAAGGTAAGCTCCCGCTGGAATCACCTAGCTTTGCCTGCAGTGATGGTGGCAGCATCAGGTCCATAGTCAACTTAGACTTAAAAGACAGCTGGGATGGAGTGAAAAAGTAAAGGTAAACTGGAAATGGCATCCCTGCATGGGCAGGGAGAAGCATTAGTCAATTAAAAGCATTAAGTGTGTTGACAGAAAAGACCTAAATAATGCATGATAGTGGTAAAGTAACCCCACCTCCTATTTATTAATAGAATAGAATAGATCAAATAAAAGGGTACCGGAAGAAAACTAAGTAGGAAATTGGTTAATTTTGCCATCAATATTTCCCGGACTATTTTCTTTCTTTCACGCTTGCACACTGAAAAAAAAAAAAAGCAGTGAAACTTACCTTCCCTCTGAGGGCTGGCAAAATCTAAATTTCCTAATACAGATGTATTTCTAGTTAAAGATCAGATTAAGTTGCTGTGGCAACCGACTAGATAATGTAATGAATATGATTGGTAGCTACCACTTGGAATTTTTAGTATCATTTTCTTTGCCTTTCCAACAGGTTTTATATGTGAATACCTAAGATAACCCTCCCCCCATATTCTGGTCATCTTCTCATGTCCCTACACTGCATTTGACCATTTTGTTACACGTTTGTACATGTTTATTGCAAGATCTTTCACTGTACATGTGCATTGATGCAGCGGGCATTGCAGCCAGTGTTGCATAGTCTGAGGCTGTCACAGGTTGTAGAACCAATAGTATAGCCCCACTTCTTCATTAGTTGTTGGTACATAGGTGGTTAAGACCATCTTTGCCATGGTTTGTCAGCCCCTGGTGGTAAGGTCTCAGCTGTTGGAACATCCATTTATGCACTGTCAGCTATTTTCTTTAGCCTCTCGTTCCATATCTGTAGTCATAGCTCTTTGAGTGTGGCATCGAGAGGCTGGGTGCTGGTGAGGAAGCTCCTGCATGATTTCAGACATTTATGTGCTGTGTTAATGACCCAAAGAAAGAAAAGGGACCCATCTCATCCCTTGTACTTTTACTCCTTCCTATGCAAAGTTGCTACCATCAAGAAAGTGAATGGAGAATTGTAATGTTGCCATATTTTGCACCCAGTTCTCGATGACACAAAGCAGAACAGGATCCAGGAAGTGTTTAATTTAACTATGTGCCTGCAGCAAAATAGTTCTCTCTAAAGATTATGGCAGTACTCAGTCGGGCTGTGCGAAGCTTTGGTTTGATTCGGCCTGATTTGGTGGCCAAATCTCCAAATCGAATCAGAGGACCCTTTAATCTTTCCAAATCAAATCAGAACCTTTCAAATCAATTCGGAAAGATTTGGTGATTCAGTCGTAGATACAGCTGTAAATGTTTTTTCTACATACCTCTAGGTAGCAGGGGCTCATGAATGCTGTGTTGCTGGGGTGTATGGAGCGTCCCACAGAAGCACGGGCTGGGGGCTCCCCAGCGCGCTCGGCAGCAGACCCAGAAGTGGACCAGAAGCACTTCCAGTCCACTTCCAGGTCCACCAGGGAGTGTGCTGGGGGGCACCCCCTGCCTCAGTGACTGGTGCCTCCTGGGTCTGGGGAGGGGCACCCAGGGTCCCCCAGCACGCTCCCCAGTAGACTGGAAGTATTTCCGGTCCACTTCTCGGTTCACTGCCGAGCATGTGGAGGAATCCAAATCGAATAAGTCCTGCTACACACACCCCTAGGACTCGGGTGCCAGCTGCCACCCTAGTGATACATTTCAAAACCCAGCACAAGCATTAAAACATTCAAAATTTCTGACCATACCATTACTAGAGTTTTCTTGAGACATTTTGTGACTGGTGAGAAAAATGACAAGTTTGATGCTACTGGTCAGTTCCTCAGGTGTATGCTGAATCAAATCTACGTGTGTTTCGGGCTGCATTTGTTTTTATGGATTTTTTTTTCCCCTCTATCATGAGCAGTGCAAAACTCATTCCTAGAAGCTGGCTTCTGGTATCATGCATAGTTAAGCTCCAATGCAGAAAATTTGTAATTAGTTATGAGGCACTAGCCCAAAAGGCACCCAGTTGGATTTGTCTAATTCCACCGCAGATTTGCAGCTGTTGGAGAAAGACATTATTTTTACTCGTCTAAGCAAATAACATAAGTAATAGTAAGTATGAAATAGTACTCCTCCACGGTATGAACCAAATCCTCAGGAAATCGCAAGGCCTATGGATGCAGGACAACCCCGCTATCATTAGGACTATCAAATTGAAGTTTTCACTTCATGCAAATAAGCCCCTGCATGGCCTTATCACAAGGGTCGCTACTGGACCCAAACACTGCCATTTCAGGTGGGTGTCCACATTCGTTACATCCACATCTAAAACATTCAAGAATTCCTCCTTCCAACCCCATCCCCCTCCTCAGTGACCAATAAAGCTTTCTATTCTGTTTTGATGTTTTTTATGTAACTTTGGCTAGTTCTTGATTTGTCACATGCCCTCTTCTAGGACATTTAAGGTCCCGGCTGGCAGAATTTTAGATGATGGGATAAGCACATACTACCCCACACCTTTACACGGTGCTTTGTTTGCGAAGGTGCAGCCATCTGACCTCAGGAAAGGGACTCCAAACTCTAGACCAGAACAGGTTCAGAGGGATCCTCACCGAAAGGAGTAAGTTGAGGAAAGGCAGTTTCCAAAGCCTAGTGCAAACGAGAAAAGCCTGGAAGAATATGTGTGGGGAAAGACTGTAGGCTAACGCATGCCATATTAGCTTCATAGGACCTGAATCCAGGCTGAGAACTAGATGTAGCGTGGGAACTGGAGTTGCCATGCCAGCCTTTCTCACAATGTTGCTTCTGGCCTGATTTTTTTGTAAGAAAAATTAACCAAGAGGAAACGTTAAATCTGCCCATCTCTATACTCAGGACAGAGCAGCTCCCATTCACACCACATGAATGTTCATACAGAGTGAAAAATGCTCTGTCCTAATCTGTTTTTTATGCATGCGCTGCGCGAGAACTCCCCTAAGTAGTGGAGCACAATCAGCCATGGCAAGATCTTCTGTCATTCTATTAAGTAATAGAGACAAACTTTTATTTATGGGGTCACTGAGGATACTATAAGCTTGGAGTAAGTACGACAGTATTTGCCTTGGAGAAGGTCCACTTGAGAACAATGCTACAAGATGATTGGAAAGGGGAAACAAACCGGTCTGCCATTTAAAAACCTTAAATCCAATATCCCAGTGACTTCCTGTGCAACATTGCTGTAAGGTGAGGACAAAAGAAGCTTTTTCTTAGCCCCAGTCAGATAAAATAGAAAACTTGCCTGCTGTTGTAAACTAACCTGGCACACCTTGCTGAGTTTTTGTGTTGGAGAATGATAGATTGCATTAGTTCGCCCCCTCTAATGTAGTGGCTGTGTTACACTGAAGTGTGTCCAAATCTCTTTGCTATGCCACCATAAAGTACTTGTTAATAACTGCTCTGCACTTGTTCCAATTAACTGCTGTATTTTAGGCAAGTAGTACCTAGTATGATGCTCTACCGTGTAGCTCAATGCCCTAGGATCTTTTTGAATGGTGTATTGTGGGGCACCTACAGAATTATGGAGGTCCAGCTATCAAATTTTCAATGTGTCCTCTCCTCATCCATGTTGTGCCAGCACCATTTTCCAGCTGCTCTCAGGCTACATGGCAGAGATGCTGCCGACTGCTGTGATTATGACCATCGCTAATAGGAATGGGATAATGCACATGTTTTGGCAGTCATTCAGCTGGCTGGATTTAGTTCAGTGCCTTCAGACAGCTTTAGATCCTGTGATAATTCGGCCACAAGTAGAGAAGGAGCAAGCGAATAAGTCGGACAGTTACTTCTGTGGAGTATCTTTCTGAGGCAGTGTTATTTGGAGTGCCACTTTTAGGAGTTGGCCACTAGCACTGCTTGGTGGGCTAACTCGTGGTGGGATGACCAGCACCAGCTGGACAACTCCAGGGTGCAGATGGCTTTCCTAGAAGTCTGCTGAGAGCTTTTTGTTGAATTTTTGGACCAGAGGAGTGGTTTTAACTATACCTTAAAGAACTGCGAATGACACTTGGGTGTATGGGTTCTGTACTTGAGGATGCTCCACCAGCTTTTGCCTCTGCATCCTCTCCATTTCCAAGGAATTTTTTTCCCTTTCCAAGGCCATAGTCTCCATTTTGAGATTCTAAAAAGTCTCTAGGAAATCCTCCCTCTAGTGGTCTGCCTCTGAGGATGCCTGTTGCAGTCCCCAGGTCTATAAAAATGCTCCGTCATCTTTCCTAGCCCTTTCAGGTAACAAGTCTGTATGCATTGTCCATAGGATGCGGCCTTAAAGTAAATCAGAAATGCAAGTATTTATCATTCCAACCCTAATTTTCATTACAGCAATGATAAAATATTTCTATCTTCTCTGCTCACCCTGACTTCTGATTCCTTACACTTTTTACACTGATAATTTCCCCTTGTGTAGCACCCCTTGTGTAAAAATTGACTGGGGGCAAGGAAGAGGGACAGTGGTGTCTATAGGTGAGGGGGTGGTATGCGCAGAGAAATAATCCAGAAAAAGGCAGTTGTTTCAACGAGTCAGGGTTGATGGGGACCTGCACTGACTTTATGGGTGTGCAGTGGCAGCAAGGGGGAGGTGTCATAGGGTGGCCGGCCCCCTTAGGAGGAGTCAGCTGGCCTAGCTGATAGCAACAGCTGTGAGAAGGCTATTCATGTGGGAGTAAGTCACCAGGAGTTAGCCCCAAAAAACAAAGCCACAGAGTGCAAACATGAGAGAAGCGGTGGTGAGCTGAAATGCGTGGACAGCAGAGCAGCTGTATGAAGGCTAGAGCCACAGGGGACCTCTTCCAGTGTCTGGGACAGGACAAGAAACCTTTCTTCGTTTTGTTTGCTTAAAGATGCTGTTTAATGCTGGGGCCATCTGAAGGACCACTCGGAGAGCAAAAGCCTGCCTGAAGAGGCCCCTGGGCATGGTAGCCCACTTTCAGGAGGGTAGAAACGGCATGTGCACTGCTGCAGGAAGTTCCTACACAGGAGGGTTTTACCCTGGGACAAGTTCAAAAATGCAATGGGTAAACCAGAATGATAGGGATTTCTGCTGCTTACCAGTGGTATCATCCTAGCTGATGCAGGAGGAGAACGAAAAAACAGTATCTGAGCAATCCTGAGAGCGCTTGGATACACCACGGTAGACCACTACTTTTATGCTTTTCCATTCTCTTTAACGCCACCCAGAGATGAGTGTAAAGTACACTACAAAATAACCACAGTTCGGCAGTAATCGTTCCAACCAAGTTTCAACTGGCCGTGAATGTCTCCTGTTGTTATAAGGCCTTCACGTATCTGTGTATTGGCAGTATTTCTGAACTTTGATTTTGTGCTTCCTACAAACCCTGAAACCTTGATACGTTTCAAGTCAGATGCAAGCCGAGACGGAAGGATTTCTTAGGGTGCTATCTTTTTATTGGCACAGCTGCCTAGTTGGGACAGATTTAAACAAGCTTTTGAATGCAAGCCATTCTTTGTCAGGTCTGAGCAGTGAAAGCCAGAGTAGCTGAAAGCTGTGGACATTTATAAAACAGTGAGCAAAGTTCCTTTTCCCTATTGTTTTTTTTTCTCTTACCCATACAATAACTGCACTTGCTATGCACTGTGTGAGATTTATTTTTTGCCGCTGTGATGCTGACCTCTTGAATGAGGGGCAGAGAGAGGTGTCCAGGAGATTGGGGGGGGAGAAAGTGTTGATAGAAAATGTAATATGAATTCAAATGAAGGTGTACATGTTTAAGGCTTTGATGCAGACACCATTTTGAATATAGGGGAAGGAGGTAGGCTGGCGAAGAGCCTTTGCCCAGAAAAGTGTCATTTAAAATCCACTCCCTTTTATCCGCGGGCAGTGCCCGGTGGGCACAGGCGGTGGTCCTCCCCCAGCCGTTGGCTCCTCTGCTTCCTGCTGCGGGAGCTGCCCCCGGGCCAGGGCGGCAGGGTGGGCAGAGCCGGGCAGTTGAGGACGGTCGTTTTGCAGAGGAGTTGCTGAAACTCTTGGCCCCGGTTGCAAAACAGCCCCTGGCCAGGGGCTCAGGGCCCGGTGGAGTGGGAACAACGTCGGCCCGATGCCCTGCCACAAACAGCCATCGCTCCGCTGATGGCACGCATCCAGGAGCTTCCAGCCAAGATTTCTGGTCTGGGTTTGGGAGCAACTAGAAGTGTGACTTGTGCCCCAGGGTGGTGGTGACATGCCATCCTTGCCCCGGTCACGTCAGTGCGGGCTCGTCAGCAGCAATCCCCGTTAGACAGGGTCCATCGCTGGGTCCAGAGCGATGGACTTATCTCTAACTTGTGCAAGAGCTTCCACTGACACACCCGGAGGGTCACAGCTGGTGTCCAGCAGCTCTTGGCCCCGGAGGGAGGGCCCAGGGGGTTGGGAGAAAGCGAAGTGCCCTTATGTGTGAATTGTAAACCAGCATACGATGGTTACTGGTACAACACCCCCTGCCTCTTACCAATGGCTAGTACAGCGTCAGAGTGTAGCTCTTAGTCTACAATTCTTGTGTAATTTCTGAAACTGCCTAGCTAATGAAACTCTTAGCTGCCCAGACAAATGCCTGGTCAGACACCCTAGCACAGTAAGGCCACGTCCGGACGTGCAAGTATCCTTGCAGCAACACATTCACACAGGGCACACCTCTGCATGTGCCCTTCATTGCAGGACAAACTGTTGCACAACAGGCAAACTGCCCTTGCCCAGCTCCTCCCAGCAATTCGGCCAGGGAGAGCTGGAGGTTGGGGCCAGCACCAGTGTTAACCCCAGCAGTTTTACCTGATGGTCTGGAGCAGCAGGGGCACAGGTCTTGCAGCACAGAGACCTGGCTCCAGCCCGGCCTTCAGCTGTGCTGGTGCACACTTGTTGGGCAGGTACCACGCTGCTTTTTCTTCCAGTTTTTTGGATTTGTGTGTTTTGGGGCACTTTTTTGCTACCAGAAAATCCCAGTGGTAAATTTTGGCTCCACGCTGCAGATTTGCCAAGTGGCTGGTGGTGCTGCAAACTGCGTGTGCCTGAGTATCTGGATGCGGCCTAAGAGTCCAAGGCATCTTACTATGAGGTCTTGGGTGCTTGTTTTGTGCTTTATCTCTGTTGTGTTTTGAGAAAAATTAATTGCTGCATCGTTCTTGGTTGTAGTGATGTCACTGTTAAAAAAAAATAGCAATCAGTTTCTTGTATTATGGACAGGTAGTGAAAGTGTTACTAGAGGCCTTCTTTATAGTACCTTATCTGTGGTACTTCTCTACTTGGCACTGTGACCAACTCCAGGAGCACTCCCTTTTCGTTTTGTGTGGCAGTGTGCTAGAGAGCTCTTCAGTGGAGTGACTTCTCCAGATTGTCCATGCAGCTCTCTGAAGACAGCAATCAAATCCAGAAGCCATGCAAGAGTCTACATAAAAGCATGAGGGGAGGAAACCAGCCTCATGTAAATAAGCAATGAATATATCTGTTTGTTTCCTATTCTTTTTGAGATTTCAGCAGTTTCTACTGCTCACTTCCACTTAATATTTCAACCTATAATAAGAGACTGCCACCCATACATTGGAACTGGCTTCTGTGATGACAAACCGAAGGCTTAATATGTCTCAGTTATAGCAGCTTCTGTCAGGACTGCCTGGAGTGAAATCTGTAGGATCACCAAATCATGACCTCAAAAGTTGAAGCAGGCTGGAGAACAGGTTTACTAGACTACTTCTGGCATTTTAGCTCATGGCTGCCATGGGAGTGATTAGTTAATGGTATTAAACAAAGCAGAGTAGTACTCCATGTGAACAGTAAGTGTTATTAGTGCAGAACAGGCAGGATGGAACTTGGGTTCTAGGTCATGTTTATATGCTGGAAAATGTTGCAGTCTTTTCATAAAACAGATCCTACTTTTTGTTGGCTGGGTTCTCACTCCTGATAGGTGGAAATGTCCCTTTTATTACCTCTGAGTTGCAAGTGTTTTTGCAAAATGGCATTTTCCAACTCACTAAATCTTGGCTGTTCTAAGAAGGGTTTTACTGGGGTGAAAAATCAGTTTCATAGTTTCATAGTAGCTAGAGTCGGAAGGGACCTAGGTAGATCATCTAGTCCGACCCCCTGCCTTGGCAGGAAAGAGCACCGG
>NW_017728914.1:22117509-22178319 GCF_001723895.1 Crocodylus porosus
GTGGAGGCCTCGGACAAGCCCCGGGAAGGCTGCACCCCCCCGGGCAGGGGCCCTGGCAGAACTCCGTGTCGACACCATCGCAGGAGTTGCTGCCCTTACTAGCAGAGCAGGGGTCAGCCTCTGGGCCCCGCCTGCTCACCCGCCGGCGCGAACGCCGACGCGCTCTTACAGTTGGCAATGATCCATATGGACCCTGAGATATTGTAAAGGCAGAAGATCTAAGACCCAGCCCATTGTGACCAATGCACTTTGGAGGATGTTATTCTTACCTTAATATCTCAGCTGACAAGCGAATTTCAGGTTCTCAGTATTTTGGAAAGAAGGGCCTCACTACTCCTGACCTGGTATGATGTACCTAATATCCTCATTTTTGAATGCACCTGCCATCATGAAGTATGCATACCTGGTTCTGTGCTCAACTTTCCTTTAGGGAAGTATCGTAAAAAAAATCTAGATCTGTCCAGAAAAATATCACTTTAGGACTGAAAAGCCACATCACGATAAAAGAAACAGAGCTATGTTTAATCTCTTTGGCTGTATGCAAGCTATAGTTAAAATTTGTACTTGCGATTCATTATCCTATTCCTGCGAGCATGATTTTAGTCATGAGGTCTTGTCTGAGTCCATGATGGTCAATGGGAGTTTTGTCTTTTAGATCAATAGCAGAGCATGCCTTAGCATGGGCAGGGTTTTATTTTTACTTTTCTCCATAGCAAAGTATAAAGAGTTTATTTGAACAACCATAAACAATCATTATGCAACTGAAAATTTATTCCAAGAACCTATGTAGTTCAACCTTTTTGTGCGCTGAACCCCTTTTTAATTTAGGCTGAAATTGGTACATCAGTGTAAATTCAGAGTAACTTAGCTGAACTCAGGTGCAGTGAGGTGTAGCTGAACTCAGGTGCTAATTTGTAATTAACTAGGTGGATATTAATTGTATGTATGCATCTAGATTTTTGAATGTGTTTTTTTTTTTTAAATTACACACACACCTAAGGAAGGGTAGTGTAATAAACAAAAGCTTGTTTTTTGTCTATACCACCCAAGCAGTTGGTTCAATAAAAGATATCACCTACAAAAAAATTATTGGCTTTAAAAAAATTACAAGGTATTCATTCATGCACTCACCCTTCTTTTGAAGAAATGATTTATAAATTGTGTCCCTTATTTGTTTGTAATTACTGGATAAAATGCTGTTAATGCATCAAGAGCTAGCATCTAAATTATTACAATATAACTTAACGTCAAAAAGTCTGTTGCTTAAAACTAGAAACTAACCTGGAATAGTAAGTTTGCTGTGGTTACGGCCAAAAAGTCAATATTTAACAACAGGCATCTTATGGGGTGATTTGAGATACTGGAAGATGCCTCTGCTTAAAATAGGTAACAGCTAACAGAGGTGTCTGAGATATCACAGTGGTTCTGGAAAAAATACTCCTTATTAACAACCATTGTGGTCATGAAAGAAAAAATGTCTTTAGAATGTGATCTTAAATAAATATCATAACCAAAAAACAGGGCTAAAAAGCAATAAAGGTTGCAAAGTTGAACGTTCAAATAAAGGAAATGCCAAAAGGTTATTTGTGCAACCTTAGTTGGGCTGCTACCGTGAGCTGGGGTCAGGGTGGCGTCAGGTTCTCCCCAGCAGGGGGCTGCACGGCAGGCAATGGTGGCACTGGGAGGAGGGCTACGGTGAATTTTGGGGTGGCTGCAGTCTCCCCCCCCATAACTCCCATCCCTGTGCCACTGATGCCCACCCCAAGCACAGCCTGGTGCTGCCCACCCCAAGCACATATTGACAATCGGGCTGGTATCAGCCAATATGGCTTGTTAAAAATCGGCCATCGGTATCAGCCGAAAAAATCTGTATTGGTGCACCCCTAATTATTTCACAGGATTCCTGCCTCAGTTAATGCCCACAATACATGGTGCTCGTTGACTGGATAGCTATTCGATGTTTCTTCTTAACCTCCTCATTTACAGGGTAGTTTTATTAATTATAGTGTAGGACCAAGATTCGCCTAAACATTTTCTTCACAGACAAGATGCGTCATATCTCCTTATCAAGCTATTAGCAAAGAGGACAACGTACAAATAAACACTGTTACATTTGAAGTATACTTTGCTAATGAAGGAAATGTATTCCAGACTAAAGTGGGGTGAAAACCAGGAGTTCTGGTGCACAGAATTAGTTTTGATTTTGGCCTATCTTGAGTGGAGCTGGACTTGAGGATTTGCAGTTTCCCACCCTCCACGATGGGCATCTATTGAGCTTACTTCTGTGACCAAGTAGTGTTCCTCCAGTTTCCTTGCTCTGGCTGTGATGAAATTTCATTGAACCCGAGCTGGTTTACCCACAGGATAAACCAGCTCAATCAACTAGCATTTTACAATTGGACTTTTTGTTTTACTGTCATAATTCTGCCCAACTCCAGACTATAGTGCTTTCTAGAGGGATGACTAAACAAAACCCTTCATCTTCATCTGACAGTATTTGGAGCTGTCCTAATAAAGAGCTGAACTTCAGTAAGCTAGCTCCTGGCATTGACCTCAGTCTTATGCAGGCGTTAATCAGGAATATTATCAAGTAAGAGTTACACCAGTGCAAAACCAATGCCTGGGAGATCAGAATCATGCCTTATTTTTACTGGGCTGAGACAGGAGAACATAAAGCTAAAATGGCCCTGTACTATGGAGGTTTTTGGATTTTACCTTGACGCATCTGTATGTTAAGGGTATATAACCCTGAAAAATTTCCAGCTCTTATTCTTGATCATCACAGAGGAGCGCACAGCACAAGTCGGGGAGGGGTTGAGTTCCATCCACCTGTGAGTTCTCAACCACGGTGCTTGATGTAACACACGGGGATTATGGGATGCCCAAATCAGGGAGGGCGGCACAAAAGATCATGATGTTTGCTCTGCTGTAGGCTTTCTTATTACACTGGTGTGATCTGCCAGAGCCAATAATTCCCTTTTTGCCTCCAGCACAAAGGATCTGAGCACTGGTGTTTTTCCAGCTACTTCTTTCTTTTGAGTGTATTTCAGCCCCTCCATTAATGATTCAGCTTTTGCTGCTACTATACTTGCCTTGAAAGAAGGCCATTTTCTAAGCTTTACATTTAATAATCAATAAACATGAAAAAGACAATGTTTGCAATAGATACATAGGGAAAACAGCTTTTAAATATACCGCTTTGCTTTTATTTGGGGCACTGAAGTTTTCTTCAAACACTGGATATGCTAAATAACCGAAGGAAGATCCCTTATCAAATAAATCTATTAAACATACTATAAAGGTTTTCTCTGGCATCATCCACTTGCCTCACACTTCATATAAACATGAAGTGCGTTTCTTTCTGAGGCCAGCCAAAGAGGGAGAGGGCACAAGGGTTGAGGTAATTAAATTCACTTTTGTACTGTGTGTGTTAAACTATGGTATGGACACCCACTGCAAAAGAGGGGCTTATGGTATACATCCAAAGAAATACAAATGCCACCCTGAAGAAAGAAATATTTCTTAGTGAGCTAAAGCAAGGATACATTTATTTAAGTGCCTTGGCTAAGGTCAGACAAGAGATCTGTGTTACATTCATACGCATCTCTCTCAGGTTCCTGACCCCCAGGTTTTTGTTTCCAGCGCATAATCCTTCTCCCCTTCTGACAATTACTGTTTGAAATTGTAAAACTTAAAGAGGTGTTTCAGGACATTCAGAGGACAGAACACCAGAGGGTGGTTGTAGAGGTATCAGGGCATATCTACACACACTTTGACACACACCTAAACTTAATGCACGTTTGCCTTAGTTATTCATGCCTAAATTTTGATACCTGCAAAAGCAGGTATCAAAATTTAGGCGCAAATAGCCTAAAATTGCCATTTTTAAGGTGATTAAGGCTGTGCACATGTAAACCCTTGCCGTTAATGTGCCTTAAAAATGGTTAATGTGCTTTAAATTGCCATGTGTAGACGTGCCCACAGAGTCCTAATCTAAGCCTTGTAGCTTACTCGGGTTCAAGGCGCACTTGTCTTTCTTCCAGTTCCCCCCTTTATAATATAGACATGAGACTGAACGCCAATCAAGCATTCTTCATCAGAACAGTTTTTGATACAAAATCAGTTTTCCACCAAACAAGAGTTTTTTTCCTTGAAAACTTTTGGTTTCCAAAAAAAATGTCTAGTTTTTCTATTGGGGAAAAAAACAACCTAGCTCTGAAAAATAACGCTTAACCTGCTTGTAAAGACTTTTGTGGCTCGTTGACAGAACAATGCCAGAAATTATTGTTTTAAGTATTAGAGGTCTCTTTGTAGACATCAAAGGTGAGTTTTATTTATTTATTTATTAAAGGAGGAAAAGTAGTAACAGCTTCCCCAGACACCTAGAATTTCGTCCTTCTAGTTAGTCATTCTATACTACCTTTTCAACACAAAGGTTGAGTAAAAAACAGTGGATGTTTTTTCAGTCCTGTGTAAAGTACCTATCATCCATATTAACTCGGGGATTGAGCCAGTTCTGACTAAAGCTATTAGTTCTTTCCATTGATGCACTCTGAGTAGGATTAGGCCCTTATGTATCTTTGAAATGATTGTGCAGGATGGTCAGTCTCTTGTTGCTTGTTCCCTTTCTCGACAGCACTTTCTTGCCCTTGGGTGCTGTAGGACGATGGCTCGCTATGGTTTTCGTGTTGTGGCCCCTTTATCCATACCTGTCCCCTTGCCCTTTAGCATTATGGAAGGCCAGGATATTGTGGATACCCTGACAGTTATTTCCAACCTGCCCCATCCCATGGGTCATGACCACAGGAGGAAAACCCAGGATTATGCGTTAGGAAACATGATGTTCTAAATATTACTCCAGTGTCTTGTCATTATGGTCCAAGCCCTGCAGCTTGCTTTGAGCCAGCGCTGTGGATTACTGGAGCTCTTTAAATTTTAATGAAGGTGGAGCTGACATGTGGGCCTGCCTAGCTTTTTGTAGCTCCATAACACTTCCGGTGTCCTTCAGCTTGACCTTTTCTCCGCTAAATTTTCCCGTGGGCCTCCTTAGTTGTCCTCCCCACACCTTGACTTCCTAATGCACAATAGACCGTTGCAGGCTCACGAATGCCCATCTGAAGTGTGGAAATCGTGCCCTCAAACCTTGTTCACATGCCTGGACTCAGCCGAGGAAGCTCGCTGCAAGCAGGGTTGCTAGTGTCTGTAGGGGCCTTGCTTTGGGTGATGCTCTAATAAGGTACAACAGTCACTGGAATGATGCTCCCTTGGCCAGAGCAGCATCCCTTGTAGGAAGGAGCCTCGGTCTCTCCCTGCCCTTCCCTCCCCCATCTCTCCTCTTTCCCTCTATCTTTTATGGCTGTTGCCATGGAGCCTAGAGACAGTTCGGCTCTGCAGCAGGGGAGGGAGGAGGAGAAGGAGGCGGCGCTTGCTGCAAAGTCCAGGTTCGCTCTGTGAGCTCATCACCCTCCTCCTCCAAGGAGGGAGGTGGCTGAGGCGACTGCTGCTGCTGCCTCTGCTGCTGCTGTGAGTGGGTGGGTGGTTTCCATCCTCAGCATCACCAAGCAGGAAAAAAAAAAAATCCCGGCAGCTGCTGATGTTGGGCGCTGAAACAGCCTCCGTAGCAGGGAACATGGATGAAGCCTGCACGCCTCTCGCTTTTCAGCAGCTTCTGGTTTTGACATGGTAAGCAGCAGCAGCAGTGCCAGAAAGCCCTGGCTTTATTAGTCGCAGTGCTTGAATTAGGGGATCATTATTCTCATGCTGATGATGTGGTGTATTTCTGATCTTGTTGCTCGGAGTATCCTCATTCGGCTTGGGAAACTGACTTTCATTTGAGCTATTAGGGAGAGACAGAGAAAGGGAGAGGGAGTGGGGGAGGATGGAGAGAGAGAAAGATGGAGAGGAGGAGGGAGATGTGGGCTGATTAGGAAGTCTGGGCAGAAATGTTCTGGGAATTCATCTTTACTAACCTCATTCTCTGGACCATTTTCTTTTTCCTGGAGTTGTCGTCATTTTCCGTCACCTTCATAAAATGGGAAACATTGAAGGCAATTGCTAATTAGAAAGGAAGGTAATTTTCAAGGGCTTGGTTTGATCCCCTGGAACACCTGGGTTGGGCCTCAGTGAAATGGCACTGATGTAGTCAGTGCAGCCAAGCTAAGATGAGTTTAAAAGAAGCGTATCTGATTTGTTTTGTTTGCAGCCTGGATTTGCCCATGTTGTTCTGCTGTGGCATTGCTTTCGTGGTGAATGACTTTAGAAAGGATGCTGTTTGTAGCTTCTTTCCGCATAAGGGGTGGGTATGTAAATACACACACCTTGAGCTGGCTCTCTTTGTACGTACAGCACATGTCTTGATCTCACTGCCATTAACTGACTAAACATCCCACTTGGGCTGATGTGTGATTTATTCTTTGGTTACTGAGTTATTGTCCCTTGGTTTTCATTATGGCCACTTAGGACAGATCTATATCATGCACTGGGTCTGCTTTATGGCACTAAAGGCTAATTTGTAGCCTGTCTTCATTTGTTTCCATGAGTATAAATGTACGGAAAAGACCCAACATACACCTTGTAGGCTGGGAAGATAAAAACATGTGTTTTCAGTTTAATAGCTTTCAAAAAAAGGGCAGGCCATATTTTTTCAAGCCTGTGGGTTTATACCGTACAGGTGTGCCATGCACCAATATATCATGAAGGGGCAGATCCTTACTAAGTGTCCTGAAGTGAGCCAAATTCTCTCTGGATGTACACATTATCCATAAGTGTGAAATCTGGGAGGCAAGTCAATATGATATTGGTCATTTTTTTTGCCCAATAATGCTGTATTTGATGATTCAGTCCTGGCTACATTTCCACAGATAGCTGTTATTCCTCCAGTATACAAATGCCAGGCCATTACAGTTTGTGCTGAAGATGATGGCATCAGCTGTCCAGCCAGTCACATTTTCATTTCTATTACTCTGGTGGCAATCTGTAGTAGTTCCATTGCCGTCCACAGGGCTGTCCCTACTGTAAGAGAAATCGGGTGTATAGTAGTGTCAGCAATAGGAGGACAAAAGTTATGCCATGTAAATGGATATGGCATTTTGTGAGGGCCAAATTTAGTCCTAG
This sequence comes from Crocodylus porosus, assembly GCF_001723895.1. Lineage (NCBI taxonomy): Eukaryota > Metazoa > Chordata > Crocodylia > Crocodylidae > Crocodylus > Crocodylus porosus. Next base: position 22,124,623 of record NW_017728914.1, read on the forward strand.
CATGAGCAGGTGGAATGAAGTCAATGGTTTTCAACCAAATTCAGGCTGAAACTTATTGAAGAAGGAGTTACTCTGAACCCCACAGGGGACTGGCCATCCGGGGAAAACAGGAGGCATTTCCACTGGGGAAAGACAACTTCACCTCCATTGGCAGCTTTGTAAGCGTTCTGCCGGCAGAGGTGGTTGAGGGGACTTTCTGAATTGGTGTAGGCCCTGGCTGTAATCTTTCCCAGGACAGTATTGTTGACTTTTTCTGGGCTTCTGTGTCTGTCAGTGGAGCACCCAAGGATGGAGGCAGGAACTGCAGGCACCCTGCACCCCTGTAACCTTCCTTGCACAGGCCTTGCTGATGTTGAGTTGGCCATTCTGCAGGGTTTCATTCTGGGGGAAGTTGACCTGGCCTTTGATGTGAAGTTGACCCACTTATTTGTACAGCGCCCAGCACAATTCTGAATGGGATATCTAGGGCCTAATGCAATGTAAATAATGCTAGTACCACCTGGGGCTGCCTTTCAATTATTTCCATCCCCCCTGCTTCCAAACACATTGGTTCTGTTTCCAATGGTTATTTCTAGTGAAACAAGCTTTCTAGCCAGGGCCTTTTGTCTCCTATTTAAGAAGATAACACTAGTGCAGCATAAGAATGTAGCTGTGCATAGCAGAAGTGACTAGCTATTTTCATTTCTAAACGCATGGTGGGGCCTGCTTGACCTTTTCTTATTATCGAGCAGCTGGCAAGAGGCTGAATAATTTCTCCATTATTATTACACAGGATAACTGACCTCCTGGTACTAAAATCAGGAAAACATTGTGTGACATTTCTGGGCATCATTTTGCCAGTTTGGGTTTCAAGGTTTTGTTTTCTATTACCCATCCATTCCCTTTTATCTTGTCAGTTGATATTCTGCATAACGTGCTTGTCTTCCCATAAAAAGGTAGTGGGTTGGCTCCTGCTTGCACAGGGACTAGTATAAATCACGTGCGGCTCAAATGAAGTCAGTGACCTTAAATCTAATCTCCACTGGTTTTATTCTCAATATACTGTAATGGAGTTACAACCAGGGTACAGAACCATGCATTGAAAGAAGTACCAAGCCCACTGGCAGAGCTAAATGAATGAGTGTTTTTAAGAATGCTATCCGTAACAAAGACATTCTAATCCTAATATTGAAACCAATTCCCTCTGTGCCTTTAGTCAGTCCTTAAACTCTTCCTCCTGTGAAATGGGCATAATAGCCATTACTAACTTACTGAAAAAACTGGCTTGGCTTGAGGATGTATCAGCTGATGTATGCAGAGCAAGTGCACACAGAAAACACTGCAGATAAGTACAAAGATAATGAAACTTGTGTATTCATCATTTATTATTGCAGTTTGTTTTACATGCTGACATGGGACCTGGTAAAACAATTCTAATTTATTTTGATTATGAATCTAGTCTGATTGGCTGGAAGGCAGTATCCCCAGCTGGGGTTGGCTAAACGGAAGATGATTCCTCTGTGATTCATTGGCTGCCAAGGGAGGTGTCCAAAGCATGCTGTTAAGGGTTGCCTATAAACCTGTAATTTTGGAGGATGTTTCATAAAGTAATTTTGGTCTGCTTAGTTCGTTTGGAGGCCTGCTGCAGGCTTGCTAGTGAAACACATGAAACTGTGATTGGTTCATGCACTGTTGCAAACCTCCATGTTCTGGGGCCTGCAGATAATGGGGACCCCAGGGACTAAATGAAGTGTTTAACACTGTGTACTGCATGGGTTCAAGTGGCATGTGGTGCTGAGTACCAGCTGATTCATGCTGACAGAGCGGTATGTCTTCCAGCGTGGGTGAGACAAAGGGTGAAGTTACATGTTACACTTTGACCACACTAAATCAGTGGAACGTTAGTAGGTGTTGAAGTAAGAACATGCTGTGAGCAGTGTCACATTAAGGGTTAATAGTGTTTCTTGCCTGGCAGCACTGACCAGTAGAGGGCTGGTGAGCAGGGGTGTAACGAGAAGCTAGGAAACCTGGGCTCTATCCCTACTCTAGGAGGAGGTGGGAAGCTGGAAGCAGTGTATCCTGGGATGCTGGATGACTGCAAATGTTCTGTTTTATCTCCATGGAGCAGACTGAAGTTACCCTAACATAAGCTAGGTAACACAGCTCAGAGTTAATACCTAAAGTGATCAAAAGCCCCATATCCACTCCTATATTTCTGTACTGCAGCTTAGTGCCCCCCACTCCAACATGCCACCATCCCACATGGCAAAAAACCTGCCCCATTCTGAGCAGTGCCGAGTCAGGACCTAATCTCAGGAGGGGGAACATGTCCCTGCCATGCCCCCTCTACCAGTTGCCTACTGTCAGAGGTCACCTAGCTTGCGTAAACCAGCTTTAATATTCACGTTTAATTCTGGGAATGCAGGCATGTGCCTGCAGTGGTCAGGCCCAAGCCAGGTGGGGCTGTCATGGAGGTGTGGCTGCAGCCCCTGGACATCTCCTACCTGGATGCCTTCTACCTTCCAGGGTATCCAGGGGCTGGAGCTGGAACTCCACACACTGGGCAGAAGCTGCAGGGCTGAAGCTTCTTGCTTCCCTCTTCCCCCCTGCCCCCACCCAGAGTGGTGTGGCACAGCCATAGCAGTGGCTTCTGGAGGTGAGTAGAGCAGAACAGGCCTTGGCCAGCCCACTGCTGGTTGTGCAGCTGCAGCCCTGGGTACCGCACAGGGCAGGGGACACAGCAGCGGCAGCTGTCAGGCTCAGGGCCCACCAGTACCTCTGAGCTGGCCCAGGAACCCTGCTTCCCAGCCAGCCTCCACCCGTGCTGCTGGGCTGGGCCTGGCCCCCCAGGCCAGCTTCCCTCTAGCCTTGCAGATGCCGCAAAGGGAAGAGAGGGCTACTCTGGTGTCCCCTGGCTTCTAGCCTGAGCCACTGCAGGCATGTACCTGCATTTCCTGAATTAAACAGTAATGTCTGTGCACTTGCAAATCCGTTCAGGCTTTGCAGGTTAGACTAGTCTTTGCAGGTTAAACTAACCTGCAAAGATGAAATCAGTTCCAGGCTCCAGGTTTTTGAATGTCTGTGCCTAAACCTACTGTGCATTAGCCTAATAACACAGCGCAGTAGGCTATTAGCACAGTTTTTGCCATGACACACTACTGCACAGTGTTGTTAGGCTCATATTCAATAAGTGCCTCATGTAGACATGCCCAGTGTTTACTTGGGCATCATTGGTGACTCATAGGGGGTGTACATGTGCACACACTGAGTGTGGCGGTATACCCCCTATGAAAAAGTGCTGCTGACAGTGTTGGCGGCACCTGTGGGCGGTTGCCGCTCGCCACCCCCACCCCTGCCGCTGACACCGCCTGTGGCATCTGTGGGCAGTCAGCGATTGCCGCTGGCCACCACAACACTGCCAGCAGTGTCTGTGGGTAGTCGCCGCCCCCTGGTCAACGCTTGCCACGCCCTCCCCCCGCTGCCAACAGCACTGGCAGTGTCTGCAGGAGCTCCCCATTTACCACTTCCATTTTCCCGCCACCATCAATGCTGCCACACACACCCCCAAACACCTCCACATACATCCTCCCTCCCCCACAGCTGCTGGGGGCACACATCATTCATGTTGGGAATTGATACTCCATATCAGTGATGGTCATCACAAAACAGCAGAAAAGTGATAGTGCTGTGCTCCTTCTAGAAACCCAAAGGCAAATGTAGTGATGGATGCTGTCATAGTCACAGAGGCATAGAGTCTGTGTCATGCTGTGAAATTAACTCCTGGAGTTTCCAAGTACTTATTGGCATTACATCAAAACCTGGGTTTGGGTTTGGCCATATGTAACTCACTGGTCAGTATATATGAAAAGTCCTGCTCTGTGCCAGGTTACTGTGACTGGCCTTTTTCACACAAACTGTAGCAACTTATGCTTTTAGCTATCCCAGGTTCACTGTTCTACGTAGTGGCTATACCATATCGTGCTGTTATTTGCACATGCACTTCCCTATGGCTGTATTGTTCTTCCTCTGACATAGTCTTGACTTGTTGGTATTCCTCAATAAGCAGTTAGTAAGGCAAGGGAGAGCAGGAAGAATGACAGACAAAAGAGTTCACCTTTTGAAATCTCACATGAATTAGCAACAGAATGTGTCTGCATCCCAATAAAAGCACCATCTCATGCCTTCTTGCAGTAAAACTCTTAAGACTGCTTCTAATGCACTATTTATTATTATTTTCTTCATTAGTGTTCATTGTATTGATTTACTTTTATTTACTGGCCTCCACAGCTCACAACTCGTAGCATCCAAAGAAACATATAAGATGTTATATACATGGTTTGAGACATGGAATGCACATGTCTTCAGTACAGCAAGAGGGCTGGAGTTGGTTTTTTTATTTTTGGGAGGGGGAAATTGCAATAAAGAGCTTTCATGTAAAGGAATATGTAATTTATCATTGCCAGTGATGATTTATCTCTTTCCACCAAAGTACAGGAGGCTTGCTTCCTCATTCAACACTTAATGCTATTTGTTGACTTTGTACTGTTCTCCCAACTTGGGAAATGCAGGTTAATGTCAGCGTTCCTTCCGTTTCTGATCAGTTTCATTTTGTGACCCTATGCATAATGCCACCATATTTCTGGTGTACAACTGTCAGGGGCTTGTTTAAATCCAAATAAAAGTTTGTCTTCATTGACTTTATAATGTAATTCTTTGTATCGATAGACTGGTTGAGAAGTGTGGTGGGTAGGTGGCAGTGTGAGTTAGGTGTTTTACTACAGCTCCTGGTGAGCTGTAGTGAGCCAGGAATGAGCCAGGGGCCATCCTAAATAGGCATCTCCTCATTTGGGCCCAAGAGTCAGAAACAACAGTCACGTCCTTATGTGCTGTCGACTACAGAAGCTGATATGCCTCAACCATTCTTGCCCAATGGTCCTCCTAGGCTCAAAACAGACCATGGCTAACTGATGAAGCTGTCTAGCTGATGTACCTTCTCGAAGTTATACTGATTTCAAGGGAATGCTGCAAATTTGTACCACTGTTGATTTGGCCACTACATTTTTGAAAGTTTATCTTTACAGCCTTAACACTGATTCTCTGTTGTGCCCAGAGCCATCACTGATACCTGTGCAAAGTGAACATGGAAGGCCCTGTACTGCCAATCCCAAGCACCTAAAATTATTCACTGTAATGCATTTTGGGTTCTTTTTTATTTGCCTTCTGGTTTCTGCACCTTTTGGGGTCCAATTAGGGTTTTCTGTGCAACCATGAGTACTAGAAACTCCATGTAAAAATGTAGTTTTTAGCTAAAAATTGCCTGTTTCCAGGACGTGGCATTTAAAAGAAAAAATGCTCTTATAGGACTCATGACATAGTTTTGAGAATTGGCGAGACTGAATGCTGGGAAATCAAAATAGTGTCATTTTACATCAGCTTCCCATAGTTTTAAATGAAGACACAAACGGGGATAGAGAAACAGAGAATTTGGGGCTAAAGTCTTCAACAGCGGATCAGGTCCAGCAGTAAAAAGAATGAAGTGCAAATATTTCCATGAATTCAGTTCAGTTCAGTATGATTTGTGGGGGGTCGTATTTGTTATTCACAGGTTTGTGGTGTGTAACTGAGCAAATGTCAGAAATCCTGAAAGCTCTATAAATTTCAGAGCTAATGTTTATTCATCCAAAAAGAAAAACGTACAGAAAGATTATTGTCAGTTCTCTATTTTAAAAAGAGATTTGAATCCTAAACTGTGGGGGCAGAAACAGAGCCATGTGATTTTAGATGACCAATCACGTAACACAAATGAACCAATAACAGGATGAGATGAGCCGTTAATAAACAATCCCTATGATGAAAACTACTCTTTAAATATTTACAAATACCAAATGCATATGAAAAATAGGCAGACAGGGTTCTTTGGGTAAATCCAATATATTTTATTAGACCAGCACAGGTAGCTGGAAAAATTCTTCTTAGCAAGTTTTTGGGCACAAAAACCCTTCCTCACGCTACTCAGTTGGGGCTAATTTAAGAGTATCTTTCGAAAGGGCAGTAATGATGGTAGCATGAAATTCCCTCCTAATGTCATCACTTATAAAATTGTTTTCAATCTGGTCTACCAAAAAACTGAATATTTTGCTTTAAAAACTGGGGATACCTAGAGATAATAGGCATGCTCACATCTATATTTTTAGGCTATGCAACCTTACAACTCATATTAGCTCCATATGTACTTTATTTCTCAATCCTATTCTAATACTAGTGAAGCTATGTTTACTATGACTTTCTTTATAGATCCTAAGGTAACAGCTTATCAAGTTTCATATTGTACGGCTAAGGCTGGCAGAAAATGCCTAATTGCTACTATGAAATCATAAATGGAGGGAGTTTTCATCAAAATCTCATCATTTTCAGTGGGTACAACAAACATAATAATGAAGTGAGCAGACAATGGGGAAAGTTATGCTCAGTTTTAATCATAAAAACTTCACTGATCTTGTGACATTTTTGTTTGAAGGGCAAACTTTTTACTGTATTTTGTGCTTTTGTCTTTTGCTCAATTAGCCTTTGCAGCTGCAAAGTCTGTCTAGGAAGATGCTGGGGCTGCTAGTTCTCTGACATGGTGAAGGCCTGCTTCTCTTCTGACCTAAATCAGTGGTACTGTAGTGTAAATCTATCCATTGCAAAAGAGTTAGGTGTGATTTACAATGGGTAAAGGTAGGGATGATTTAGGAAGTCTGTCAGTGTACCGTTTATGATTCTGTTTGATACTGGGACACTCTGTGCATCAGTGTCAGACTTCAAACTAACTTTTGAACAAGGAGGTTGTCCACCATCTCTGTCTTTTTACCTTTACGTTGGACTGAAATGTCAAGGTGGGAACACAGAGCTAACAGAGTGTCATTAAATGTCAATTAAACCTGTATCCACTTGGAACCCCACTGGACAAAGAGTTGTCCATCTCCTAAGGGAAACCAGCTTTTTAAGTCTGAGCTCTGGGGAACAGTAACTAAGCAGTGGATCAGTAATGGATTGGGACTTTGATCAGCTCCCAGGTCTTATCAGGGACTCACTTGAAAAAGTAAATGGGGGTTTCTAAAAGGGTGGGTCTCCAACCAGTTTTTTTAGAGAGAAGATATGAGAGGTAGGAGAGAGCTATCTGGCTGCTAAGCAAACACAAGGCTCTTGGAGTTGATCCAAGGCTGGGGTGGGGGGCTGAGTGCCCGCGTGCATGCACGCAAGCACCCCAGCCCAGCAGGTCAGTCCATGGGAGACAGAAGAGGTGGGGGCTAGATCAAGGCCCCTGTGGTGAGGGACAGTGCTGGAGAGGCAGGAGCAGGGGTAAGTTGAGTGGGACCCCAGGGCAGGTTGGACTTACCTGCTGGGGAGGTGCATCCCCAAATAATTTTTTCTCCTTCTCCCTTGTTCTCTCCCCACTTCCCTCCTCACAGACTTACCTGCTGGGCAGGGCGTGGCGCACAGTAGATCTTGGGTTGCTTTTAAACACCAAAGGTGATCTTCTACTTAAAAAGTTTGGAGACCACTGCTTTAGAGGACTCCGATGTAAGCCCCAGGACTGTTCATGAATGGTAAGGAAAGTGAGGCAGGGAAAGGTATGCAGGTAGCTTTGTTGTTTTGTCTAGATCCGTATATTACTTGTGTGAGTGAAGGTAAGAGTCAATTGCCTGTGGTCTCAGGTCGTGGGCCTTAGGTCTGTAAACCAAGAGATGCGTTCAAAGCTTACTAGAGCGTTGCATTTGTCCCTCAGTGGAATAATCTCTGAGGCCACGTCCAGTCGAGCTCGGCCTTGGCTTGCCACATACTGCACGTTCAGCTGTTCTCCGCACTGCAAGGAAGCAGCATGGAGGGGTTTTTTTAACCCCTGGAGCACATGTGGCACAGGCCATCCTCAGGAACAACTAACAGTGGCACCAGGTAAGCTGCTGCTAGTTGTCCCCAGAGAACCAAATGTCCACGCACATCTGGATGTGGCCTGAGGGTTTAACCAGATGATGCTTGAGGCTCCTTCCACTGCTATGATGTTGGGGATAGAGTGGCCACTGACGCATCCCCAGGGCATCCCCTTGGTGAGGGGCGGACCACCTCAGCCAATCAGCAGGGTGGGGTGGAGTCACCAGGCCCCTTGGCCAATCAGCAGCAAGGTGGCGGGGCCACCACCAAAAGGTTACCTCTCACCCTGGCTGGGAACCCTGCTTCTCCTGGCTGTGCACTGCCTTATCTCTAGGCACAGCCAATAGAATCACAAGGACAAATGAGTGGCATGTATTTCCACCAATAAACTGAAAAATAGGATTTTTTGCAGTTTGTTCTTCATTCAGAAAAGGACAAGGGACAAAGGGTTTAAAAACCAATGGCCACCCTATTTCAGGAAGGTTTACAAATCTGCTTCAACAATTGGGCACTGCTGAAGAGGTAAACTATATGAGCAGAAGTTTGGAGCCCTGGGGAATGGCATGCTTAGCTAGTGAGGACTATGGGGTGCCAGCACTGGCCAGTAGGGGACAGTGATAGCTGGATTATGATGTTCCCGTGTCCGTGAAAGAGGAGCAAGCAAACAGTACTAAAGAAAGGTGCCAGATAAGCTGAAACCAGAGATATTGGTGAAGCCTCCTCAGTCCAACAGCAGTTTAAGAGCACACAGGCAGGACATACAGGAACTTGAACATACCAATCGGAGGAAGGGACCTCAGGTGGAAACTCATCAGAGTTATGTAAACCAGGATACATTATCTTTTAAATAACTTTTGGCTAAAATAAATAAATAAATGAACAAAGCCTAAATCTTTGAAAACCTTTTCTGGTATATACTGGATGAGCTTGCTCATCTTATAAGCACAGCTTGTGGAGCCAGGCCTTTTATATGGAATAGGCAGACTAAAGACACTATTGTGCGGAGCAACCAGAATCCTCTAACATTAGATAAGATGTAAGAAAGAATAGAAAATAATTGAAATCCAACCTACACACCAAAAGACACCAAACAATATTTTACACACAATACATACGGAATCCATGTTCTGAGAGAGTAATTTTGGCATTAATTTAGAAGCATGCAATTATACTGGCTGTAATTAGTATTATGGGTATATGATTAAAGTGAGAAACTGGCAGTTGGGATTCCTGGTTCCATCCCTTACTCTATCCATGCTTTGCTGTATCTGTTAGGTCGCTTTTCTTTACAACTGATATAGCAATACTTGTGTGTAAAAACGTTAGGCTTGTTTACACCATCCTTAAAGATCCTAGCATCACGTGTTAGAGAGAACTTATTGTTATAATCCATACTTTATTTTGTACTTATGAATGGATTGGTTTTGGAGTAGGTGCAGGAATCTCATGGTGACAGCATCCAGGCAAAAATTTGGGTTTACAGAAAACGGAAATAAGTGCTTCCTCTGGTTGCTCTTATATACATACATTTTGGCTTTTTGACTTAAGCTGTTCCACTTTTGTGTCATTCATAGACAAGACATCGATGTGTGTGCCTTTGGTGTGTCCATGTGTATTTACTACTCAAGGTTTTCTGCTAAATGCTATTGTATTGATATTTTCTGCCTTTGTACATTGATCAGAGACAAACTGAAATGTATTGTTTTTGCATGATCATCCAGTGAAATCTGACATATATCTCAGAGGAGGCAAGTCCAATAAAGAACAAAAGCCCCAGTGCAAAATAAAATTAGCTCCAGACTAATAAAAAACAAAAACAAAAAACCAACCATACTTTGGAGCAGCTAAATTTGCAAAGGCTATTTAGCAGTTTATTAGTAAAAAAGCAACTGTATTAAATTGTTGTTGTTCAGCAATTTATAGTTAAGAGAGAGATTGTATTAATTAATATGAAAACTCTTTTTCAAATTAAACAGTAAGGTTAGAGTGTGTCTAATAAGCACTTCACTGGTGCAACTGAATTACAAGTAGCCAGCCAGCCTGTTTCATGGGTATCATTACGAGCAAAATGATATTCATACCACGTCCACAAGCTTCTGTGAGCAGTTCCCTTTTGAACTGCTTCCTATATGTATATATATGTGTATTTCTTTTGTAGGTCACAGCATGACCTACATGTTACCTCTTTCTTGGAATATACAGTCAATATCTGTAATCCATGCAGTAGCCTGTATTATTAGTTGAAACTCAGCAAGGGTGTAAATATCTTTTCTTTTTTCCTTTTTTTTTAGCTATTGATTTAGATTGATAGGAAATATCTTTGTTCCTATTTGAATCTTCCTGGCATTGTGATGAGGTTTCTTCCTGAAGCCATTGCATGCACCTACTTTGTGTGTCTGCACAGATTTTGTCTTGGATGCTTTTAAAATGTGATTTTTTTTTTCAATGCTTTGTTAAGATGTATTTAAAACAGAATATCAACTAGGGTAAACCAATGTAGTCCCACATCCCCAGTGATTTATGCCGATTGAATCTGATCCATAATCCGCTCATATGAAAGAAGAATACTACTTCCCAAAACTAATAATTGAGGCTATTTTAGTTGTTAAAAAATCATTAAGAACAGGACTGTCTCATCATCTAAATTTCTAGCTCTGTTTTATAAATGTCACTGTCTGTGGCTAACGATAGATGCATGTTTAAACTTAATTCAATATTGCTTTATACTATCTGTTGAAATAAAAAGGAATTAAAAATATGAGAGTGAGGATGGCATTACATGACACTGCATTTTCTGTGATTAGACAGTGACATTACACTTGTCTCTTCCTTGCTCAGTCTTACTGTGAGAGACATATATTTCTATTATCAAAACACATGGTGCAGGACTTTTTGAACAGCTCATACACTTTCATAGATCTAGAAATATTAAGAAGCAAATGCATAATTAAAAGTCATAGCAGAATGAGAATAAAAGAGACCAAATCAAATATCTAATTTTTTCACAGCAAATATTTGAATATGTTATTTCTAGTGTTTATGATACTTTTCTTTAGAAGTGTAAGTTGTGAACAGATGAAATTATTGTAACAGTTTAAAAGGGGTAGGAATCTTCTTAACTGTTTCATCTTTATCAGCGACTTGGACGAGGGGGGAAAAAGCACCTTGTTCAAATTCGTGGACAACAGCAAGGTCTGGGGTGAGGTGGGCATGCTAGAAGGGAGGGACAGGATACAGCTGGACCTGCACAGGTTATAGGGGTGGGCGAATGAGAATAGGATGGGATTCAGTACTGACAAGTGTGTGGTACTGCACTTGGGGAGGAAGAACCAGCAGCATACCTATAGGCTGGGAAACTCCCCTCTCGAAAGCACACAGGCAGAAAATGATCTTGGTGTCATCATAGCCTCCAAGATGAACATGGACTGCCAATGTGAGGACACGGTCAGCAAGGCCAACTGCATCTTGTCATGCATCCACAGATGCATCTCCAGCATGACCAAGGAGGCGGTCCTCCCCCTCTATGCGGCACTGGTCAGGCCGCAGCTGGAGTACTGACTGCGTCCAGTTCTGGGCGCCGCACTTCAGGAGGGATGTGGACAACATGGAGAGGGTCCAGAGGAGGCCACTCGCGTGATCAGGGGCAGCAGGGCAGACCCTATGAGGAGAGGCTACAGGACCTGAACCTGTTCAGCCTCCACAAGAGAAGGCTGAGAGGGGATCTGGTGGCCATCTGTAAACTTACCAGGGGGGGAGTTTAGGATCTGGAACCAACTTCCAAGGGAAGTGGTGCTGGCTCCTACCCCAGGGGTCTTCAAAAGGAGGCTAGATAATCACCTAGCCAGGGTCGTTTGACCCCAGCATCCTTTCCTGCCCAGGGCAGGGGGTTGGACTTGATGATCTGCTCAGGTGCTTTCCAACCCTACTAACTATGAAACTTGAAAATATCTGTCTGCTCTGTCCCATGATAAGTGAAAGGTAAACCACAGTCTCTGACCATCTGTTTCATTCAGGTGTAAGTCAACCCAGTTAGGTCTGTCTAGTGTTGGAGTGGAGTGAGCAAAAGACAGTGAAACACGCATTTGAGGTAGAAGGTCCCCTTTTCCCAATGAGGAAGTGAACATATTCACTAGAAATGAACAACTGTTTCCTTGCTGATGCCTTCAGATTGTTCTGAACATACAGGGCGCTTGTACACATCATGCCATTACTACACACACGTAACAAAAATGTCACTGTGTGTGGCTTAATTATATCACATTGTTCACATGCAAGAGTTTTGGGGGTTTAAAATGCTGATGCAGTTTAGTTTGCAACAATGCTGCAAACTCATTTAAAACAACATACTGCAGCTATTAGTCAGCTTGCCCCTGGCTGCAGGAGAGGTGGGCAGGCTCTGCAGAAAAAAAGGATTGGGCCCCTCACCACTTCTGCATCCAGTGAAGCAGAAGCCATAAGGGGCCCGATCCTTTTTTTTTTTTTTTTTTGGTGGAGCCTGCCTACATTTCCTGCAGCTGGGGGGCTGAGCTGCTGGCAGGTTGCATGGCTCATGAGCTACAGGGGGCCCTCAGTCCTTCCCTCTGCAATGGCAGTGCCCCCCAGGGCCTCCTGGGCAGGCTGCTAACAGGCTGGGTGCTTCTTCAGCTCAGGGTTGGGGAAGTTGGATCAGGCTGCGTGCTACCTCTGAGCTGGGGCAGAACGAGGCCTCTAGCAGCCTGCCCAGGTGGGCCCTGCAGGGTGCTTCCGCAGCGGAGCAAAGGACCAGGGCCCGCCCCGCAGCTCAGGGCTGCTCGGCCCGCTGGGCGTGAGCAGGTTTAACTGGAGGGGAAAAAAAGGATTGGGCCATAGGTGGCTCACTTCCTCACCCAGACATTAAGGTGCATGTGGAACAACCCTGAACCATAAACCTAAGAGCAGTCAAGCCAGGAGCGAGAGAAGGAAGTTGAGCTGAGCTTTACTCCGCTATTGTTTGGCTGGGTGTTTTTGTTGTTAGTACAGCAAAACCGAGGAAGTTATGTGGGTTTATGCCATGGCAAAGTATGTAGACTTTGCTTTACACCACAGAGGCCCTCAAGTTTTGCACAGTGGTTAATGGCTGTGGGGCCAGACTGGATTCCCTGCAGTACCCAGACAATTCTGTGCGGTTCTTGTTGAGGAGTTGCCCTGCATCCTTCCTTCAGGAGACAAGTCTCTATCCTACCCCATGGGGGACACCAGGGATTCCAGACACAGATGTCGTGGATCCATTTGGCCACACATGCAGAGACCTTTGCAATAGGTCTTGGATTGCCGAGTGCCTGCCCCAGCCACTGCTAGTACTTGCCCTTGGCTGCTTTATTTATGGGATTTCTCCAGCACAGAGTAGTCTCTGCAGGAATGTTTTCCATCTGTGTTACCTTCCTTCCATCTGTTCTCTGGAGGCAGAGGCATAAATAATGAATACTCTCCTGCCCTACCACTAGCCTTGTCCCGGCTTTCCATGCCTCTTTGCATGGTCTGTACAACACTGCTGCCGAGGCATCTGACTCCCCTTTCCATGCGGGAAGAGGGAGATCCTTTGCATATGAATAAGAAAGTTGTCTCTAGGGCTTTGTAGGTAGGAAAGAAACACGAGCAGCCCTCATATCAGGAACAGCCTCATTGATTTCAAGTATCTTGACAAACACGCTGTTTTGATCAACTAACAATGATCCTTCAATAGCAGTTACGGCTAATTCCAAGCCCATGCTTTTTCTCACTTATAATTCCCCTGGACAATGATAGTTACTGTATTTCTGCCATACTGGAACAATTCAGAAGGGTGACACCGCACTTCCCAACCACGTGTGTGACTGGAATGATCACTTCTACCACATCGTCCTCTCCTACAGGTTTTACCATGGAAGGAGGCTCTGAAGGAGGAGACCTCCTCCCAGTCCTCCTGAAGAGATGCCCCTATTGCTCTGTCAACCCATGCTTGGATGGACTCCCAGAAACCAGAGTCATCTTTGTGACGGTTCTGTGTCCCCAATACCACATGCCAGCTCACTGACAGCACAGCACAAAAACTCCCCTGATTGCTGCTGATCTCCACAGGCTCCTATGCTAACAAGCTTCCACAAACCCAGAATAAGAACAATGCGCCTGTCCTCTACCCCCACCCCATCCTTATTTCGAAGTGGGAAAAGTAGGTTCTCTTCCATGCTTAGTTCTTGGGTGACACCATAGGCCTTCATTAGAGGATTTTAGCAAGACTGAGACCAAAAAAAATTCCAAATATTTTGCGAAATTATTTCTAAAATAAACCCTCCCATGTTGTCTTTGGTGTCTGCAAATCATCAGGGATGGCAAATCAATACACTCACCACATGATGGATATCCTTTGTTGTAGCAATGCTGAGATCTCTGTCTGGGTTGGTAGAACAGCCCTGTAACTCAAAAGAATATCACTGGGATGACTACATTTCTACCGTGAATTTTAGTGCTTACGAAAGTGACTTATAGCACTCACTGAAGCCACACTGTTCTGTCATCATTTTACTGCAAAAACTTTATATATTTATTCTTCAGTGTTTTTGTTTCACAGCGATGGCTAAGTTCCAGCCAATATCCTGTTTCATCTGCTGTCCAACCATTATTCACATGATAGTAGTCATTTTTTTCTTCTATGGCACCTGATTCTCATTAAGATTTGGCTAAAGTAAACTGTGAAAAAGAACTGTAGGGCCAGTCTTGTAAACTTCACCTGCTTTTATAGGAAGTCTGTACGCGTGCTTAGTAGGATTATGTGTGTGAGGTAAAGGTTGTAAGAGCGGACTGTATATTCTCATAGAGAAGTAAGGCTGGCAGGGACCTCAAGGGCACCTCTACATGTTTATTAATGTGCCATAATTACAGCACGTTAAGTTTAGTACCTGTAATGACAGGTACTAAGTTAATGTGCTGTAATCAGAGCTACTGCACGTTAGTGTAGACGAGTGCCTTTTTAGTGATGTTAATACACATTAGACTAAATCTAATGCACATTAGCATGGGTTTTGCCCATCACACTAATGCAGTAGAATTAGTCGTCTCCACATTAAGCGTCTTGTGTAGACACGCTCCAAGAGATCATCTTTACACCACAAGACTAATCCCAACATATATTTGGAGTTGTATTTGTTCACTTGAACAATACATATACAGCTTGAGTTTTTGCAATGGGCTCTTCATAGACGCAGCTGAATTGTTACCAAGTGGTCTATTTGGTCTGGGGGTCTGTAAATACCCCTAATTATGTACTCAGGGTTTTATGGCTTTTTTACTTCCATTAACTCTTCAGAGCCAATGCACCTAAAAGCATAAATTTATTACATTTTGTGCAGCATCAGCAGAGCTGCTTGTTGGTTTCTAGTCATTTAAACCTGTTCAATTCAACAGGGTTGCACAAGTGTGATTGAGAGTGGGATTTGCCTTATAGCGCCATTGTTGCTAGTCATAATTCTAATATAACAAAAGCCTTAGTCTGTCTCTCTGCCTGTCCATAACCCTCAAGGCCAACTACACATGCGCTGCCAAGAGGGCATGTGCTAATTGGCTGCCAGGGCCCAGTGCATTACAGACAGAGGGGGTGAGGGAGCAAGGGACCTGCTGCACTGCCCCCTCCCCAACAACAGCTGGCATGGAGTGGGAGACAATGGGGAAAAGGGGAGGGAGGGAGGAAAGCAAGAAGGGGAAGGGGGTGTTTCTGGTGGCAGTCTCCCCTACTGCCTCCATACCCCCCCTGCTGCCACTGCCCAGCCCCAACATCAGCTGGCAGGGTGGGGGAGGCCGCAGGGAGGGGGGAATGTTGTCTGCTGCTGGGTCGTGGCAGCCACCACCATGTGTGAGCTCCCTCCCCCTGGTTCCTAAGAGCAGGTGGCAGCACAGGGCAGAGTGGCAGGGGGTAGGGGGGCACACAGGGCTGGACATGGGGGATTAGAGGGGATGCAGGAGAAGGTGCATGGGGCTGGAGGTGGAGCCGCGGCACCACAGGACACGGGGTGGGGTGCTCCATCCCCACCCATCATTCCTTACGGGCAATTTGCTAGTATACTATAAGAACCTGGTTATGTTGTTAAATCCAGGTTGGGTTTGCAAGCCTGCCAAGTTAAAACTTACTTGTAAACTGAACACATTAAATATGCAGTCAATAAAAAGCAAAGATCATATAACCTTATTAGCAGCAGGCAAAAAGTCAGATTAGAACACTTTAATCAGGTAAGCATTTCTTCTATTTGGGGGGAATCCGACTGAGTATATGGAAAGGTGTCTCGCTTTCTCTGAAAATCTGCCCCAAAGTGGTTTTTCCCCTCTGTTTTGTACTTGGGACATGTTGTAATATATTTACAAAGAAAAGTCTCTGTATTGTATGCCAAAGGGGAGAAATGGATGATTTTGAGGATTCTTTGGATAAACCATTGTCTGTAAGCCCAGGGGACTGCCATCAGTGGTCCAAGAGGCCCCTTCCTTTCTTACATTCCAGGGTATGTAGCAAAGCTGCAGCTCTGGCTAGAAATGTTAAATGTTAATTTTTATGGAGGACACACTAAGGCTTGCAGCTTTGCCACAGCATAGGTTGGGGACAGAAGGAGATGAGAAATCAGATGTAGGCACAGGCAGATCTGTGAAGGGCTTTGAAGATGGTGTCTGAAGAGAGAAGGAAAAGGTAGAGTAGGAAACTGCAGCAGGAAATGACCTGAGACGAGAATGACCTAATTGGGATATATGAAACACAATGCAAGCTGCAGTGTATTGAACTGATTTTAATAGAGCAATACAAGAATTGGGGCAAGCTAAAAAAAAATGCTTCCTGCTCTACTATTTTGCATCATCTGCACCAGGCTCAGCAAGTTCACTATGGGAGGAACAAATAGGTGTGTTTTCATGAAAAAAGAACGCCTCATTTTGAATCATAACATTTCAGAAATGCTTGATCAGAGTGAATATAAATTCATCTGGTTTCAGGGAAGGGATTGGACAGTCAAGCCTAATGGATTTATAAGGAAAAAAATATGCACCATATTTATTTCTCAAAAAACTTTCGGTCACCTTCTTTAATTAAAAGATGCGTCTGTGTTTATTCAAATTGATACAGCACATCTCTGTTCAGGAAAAAGTCAATCCTTTGAATTCCAGGAAATACCGTATTTCTGTTTCTCTCTGTGCTCCATCTTCAAATACCACCCCACATACAGCAAGTGTCTGCCCAAGCACATGTGATTGATAGGTTAAGAATGATCCTAGAGTGGAGGCTGAATAATTCCAAGAGAAATATGCAAAGCCAATGAAAGGCTATTTTACATCCTTATCTTGCAATGAGCTCTGCATGAACAAACCCTTTTGGGACCCTGGATTTTACTCGTTTTTAGGCACATCTTAAAGACGGTGTATTTAGACATCTACATACATATGCCATATTAAAAACATTTTGCCTAATATATGTTTGAGAATATTAAGAATATTTTAAGAATATTCATCCTAGAAACATTATTACCTATATTGGTACAAACTGATATTTCATATGGTGACTGCCTGTCTCAGTCTGTGTAATGCCACTGTAACAGTGAAGGAAAAAAATGTGGCCATCCTTATCTGAAAGGATGCAGATATGTTTTTGCTGGGTTTTTTTGCCTGAGAATACTAGAGTATTGGTTTAGCAAATCCTCAGACTAGGAACAGTGTTGTTGCTAGTAACAATAATGCTTCTGTCCCCTTTTGACAGTTTCCATGGAGCTCGAGCAGCTTGGAGAATTTTTATTCATGTTTTAGAACAGGAGCCAATGGTAATTTTGGCCTATGTGGGTCTGTGGCAAAGGATTTGTATTTTAGCCAGCCGTCTTACAAGGAGCTGCTTTCCTAGAAATAAATTAGACTAAGGGATATAGTGAAGGAATACTAGAACACCTCAAGAATGCAGCAGTACTAAAAACAAGGATTATGAAGATATGTACTAAAGATCTGTATTTCTCCCGTTAATTGAGTAACGTGAATATAATATGCAAACATGCGCAACTTGGCTTGTTCTGGGCATAATCTGCTTTTGTCCAAATTCAGAAATGTGGAGCAGACTTGCCAGAAGGTCTGCAAACATTTTGAGTGAATCTGGACTTAGTTTGGGGGTGACCCTGTGCACTGATGTATGGCGTCACACGGATATTATGCAAAATCATGTTCTTATTAATTGTACCCTTAATCGTTTTATTGCTCTTTGTTGAGGACGGTTCAGTTAATGGTTCTTTGTGCCAATGGTCTAACAGACCAGGGGCATGATCTGGCATGAGGTACAGACCCTTGAGCTTAAATGTAGCTCCTAGTATAAAACATAAGCGAAGTGAGATTTGGCATTTTAAGACTGAATTCTGCTGTAGGTTAATTGATACCTGACAATCATATTGAAACTTGGGGCATGTAGACCAAAAAAACCCCAAACTCATTCTGTTGTCTTCATGATGTATTTTTATTTGAAACAAAGAGTTCCAAAAAGAACCTTTTCACTACTCTGGAATATAATGTGTTGAGGCAAGTATTTATTTGCTATATGTGGGGTCTAAGTCCTAATGAGCGTACTGGTATGAAACTGAAATAAGTTTTATGAATTATTTAGAGCCAAATTATCTCGTGATGTATGGCTTCAAGACATCTGCACTAGGGGTGAAATGATAAAGATTTTTGGGGCTAATACCGATCCAATTTCCAATACAGTTGCCTCCAGCTGGTAAGTCCAGTGTGGTGGAAGGGGAGGGGGAAAGGGAGCGGCATAGGGAGGTAGATCCACGCCTCCCACAATGAGGGAGGGGGCAGGGGCAGATGCAGATGTTGCCCAGGTTGGGGGGGGTGGGGGGGACAGAGCCACAGCTCATGGGAGCGGGGAGGTGGCTCCTGCCACTGCATGTACCCCAGGATGACACAGAGGGGCATGTGCCCCACTATCTGTGTGGGGCGGGGTGGGCTGCAGCCAGGGCTGTGTGGGGCTCTTCTTGGTGGGGGCTGGGCTCAGAGCGGATGCTGGGAGGATGCTGCATCCACCCCATATTTTGCTGCTGCTCTGCTCCCAGTGCCGCCACCAGCCACCCAGCACAGGCCCGGCTCAATGCTCCGCCTCCACACACGCACCAGGAAGAGCCAGGGCTGCACTGGGTGGCTTGTGGCAGCAGCACTGGGAGAGGACCAGTGCTGAAATTTGGGGTGGATGCAGCATCCTCCCAGTACTGGCAGCACCCACTCCAAGCCCAGCCCCCACCAAGAAGAGCCCTGCACAGCCCCAGCTGCAGCCCACCCCACCCTGTGCAGACCTGGGGGGCACTCCCCCATGCCCACCTGGGTGCAAGCAGCGGTGGGAGCCACCCTCCCACAAGCCATGGCTCCGGCCCCACCTCACCCTGCCTCTGCCCCCTCCTTCACTGTGGGTGGCATTGATCTGTCCCCCCACATGCCCCTTCCCTCCCCCTCCTCTTCCACCACACCAGACTTACCAGCTGGGGGCAGCTCTCCATGCTGCAGGTTCTGCTCCTCGCTGCCTGAGTCCTGCGCTGCAGCTGCAGCTGCACGCAGCACGGGCATTTATTGGCCAAATTATTGGCCCCATCAAGCCAATATCCAATACAGCCAGTTTTCTTTATATAGGTACGAATCTGATATCAGACCGATGTATCAGCACACCTCTAATCTGCACCATTTATCACTGTTTAAAAATTTGTTCATTAAACTGTTTAAAGATTAAGGGACTTTGACCTATATAGCAAGGTGTACCTCATATGCCATACACCACCATGAAAAAATAGAGATCTGAGAGCATCAGCAGATAGAAAATTGTCTATCCAGTCTAGTGGACTACTGGTTGTCTATGGATTACAGGATTTGCAGCAGAGATCTAAGGTTTAACTTTAGTTTGGAATTAGAAACAAGCTTTCTCAAAGTTCAAAAGGTGAGAGCATCTGGGCATGTAGTCTGCTGCAGTGTAGAGACATGCCATTTATACAGCTGGTCAAAGAGCCTGGGGGCATGTGGTCCCATAATGTTGACTTACGTGTCTCTTTAGTATGATGGTTGCTTGAGCTGAACCATGACACCTCTGCACAATACTAAGTCTGATAGCTGGAATTTTGGATTAGTGTTTTAGTGTGGTAGGAATTGAAAGGCTGGCTCAAATCCCAAAGGAAAATACTTTGGGCTCATTACAGTCCCTGCTTGTTCACATTACCAACTCCCGCCTCTCACTAGCAAGAATGTCAGCCTCCACTTCTGAAGGCCCAAGAGGGTAATAGCAGGAGGTAGAGATTGGAACTGGAATGCTTCAAGAGAGCCGTGTCTGAGAAACCTTGAACAGGGCTTGCCTGCACAATAGATGGCTCATGTTGATCCCTGTCAGTCCCCACATCTCTGAAAGCAGGAAATAAAAATGTTACTGAACCAAAGCCAGTTTCTAGTGAACTCTAGTGGAATGAAACCCCTCCATTAATTGCATTTTCAATTATAGTCAATTTGTTCTGGAAATAAGATGGCTGCACCATGAGCAGATTCCCTTGTAATAGAATATAGGTCAATGAAATGTCTGATTTCCTATCAACCATAGAATTTTGTAATTCTTTCATTACCATAATGCATATGGTGCTGAATTTCTAAGGAAATACTCCTCCTGGAAGTTTTTAGACTTTACAGGATTGATTGGAAAAGGGAGGTACCATTTTTAGAATTCTTAGATTTTTTTTATTACCTTTTATTACCATTTTTACTTTTACGAATTTTCTTTTTACTTTTTTGAAATACAAGCAATGGTAAATTCAACCTCTATGTAGGTTTACTGTTTTTAATATACAGAAAACTCAGTGTACTGCTAAAAATGTTAGCGGTGATCTCATTTTCATTAGAAAATAATTTCAATCTGATTTTCCCTAACATTTTTTTTAAGCACATAAACAGAAGAAAGGCTTAAACCTTGAAGGGAAAAAAGGTCACAGTGTTTAATGAGAATATTGATTCTTTAGAGCCCACTGCTTACATTTCTGCTGCTTTATTCCATAATCCAGACACCAGTGCAATTACTGAGCATTCTGTTACCTTCTTGCACAGAAACTTAGAGGCAGGCAAATAATTTTCTATATAAGTGTGTGCATACTTAAAATATACTCATTAGTAATGAAACAGACTTTCAAAATTGCATCAAGGACAGCAAAAAGTCCTTTTTTAAATACATAGGGAGTATGAAGAAAACACCGGGTAACGTGGGGCCCCTGCGGGATACGCTTGGCAATCTGGTGGTTGCACAAGAGGAAAAGGCAGACCTTTTTAACAATTTCTTTGCCTCCATTTTTTTGTGCGGGGACCAGGACTCCCCCACTGAGATTCAGGATGGACTCAGGAGAGACTCTGACAGGACTAGGGTCAGGAAGGACCGAATTAGGGAACTTCTGGAGGGGCTAGACGTGTTCAGATCAGCAGCTCCAGATGCTCTGCACCCTAGGGTGCTGAGGGAATTGTCAAGGGGCCCCAGCATGGCTTTACGAGCACTTGTGGTGCTCTGGCCAGGTGCCAGACAACTGGAAGAGGGCCAATGTGGTCCCCATTTTCAAAAAAGGGAGGAGGGAGGACCCAGGCAACTATAGGCCCATTAGTCTTACTTTGATCCTGGGGAAGCTCTTTGAGAAGATTATCCAGGAGCACGCTGCTCAGGGGCAGGGGGGGCAATGCTCAGGGGCAACCAGCATGGGTTCATTAGGGGCAGGTTCTGTCAGACCAACCTGATTGCCTTCTACGATCAAGTCACAAAATCATTGGGCGCAGGTGTCGTGGTGGAGGCAGTCTTTCTGGACTTCAGCAAGGCCTTTGACACTGTCTTTCATCCCATTCTCATCAAAAAGCTAGGTGACTGTGGCACTGATGCCTGCACAGTCAGATGGATCACAAATTGGCTGAGGGGCCACACCCAGGTAGTGGTGGTAGGGGGGGGTCATATTCAACCTGGAGGGATATGGGCAGTGGGGTCTCCCAGGCCTCAGTCCTTGGGCCCATGCTGTTTAATCTCTTTATTAGCAACTTGGATGAGGGGGTGAAAAGCACCCTGTTCAAATTTGCTGATGACACCAAGATCTGGGGTAAGGTGAGCACACTAGAAGGGAGGGACAGGATACAGCTGGACCTGGTTACAGGGGTGGGCGAATGAGAATAGGATGGGATTCAATACTGACAAGTGCAAGGTATTGCACTTGGGCAGTAAGAACCAGCAGCATGCCTATAGGCTGGGGAACTCCCTTCTTGAAAGCCCCGTGGCAGGAAGAGATCTTGGAGTCATTATCGATTCCAGAATGAACATGGGCCACCAATGTGAGGACGTGGTCAGCAAGGCCAACCACACCTTGTCATGCACCCACAGATGCATCACAAGCAAAGCCAAGGAGGTGATCCTTCCCCTCTATGCGACACTGGTCAGGCCACAGTTGGAGTACTGCGTCCAGTTCTGGGCGCCGTGCTTTGGGAGGGATGTGGCCAGCGTCGAGAGGGTCCAGAGGAGGACCACTCGCATGATCCAGGGACAGCAGGGCAGACCCTATGAGGAGAGGCTATGGGACTTGAACCTGTTCAGCCTTCACTGAGAGGGGACCTGGTGGCCATCTACAAATTTACCAGGGGGAACCAGCGGGGAATGGGAGAGACCCTGTTTACCCAAGCAGCTCCTGGAGTAACAAGGAATAACAGCCATAAGTTGTTAGAGAGCAGGTTCAGGCTGGACATTAAAAGACACTATTTCACTATCAGGGCAGCTAGGATCTGGAACCAACTTCCAAGGGAAGTGGTGCTGGCTCCTACCTTGGGGGTCTTTAAGACAAGGCTGGACAGCTACCTAGCTGGGGTCATATGAGACCAGTATTCTCTCCTGCCCAGGGCAGGGGGTTAGACTTGATGATCTACTTGAAAATGGCTGAAACCGGTTGAAGATAAACCTGGTTGAATGTAGTATCAGACTTAACTGATTTTGGTCAAACCAGTTTATGCAATGTCTGTCCCAGACCCTTTGCTGGTTTAAGCTAATCTAGACACCCCCCTCATCCTGGCATGCTCTCTGGGCTGTGCGGGGCTCTCTGCTCCACAGCAGGGCTGGCCGCTCCCCTCTGCTCCCTGGCTGGAGCTCCAGCAGAGATTTGCAGGCACAGTAGGGTCTGCTGGCTTCCCAATGCCCTCCTCCCCACCCTCTCACCACTTGATACTTAAGCAGAGATCCCTTCCTCCTCTCTTCCACAGCACAGACTATAGCCAGTATATGGTATGCTAGCTAATGCTCTGTAAGGCAGATAGGACAGTATTTGCTTACAGCTTTTTGGATGTAATCAACAGCTCAGATGGTAATGTCCCTGCATTCCTTCCTTTGGAAAAGGCAGACGGGGTTCTTTGGGTAAATCTGATATCTTTTATTACAGCAACTAAATAGTTAGAAAAAATTTTCTTATCAAGCCTTTTGGGTTTAAAAACCCTTTGTTAGACTGAGGAAGCATCTACAGTTGGTGTGTGCTCTTCCTGGATGGAATGAATAGTAAAGAAGCCAGAGACTCATCTGCATTTTCCTTTAGAAAAAGCTGTTTAAGAAAAGCTTGTAATGAGCGAGGCTTCATTTCCTGATGGTGTGTTAAATGCTGATAAATGCTCTCTTATCAAGGGGGGAGCCCTACCTTAATCACAGCATCCTGCCATGGCCTGGCCATGCCCCCCTCAGCTCAGCCCTGTGCAAGGGAAGGGAGGACTTCTCTAGCGCCCCCCGGCTTCTAGTCTGAGCCACTGCAGGCATGTGCCCGCATTTCTGGAATGTCTGTCTGGCTACAAAACTGATTTAGCCTAGCCAGGTTAGACTAACCTGCAAAGATTGAATCAGTTCAGGCTCAGGCTTTTTTAATGTCTGTCTCTAACCAAAGTGTTTCAGTGTTAGCCTTTTGACATATGCTAACTGAAACAGTGACGTCAAAATGAAGCATTTGAACCTTAAGAGATATCAAACCAATTCATCAAAATGTTTTATTTTCAAAACGGGGTGTTTTTAAATTTTGACTTTCATCACTTTGAGGTGAAAGCCAGAATTTTTTATGGAACACAAATTCTAGCTCTATTTTTCAGACTCACATGAAATCTCCATAGGCTTGATTGCCATCCCAGAGAGCTGCTTTATTTTTCATGGAGAGAAAAAACCTGAGAGCAACTCTCATGAGAATTTTTTTTTATCTGTTGGTTTTTTCTCAGTTTTGGTCAAGGCTTTAACAGAAAGCACTAACATCAAAGCCTGTCAGAGTGTAGAAAGTGAGAGAATCAACCAATAATACATGATCTAGACCACATCTTGCACATATACCTGGTGGCTGCAGTGCAAAATTAGGGATTAGTACTAAACTGTTAATATGGTAGTGCCACCTCTTGCTAAGGTAGTGATACTTGGAATATATGTATAAAGCTTTACTTGGGAAGCTAAGCGTACTTCACAAAGGAAAGCAAATAATTTTCCTGCCGTATTATTAAGAACACTGGGGCACAGAGAAGTGAAATGAGTTGCCCAGGATTACACAGCAAAAAACTAGTAGAGATGGGAATACAAGTTTACTGATTTCCTGTCTCCTTGTTTGCTGGTCCCCTAGAGATGCTACCAAACATTAAACCAAGATTCTTTTTGCTTCCTCTCTGATAAGTCCCCATATGGCAGCAAACTTATACCATGGCACTTCTGAGAGGTGTTCTTGTTTTCTGACCTAACTTCTCCAATCCCAAGACTAGCATGCTGGGAACACACAAACCTCTCTGTTTAATATAGACACTGCACTGCCAGCATCCAACCCATTGCTTTGTGAAGTGCTTCAGGATGTTTTCCATCTAAATAAGTTACCATATTAAAGAAATGTTCCATTTTATTTTTTTCCAGTGCTTAGGCATACCACGGTACAGAGGCCTCTAACCCTCTGCTTGCCCCCTGGCCAGTTGGCTGCATTTTCTGGTCAAAAAGGAATGCACTTGTCTTAAGCTGTTCCATGAACAGGCAGCACTCTGGGAGACCCCAGTGGAAGGGCATTTATTTGCATCAAGTCATTTTTTCATTAGGTGCATGTCTGAGGCACATTAACCACTGAGAGCTGTGCCAAGGAAGAACAGTTAATGGCCACTGAGGCCATTTATTTTTGTTTTATGTGTTGGCAGATGTGTTTTTAAAACATCATATGTCACTTAGAAATCCTGGTGGAGGACATATGCTAGCCAAGAGGGACATATATTTTCTTCTGAGCCTTTAAAAAAAGGGAGATGTGGAGCGGGCACTTACTGGCAAATTGAGGCCATCTATCCGTTTCATGTCTGCGTAAGCGATACATGCAAGATGCCATTCAGTCCCCTCTGTTGGGTACATGGACAGTTTCCTTCACACAGAGCATTTTTATATTTCCAGGTGAAGGCTGGAGTTGCTTAAATGGAATCCAGCAAAGTAGCAGTCACTACCTAGTGAGTCATTTATGGTGGGAATGTGTGTAAGTTTAAAAGAAATAGAGTCCAATTCCCTGCCAGTCCCCCGTCCCCCACCCCACTTCCTCTCATTGCCCCCACGCAAAACAGAGGCAAGAATAGACTAAAATGCCCACTGTCAAACCAGACATTAGAGGAGCATCAATGATGGTGTTTAGGTTGAAGCAAATTTGTGAGAGAAGGTAAGCAACAGTCCTACTTTGGAAGACACGCAGTAGCAGGTCTTTTTCCATCTGTATCATTCATAGTTTGGTGAATATACAGTAGGAGCAAAAATAGTGTATCAAAAACATAGTGAAGGGGGAACATAAAGAGCTCGGGGATGTTGCTTACATCCAAACAGTAGACTGTCATTTCCAAGGAGCTAAATAAAATGGCATGGGGAGGAAGAGAATATTAGCTTGGAGGTAAGGGAAAAGACCGACATAGCGATTAACAGAAACACTGAGGTGAAAAGGAGCAGAAGACCAAGAAGAAATAAAAGAATAATAAAGAAATACAGTTACATATTCCAGGTAGAAACAAAATGAATAGTTAACAAGTTAACTCTTGGTTTATCCTGAAGTAATTGAGATCAAGTTCTAGACTAAAATGGTTGCATTTCTGGACTTGGAGCATGCAGGAGAGAGCAGAGTGGGATTTATTTTTATGGCAACCATGAGCCTGCAACAAAGTCAGTGTATACAGACCTACATCTCTTGTCACAGTATCATTAAGGATTCTTCTTAAATGCATTTGTGTAATTGGCCAGTGTGATGGGACCACTCCCCGTGAAGGGTGTAACTCCCTGGGGGCAGGGCACTGCTCACTCACCCACTGCACCTTAGTTGTTATAATAAAGATTTAGAAGAGTCAATGGTGTCCCACGGGTTACTCATGGTGCAACGTCCTGTTGATCTTGGACTCTGCCTCCCCTACACCCCATCCACACACCAGCTGCGATGTTGCCAGGTATATGTAGTTTCCTTGGTTAGTGACGTCAGGGTCCAATGGCTCAACTGCCCCGAAGTTTCATGTTCTCCCCAGCATTCAGCACACAAAATCAAATAATCAAAATTGGTACCTGTCCCAATCTAAGAAATGTCCCTATGGACAGACTGGTTTGCCATTGTGTTTCAGGCACAACCTTGTTAAGGAAACCAAAGGCAGGTGGTCCCACTCGGGCTAATGGGACCACCTGCCTTTGCTTCAGGCTGGGTGGACCTGGCGACCTACATTTACCCACCTTTGGTTCAGGCTTGTCTGTGTTCCCTTTGCCTTCCCCAGTTTCACTAGGGACTTCCTGACCCTTTTTCGCCCCAGCTCTTCCACCCAGGGCTCTTCCCAGAAGGTAAGTATGGGCCTGCTGGGCTCCTACTGGAGTTTTCCATCCCACATTCACCTGCCTGTGCCACCTCTGGCTACGTTTTAAATTTCCCACCTTATTGCTGGGTTTTGACATCATTCACCGGGCACCTGCCCATCCAGATGATGCATGCACTGTGTCGGTAGAGTCTGATGATGCAGGTAAGTCTAGTTCAAGCCCAGCCTTGGCCGGGCTCTACTAAACTTGGCCCCTGGCACCAAACTTAGCCACACTGGAGCAGTAAATGGACCCCTTTACCAGGGCCACTCCATCACAGCCAGGTTCCTGTGGAATTGGGCCTCTCTCTAAACAACTACATACCTTCTACTTTGGTTGGGGGGGGCGGGCAGGATGAGGAGGAAGAGAGAATATAATTTTCCCAACTCTAGATTTACGTTTCATTTTTAGTCTAGCAGGAGCAGCTATGTTCACCAGTGAAACAAAAGGGTTTACATGTCTAAACTATCTATTATTGTTTCCAGCAAACAGTGGCTCTGTCTGTATGAGATGCTGACTGCACAGTAGTTACCGCGCAGTAGTGCCAATAAACAGCTTTTTCATGATGCCATTACGCAGTAATCCAAAGACTACAGTGCAGTAGCACTGCATCACTGGTTCTGCCATGCTGCGCTACTATGCAGTAGTCTTCGGCTACTGTGTAGTTTGCATCTTGTGTAGAGATGGCCAGTGAGTTAATCAGTGCTTACTGTTTTGGAAAACAAAAATGGGGTATTTGCACATTGTTGTTTTAAAGGCACTTAAACTATCACCATATGCATTCTGGATGGCAGGATTCAAAATAGGGTTCTATTTGCTTGGATGAAATATTATTCTTTGTAAATGTAAGTCTTTACCTTACAACCTTTTAAAACAACTACTCTGTAGCATTCTGCTGGCTGTTTGTGTGCCAACTTCCACCTCAGAGGGTGGGTGCTGTAAATTTTAAAGTAATTTTTGATGCTTTATGAAACAAAATTACAACTAAGAGTAATTATCCACAATACCATAGCATTTGGGAACACGCTGTTGAACACAATATTTTATATACATTTACATAAATGCACATATTCTAGTTAAATGCTAATTCTGATGATTGATGATGATCATTGTCCTAAATATGTATTACAGTGAATAGCTTAGGTGAATGAGCAGGGACTTCAGCATCTTTGATAAAGGTCAGGTCTCAAGTGATGGGTCTACAGAATTTCCATCTAAGCTGGTGACAACTTAGTAGTGTAATATATCCAAGGGTGAGATTTATGATCCCTCAGTAAGCTGCTTTGGGATGCTATCCATCTGTTTGGTATTACACACTAATGGGTCACAAAATCAACATGGAATTTTGGTTCTCAGGCCTTTAAATTCACAGTCCACTTGTGTTTTCTCTGGCCCCGGTTCCAGTTCCTTGCAATCCAAATCATGCCTCAGTTCTGGCAACCTTTGTAAGCACCACTGCTCTCTGCCTGTCATTAAATGAGACCTTGAGGAATAGTGGTCTGCCCTAGGCATTTTTCCTTGCTTGGGATCAGTTTAATTAAAATGGAACTAACGAGCAGACTCTTTCATTACCTTCCCCTTACTGGCAGCAAAGCTAGTGCACTATTACTGTATAGAAGTTTAAATGGTCCAGGGTAATGACAGAAACTGTGGTCACACTAGACTAATACTGGAATAATTCCAGGTATTTCACCAGGGTAAACAAGATTATAAATCTATCCTGCACTGCAGAAATGTGGGATATTGTTTGCTTGCCCCAGATTCAACAGAATTAATTTACTGCAACGCGATTACAAATCTATTGGGGGAAAAAAATGTCCAAAGCTTGAATCATGAATACTGAATGCACTTCCTTCTGTTAAACTGCATTGTAACCTGAAGGCTGCAGGGATCTTTAGGAATGTTTGTTTTGTTGATCAGCTAAGTGGAATAATAAAATGAGCTTTATAGTTGCTTTTCCAAGGTGAATATTTCACTAGACAGCTTGGATAGAATAACTGAGTGGTCTCCTTACATACAGTATAGATCTTTCAGAAGCAGAGAATGCTCTGAGATTTCCAAATATTAACTGCGCCACTCCCTGCATTGTATAAGTTTGTCATTTGTGGGGCTGGCATTTATAGTAAGGTCCAGCAACTGTATAGAAAACCACATCTTTCAGTTTACTAAGACACAAATCCCTTGGATTTGCTTAAGTAATTGCAGGTAGTTTTTGTTTCGTTCTCTGATGCTTTTGATCCAAAGATCTTTCACAGGCCAGTTACCTGAGACTGAGTTCCTTTCCTACCTGCACCTGAGGCAGAATTTGCATTTTGGAAGGAAAATAAGCAGTTTCTACTGATACTCAATGTCTTACCGATAACCAGGGATCCAGGTTTCCATTTGCCATGGAAAAACATGGATTTTCCCTTTGTAAGGAGAAAAACGTGGGAAAGGGTGGGTTTCCACTTGCAGACTGGCAGAGTTCCAGCTTTCAAGGGGCTGCCTGGGGCTTGGGGGAGCAGAAGGAGGGTAACTGGAGGCAGGGGGTGCCACATGCATGTATCTGCTCGCACATGTATGTCACAGCTCCTGCAGCATCCTTGAGGGGGGCAGATTGAAGCCCCCATGGTGGATAAGGGAGGGAGTAGGGCAGGCCTGGGGCTAGGGCTTGGACGCTGCTCAGCCAGGGAGGTGGGTGGGACCTGGAGCTGGGGCTGGGGCAGTAATGTGCAGCTGTGGGGCCAGGGCAGGGAGTGGGACAGCCATGGGCAGCTCATTCGCAGAGTGGTGGGAGGGGGCAGCTCCCTGCTGTGCACATTCCTAGGGAGGGGTGCATGGGGGGACACGTGCCCCCCCCAGATTTGTGCATAGGGCAGAGGCAGATGTGGGCTGCCTGCTGCAGGCTCAGGGCTTCCTGCCCTCCTCTCCCCGGGGCCTCCACAGCAGAGCAGGGCAGGAAAGCTCAGTGCCGGTGGTGGGAGCTGCATGCTGACCACACTGCCATGGTGAGGCACCCCGTGCCTGCCTGGCAGAGGCAGTAGCATCAAGTTGTATCCCCCACTGCTGCCAGGCAGGCAGGGGCACCTTGACATGGTGGATGGCTAGCATGCAGCTCCCATCACTGGCAACAAGCCTCCCTGATCTGCTCTGCTCTGCTCTGCTCTGCTCTGCTCTGCTGTGGGGCCCTGGGTGGAAGCAACAGGACAGGGAGCCGAAGCCTGCAGCAAGCAGCTTGCACCCACGCCTTAGGGCTTGGGCACTGCTGGTGGGGGCAGGGGATTGTGGGCCCTGGCCCTGGTCCTTTAGCCCTGGCAGCTGGGGACCAGCATGGGGAGAGGCAGGGCACAACATATCAGGGCTGCTCAGCACCACAAAGCGGAACAGAGGTGACAGCCACAGCTGGCCCTGCATCCTGATGAATGAGGTCTGCGGGGGGCAGGGGGAGCTCTGATTGTCTATAATAAAAAAACCAAAATCAAATGCTAAAATATATAGGTATTTAGATTTATTTTATAATGATTGAGGCACTGGTAGTCTTCCAACTTGCTTTAAAATTGTAAATATATCAATAAAACATTGTGTTCAACTGATATCTATATATATAGTGGTGTTTCATTTTAATCACAGGAAAATGTGGATTTGGAGTTTTTTAATTAGAGAATTTGTGATTTTTAAACAGAGAATACCAGGATCCCTGCTGATAATCGAGGATTAATTAGGGCAATTATGACTAGAATTAGTACAATTCCTTTTTAAAAACTCTGTAAATTCATAGTTGGCAACATAAAAATAACGTTATCATATTCTCTAATGGGTTTTAGTTTTGGTTCCCTTCTCTAATCCTCCGACCCAAATAACAATTTATTTCTATTTGCATCCAAAACTAGTAGACAAAGCATGTTTGCAATTACATCAAGTCTTTTACAACCAATTCTGATGCGCTTAAATAGAAATAATCAGAATGCTACTGAATAGATCGCAGAGATGTCACGCAG
Source organism: Crocodylus porosus (assembly GCF_001723895.1). NCBI lineage: Eukaryota > Metazoa > Chordata > Crocodylia > Crocodylidae > Crocodylus > Crocodylus porosus. The sequence continues at coordinate 22,155,313 of NW_017728914.1, forward strand.
AGAGATGATTCAGTCAGGTTAGGCCAGGGGCGGGCAATTATTTCAGGTGGAGGGCCCCTTACTGAGTTTTGGCAAGCTGTCAGGGCCACATGGGTAGCCCTGCCCCTTGCCAGATGCTCTGCCCCCTGGTCGCTATCTTGGGACTGGAAGACCCCCTACCCCCTGGTAGGTGTGGGGGTCTGCATGTATTGCAGTGCAAGGGGGGTGGGTGCATGTGTATGGTAGGTGGGGCATGTGCAACTCACCCTCCAAACACATGTGCACTCTCCCTCCCTCACTGCACACACACAGTGTGCTTTGCTCACTACACACCAGGGGTGGGTAATTATTTTGGGCAGAGGGCCACTTACTAAGTTTTGGCAAGCCATTGAGGGCCACATGACAGACAGCCAGGGGCAGATAAATATTCATTTTCTAAATGTTTAGGGGCCCTGTGGGCTGGATATAATGGCCTGGTGGTCCGCATCTGGCCCTGCGGGCTGGATATAATGGCCTGGTGGTCCGCATCTGGCCACATTTTGTCCAGCCCTGGGTTAGGCGGTCCATGGGTAGCAATGCCCTTCATGGACATGCACAGCAGATAAAAAAGAAAAGGTTGCTATGTAAAGCAGGGGAGTGGTTTTAGTTTAATTTAAAGTAGAGTTGTGTTCAGGGATGTTTCACAGACCCTCAACCGAGACAGGAAATTAAGCAATGGGTTATTGTGAGTTATTTGAGCATTGATTGGCTGCTGAAGGGCATAGAATCAACCTGAAGGGAGCTAGAATTTTTCAGTCTCTACCTACCAGCCTCCCTCTGCCCACCTGGTTCCCGCTCCCTCCCAACTCCAAATCACTGTGGTATTTTAGGGATGATCTAGGCACCATTCAAAGACTGAAAAAAATTAACAAATTTCCATCTTCGTTCCTCAAAGTGAAATGCAGCATAGCTGATTAATATGGTATTATTAAGCACAGTCCTATTTCATTATTATTACCCATATCCTCAGGCTGGTGCTGCATATTCATTTAGTCTAGGACTATATTCTTTCCATAGTTTGTTCCTGTTGAAATCAGTGGCAAATTTTCTATTGACCTCAATAGCTGATAACCTTATCTGTGAGGTATTTTCCCAATCAGGAGTGCCTTTTCAAGTACTTGACTGGAAATATGCAACACCATATAGCAGCCCATAAGCAAGTACTAGGCTAGACCAACCTACTACAGACAATGAACTGTTGAGCCCTGTGTTTTCAGAGTGGCTCACTGCAAAGTTATTTTACCCAGGTGTTCCTGTGACTTTGATGCATTGGGAATCTTTCATGTGCAGTGGCCCTCAAGTTGGGCAGCTGTTGTGTAATTAGAGACACCTTCTTCTCCTATTACAGAAAGACAGCTGTACCTCTTTTCCCTTGTAATGAGGTGCAGGGAAATATGTTAAGGATAGTGACTACAAAATGGGTACAGTGAAGATGCACCTCTTATCCTTAACAAACTGTAATACGAAACATAGCCGAAGTTATATAAATGGATTTGGAAGCTGCTGGAACTAGCAAGGATACCTGATTCTATCACCTAGGAAGGATCTTATTTAGATCAGTTGAAACTAGGTGGGCACCAATAAGGATTTTTTCTGGCTAATACTGATAGCTGATTATTAACCGGCCATACCAATCCACTAGCTGATTTACAGGAATGCAGCCTGGCAGCTTGGAGAGCAGCATCCTGCTGGTAAGTCTGTAGGTGGGAAGGGGCGTGAAAGAGGGAAGGGGCATGCTGTGGCAGGGGGGAGCAGATCAAGGCCCCTACAGTGAGGAAGGGAGTGGGGCAGGGGCAGGGGCAAGGGCAGGCACTGCCCTTCCAGGCCAATAAATGGGACCTTGAGGCCAGGAGCAGGACAGAGCCATGGGTGGCTTATCCAGCAGATGCAAGAGAATGGAGGAGGGGCAACTCCCCACTACTACATACACCCCCAAGGGAGGCATGGGGGGCATGTGCCCCCCCAGATTTGTCTGTAGGGCAGGAAGGGGCTGCCAGCTGTTGGCTCGGGGTCACAGGCTACACCAGCCTCTTTCTGGCAGTGGGGTGGGCTTGGGGTGAGCTCAGCTCTCTAGGGCAGGTGGCAGTGCTTGGAGGGGTGGCTGTGCCCTGGCCCCAAGCCCACAATGGGCAGCCTGCCTCCAGCCTGCAAACAAATCCAACACTCCCTGAATAAGCCATCATGGCTCCATCCTGCTTCCAGCCCCGGGGTCCCATTTATTGTCCTGGCTGAGCAACACTTGCCCTTGCCCCTGCCCCTGCCCCATTCTCTCCCTCACCATTGGGGCCTTGATCTGCCCCCCATGCCCTTTCACCCCCACAAACTTATCAGCATGAAGCTGCTCTCCAAGCTGCCTGGCTGCATTCCTGGCTGTGTGCATGCATGCACGTGGCATTTATCAGTGACATTATCAGCTACACCAGCCAAAAAAAGCCAATAATGATAATTTTCCTTTTATCAGTGCCAATTTGATATGCAACCAATATATCAGCGCACCTCTAGTTGAAACATTTTCCTGGTATAGATTTTGGAAAACAGAGTCTCCTACTCTTTGCCTTTGCCCACACGTCTATGAAAGTATGCCTTTAAATATTACACAAGCTGACCTGGATGCTGAGGAATTGCTATAACATTGGGTTGGAATTCAAACCTAGGCTGGGATCTAAATTTCACAGCTGAACCAGACTTTTGGTTCTGTCATTGAGGATGTTTGAACTGTGACAGGTGAGCAAGTTGCTCTGTCTGCATATATTAGGACATATTTGCCAGTGTATTTTGTCTACTTTGGCTTTGTGCTGGTGGCTGTAAACCCAGTTTAACCTGCTGGTTCAGTCGGTGGCTGCTTTGTATTACCAGAATGACACAAAATAGCAGCAGCACAGTAGGCGTTTATTTGGATATGACCATTTGATTGACCTACTGAGCTGAGGCTCAGAATTTGGGCTACCAACTCTTGTCAAAACTTCTTTGGTGCCATGGTTGTGCTACTGCAGAGAAAGACCAGGGAGAATTAAGGAACAAAAAAAAGTCATGCCTTCAAGGAAAGAATTTTGTCAGATCCACTAAAACACTAAAAAAAAAATAAAAAATCCCCTTGTATCCTGTAGCCAAAAGCGAGAAGAAATAAAGTTAATGGAATATGTATATGTAGGGTGTGGCAAACAGATCTGTGAACTATACAGGTTTTGATCTTCTGAATCCTCTTTATTTTCCTTCTGAGGCATCAGATTATTATTCAGTTTGAATTTCATTACCAAAGTGGGGTGAAAATGAAAATTATTGTGATGTGTGAAAAATAGTTCAATTAGAGCACACAGAGGGCCCAGAGGAATAACCCAGGGAAGCTTGTCTGGAATTGGTCTTCACACTGATTACTACGACTATTAGTGTACCCCCAGCACTTGACCTGATTTCTTGAGCAGCATCCGCTTCCATTTCCCTTTCCTTCTTCTTTCAACTCTTTCCCCATCTCCCAAAGCAGGAAAATAGTTAATTCCCCAATCTAAACTTGTTACCTGTGTTCATAGCCACAAATGGTAATAGTGATAATACTAGACACACAGTCTATAGGGCGTCCTTTATGCAGTCCAGGACAAAAGGCAAAAAATGAAGTGACTGTATTAAAGCCTAATCTTGCAGTGCTTTGTGCTGTATGTAATCTCAGATTTTACCCTTCTAAGGGTGCATGGCGTTCATTTCTAGCCCTGTGGCAAATTGTAAGACATTGCACCTTGAAAATAAATTGTTTAGATTAACATTTTCCTTCAGTTGTGCCTTAGATTTAGTGGCCGCTATACTGGGAGACCCTGTAGCTAGAAAGCAATAATTTATGCTCCCTGGAACCCTATAATCCTGCTTTTAAAGATCCTCAATTGGAATAAATTGGAGAATATTATTGACATTGGATGGGGCTACTTCTATTTATCTTAGTTGAGGAACTAGTCCACGATCTGTAATTCTGCAGCTGCAAACATCATGTCAAAATTGAACTACAAAGGGAGAAGCAGGATGATAATGAGGGTGATTTTGATTTTCCTGCTGCCTTTGTTGAGGACAGAAGCCCAGACATGCAGCCTTCAAGCAGGAGCAGCTGCAGCTGGAGCTAAAGATAGAGGGCCAGATTTGTAATAGTATTTAGGCACCTAGTGGTTTAGACAGGTGCCTAGCGCTAGTTTCAAAAGTGCCTGCCAGCCACTGAAATCAATGAAAGTTAAAGACAGGTGCTTTCAAAAATCCCACTAGGCAAAGGTCTGACTCTTTAGATACCTTAAAGGAAATCTGACCTTATGTCCCCTAACTGGTAGTTGTAAGAGATTTTTATTCTCTGGGTCAGGCATAGACGGGAAACATAATGTGCTTCTAATACAGGGCTATACCATGTTATAACCTGCCAAAATGAAAAGTGCTTTGATGCATACTAGTATAAATGTATTTACTGTCCCCAGCACTGATAAGAGAAAATATATTTCAAGCGGTGATTTTTTTCAAGAGAAAATATGATGTTTGGCATTTTAAAAAGGCTTATCAAAGTCAGGTACCTGGATCTGATTACATTATTTTGAAGGGGAAGAGGAGGGGATACAATATTTGATGGATGCTGCAATCCTTTTGTGTGTTTTCAAAAAAATCTATATGATTAGACAACCATAGGATGGCTGACTTGACTGCATATGTATGTGCTATTATAATTCGGTTTTGGCTTTTTTTTTTTGTTCTAAACACCCCTACTTGGGGCTTTATAATTTTGTTTGACATTAATGTGGATGTTCCCATGCTTTTTTCTGTGTGTCTAAAATGGAGCAGAAAACGGAGCTTGTATTTTCATTTATTCAGCACTTTTGCCAGTGTTATTTCTGAGCTGGGACTTATTGATTAACTGTGCTGAGTTTAAACAAGTTGACCTAGTAGCATTCAGAGGTGAGTCAAATTTAGCTCATCAGACACCTTGCCCCACCTTAAGTAAAAATACACATTTTAAAGGGACCATCATTCAAGCATTCAATTTTGTAGGCATAAACGGGTCATTATACATTAATAAAAATGACTGTGCACACCTTCATTTAAATATTGTTGCTAACAGGCCTATATTAAAGTCAAGCTCTTTTTTCTTTACAGGGTATAGTGACTTTACTAGTTGTTGCAGAAAGCCTTAGCTGTCAAACTTGAATTCTAAATGCATGGAAGCCAAACCGCACAGTCTGTAAATGGTTCCTAATGTTTTAATGGGGCAGAATGAAACATTATACCAAGAAACTGCCAAACTTAATGATTTTCTAAATCCAAACTTTGAATCCAGGCTTACACTTACATCATCTGTGTATCTTATTGGTCAGTTAATATTCTAAGAACTAGTCTTTTCTTGTCCCTGCAACCCAAAGACCTCTGATTCTTCCTGTAGTTGTTGTATATCAAGCCTTTCCTTGATGATATTCAAATATGCTGACACTAAGAGTTGAAAAACTTCTTAAGCAAAAAATTACTACCACATCGCCTTACACTGACAAATACCTTGCTCCATGACCAGTGCCATTGAAATTTATTATGTTTGGAGTCTGGCCGTCTATTTAAGTATTTGTATAGCCGTTTAATGCTCCACAGTAAGGTTTGCTATTGTCCTTCATCTTTGTTAGCTACCTTCTCTCTGTGTCTCTTAAGATAGAGTTTGGAACCAATGATAGAAATATAATGTTCTGCTTTGTCATCATAAGACCTTGGTTGAGAGCACATTAAAGCTTGCATTGCTTTTTCCAAGCTAACATTTTGGAGAGTCAGTTGCAGCTAATAAGGTGTATTGGCCTTAAAGAAAATTGCCGTGCCTCCATGTTAAACTAGAGCAAGTGGTTGGGGGAAATGATATGAGGGTGATGGGATGAAAAAGAAATATAGGTATGGCTCTGTGGATAGCTCCCTTCATTTATTCCCAAAGCTAAACTCTCATAGGAAGGCCAGAGTGCTCTAAGGAGATTAATGGGGGACATGATAGCAGTCTTCAAATATATTTCTCAATAAGAGGATGGATAGGCATACCCTCCCATACAGCAAAATTTCTCAACCCGTGGGTCACAACCGAAAAGTCAGTCCCAAGAACATGTGAAAAGAGTTGTGAACAAACTTTAAAAATGGATCAACAGGCTTTAAAAATGGATTCTCCTTTAAAGGAGAAAAACATGGGAAACTATGTGTTTTCCTTGCAGGCTGGCAGAGTTTCAGCCTTCAAGGGGCTACTTCAGGGCCCCCCATAGCCCACCCCCGCAGGAAGTGAGGGGGCAGGGGGGTGTTTTCTACTTAAACTATTTACTGGGTTGGGATTGGCTATCAATATTTACCAACAGGTCCTAGTACAAAAAGGTCAAGAACCAGTGCCATAGAGGGTAGTACACCTGGCTATGAGTTTCACCTGCAGTGACGTAGAACAAATCTCAGGAAAAATCTTCCTAACTGTAAGGAAAGTCGGACAATGGAACAAGTAGTCGGGGAAGCTTTGGAATCTCCTTCCTTGGAGATTTTCAAGGACAGCTTGGGTAGGCACGTTTATATAGGAGGGTTTAGAAACAGAATTTGCATTTGTGCAGGAGGTCAGAGCTAATAAGCATCAAGGTCCCCTCCTTGTTCTTCTGTGGTGGTGAAGCTTGCTTTCAGCTCGCTTTTTCGGGAATTATTTGATTACCGAAATCTATGTCTTTGTACACCCAGTCCAGGATAAATTTGTGATAAGCACTAAATCATCTGTTTCTCACCCACACTTAGCTTAAAATAGCCTTCACAGACTGGGTTTTCTTAATCTCTCTCTAAGAAACTGAGCTGGAAAATTTTGCCAGACTTAACTAGTTAAATCCTGGACATTTTTCAAGGGTGTTTGCAGTTTACTCATCTATGACGATTAGGGGGTCTACTGAAGTTGAGGCAGCTACTGCCTGATCTTGCAACCATGGGCCTGGCAGCCACTTTCATGGGCAGACCACAGCATGCCTCTGATTGGCTGAGGGCCCCAGTGGCCATGCCCCTTGACACTGATTGGTTACAAGGGCTGTCCATTATGTAGCCATACAGTGATCGTGTGATGGACAGCCCTTGCAGACGATCAGTGGCAAGGTGTCAGGGTGGCAGCTCTCTTGCTGTGCAGGAAGCCTCCCTTTCCTCTTCTCCCCCCAGCGGACTGCACGGATGGGCGACAGTGGCCACAGGGACTGCTGACTCCCCAGAGGGGACCAGCATTTTATTTTCAGGGAGTTTGATTTTTTTTTTTCAGGGAGTCCAGCAAAAGCGTCTTTTTCAGTTTCCACAAAAATTGCAAAATTGTGATTTCAGTAGGTCCCTGATATGTTTAGAGCAACAAATTTACAAAAATGAAATAATTTCAAGAAAACTGAAGTAATGTCTACCAGCAAAATAGCTTAGTAAAATCAAAATTAAAATTTTAAAGAATGTCAACTTACTCCAAAGAAAGAGATTCATGTATGCCCTTGAATGCAGGTACAGAACTGGTCACTGTACTCATAACTTCCTGTGTATGAGGTGATCCATCTGGTACGCAGAGCTATATGCACCACACAAATGCAATGCCTTGTTTGCTTTTAATTGCACACTTTAATTTGGAAGTACAAATTAGACATCTGTTTTTTAAAGAGTTGACTTCGCATTTGAGTTGTGCAGAAAGCTAATCTGCTGGGTAAGAGTCAAAATGTAAATGATTTTCTTTGTACTTTATTAGACAAAAGACCATAGCTCGGAGTCTTATCTTCATCTACAATGCTTCTAGGAATAGGTGGAGTCCAGGAGGGGACTGCTATGGTGTTCTAAGAGAGTGCTAGTCACAAATCCTTTACTGAATAAGGCCCTTAGCAATTTCCATCATATAAATACAGGCTCAGTTGTCACATGTGCCGACCAGAGTGTTACCCTAAGGCTGTTTGATTCATGTGCGTTTATGTAGCTTCATGCTCAGCTAGACTTTAGCCACAGAGATTTTACAGTAAGAGCACATTTCTCTTGGGTATGTATTGTCATCAAAGCTCAGCCAGGAAGGCATTTCCCATAGCCTGTCATCTGCATTACAAACCAAAACAAAAATTAAGAAAAGAAGCCAACTGTGATCATTGGATCCACCTGGCAAGGACCTTCCCCAGCATAACAGAATTGCTCCCTAGTATCCTGATCTCGGGTGCTCAGTTAATGTGCACAGTTATAAAAGCCACAGCTAAACACTAATAGAAGTTGACACACTGATAACAAGTGATTTGCTTTTTTGCATGGATAGTTCACTGGTGGCTGAGAGAAAAGGACCTCTCCACCCTTCAGTGTCTGGATTGGTTCCCCTGAGCTTGACTGGGCTCCCTCTTTGTGGCTCTTACTGAGGACTAAGATTAACCCTCTGTATCCTTACAAACCCCAAAACTGTTCACCTGCTGTTGTACTACTGCCCCCAAACCAGCCACTGCTGGAAGATGCTCTTGGAAGGGCACTTGGAAAATGAATTGTCTCCATGCATGGTTACTCAGAGCCTACACTGAAAGGCAGCATTGCACCCTTAGTTTGAAATTTTCCAAGGGGCCTAAGTACATTAGGTGTGTGACTTATACCAAACATCAAAAGGATTGAGCATCTTTGAAAACCTCAGCCTAAGTGATCATGTTATGTTAGCAAAGCACTGTATTCTGCTCTTACCTTCTCTTTGCATGCATCACATTTATCAAATGGCTCATTTACATGTGAAATCTTGCCTGACATTGCAGCTTACACAAGCAGTAGATCACAGGCCACTAGTGGAGAGAAGGAAGCAGATGAGGAATGTGTGTAGATTCAATAGTGTTTTCAATCCTAGAAGAAATAGGGAACATCTTTCTCAGCTCAGGGCATAGTCACCTTTGTCTCTGGTTGTAATGCTAATGCTTTTGTTCAGGATCTCAGAATCTGGCTTTCCACCGCAGTCTTCAAATACTTCTTAATAGTAGGAAAGGTAGGAAAAGTTTTGTATTGGCTGCAGGATTTAAAACTCACTTAACTCAATGCACCCTTCTTGCTGTATCTCAGGAAGGGTCTTGTGCTGATGTCATGCTGGACCAAGTTCTTATTTTACTGTTGCTGGATTTTCAAATCTTGGGACCTGCTGTACAGGCAGCTTCTGTGACCAAGCATCCTATTTTATCCACATGCCAGAGACTGCAACCTTCCCTCATTGTAATCCCCACGGAAGGACCACCTCAGAGATAAAAGGATAGTCAAGTCCCCATGACTCATTCAGTCCTGGTCTTGCCTGCTGATACTGCTAACAAGGGAGTCCAATTAATGACATCAGCTGTGCTGTTTGATATTGGACTCCTGTCTACCAGAGGAAATGCTCTTAGGCCACCAAGTAGAGTTCAGTCAGCCACTAAGAGGGGCTGGATCTGAGCCACTGATGTAGAGGTGAGGATCTTTTTTTGCCATTTATACTGAAGCCGTCGTTCCATAGCCCTAGGGGGCCATGGATAACTGGCTTGGGGGATGCTCAGTTTCCTGCTCACCCAGGTAACTTGTACTGCCTAAGGGCCAAGCTACAAACAAACTGGGGCTACAAACTCAGCACATTGCCCTCTGCAATCTTATAGTCACATAGCCTTGCTGCCCTAAGCATTCTGCATGCACAAGACAATATTCGGGCATTTGTGCTTTTTGATTCACCCAGCCAATATTTGGCTCTTAGTAGTCCTACCCCAGCCTTTTTGTATATCAAACCTTTAAGCTCTGCTTCAATACATACATGCTGAAAGAGCATATGGGACAGTTTCATATTAACAAGCCGCTACCTTCTCTTTCTCTCCCTCTCTTCCTCTCCTCCCTGCCCTGCTCCCTCCCAAATGCCATTTAGATGGATTTTCCTGGAAAGCAAACTTCTGCTTACCAGATAGCAATACAAAAATGGTACAGAGATCTCTGAATATAGGTGAAAGAAGCTGGCATAGAAAGGGTTGATCAGTTTATGGGCCAAAACGGGTACATTCAGATTTAACCTGACTTCAAAAAGTGCTGTATCCTCATGTTGTTTCTCCAAATCAAGTACAAAAATTGTACAAGTTTGAGGGTCCTGTTGTCTGCTACACAATCTAGGAGGGTATAGCACAGAGGAATTGAGCTTTGTTTCTTTATATTCTTTCTTTTCAAGGTTATGAATGGTCCCTCCCCCCACTCCAATCATGCAGAAACTACCCTGAGGTTGACCTTCAAAGCAGCAGGTTGCCCTGAAATCTGAAAGGAGCCCACTGAGGTTTTGTGTCTGCACATGCACTCAGCTCCCTCACAGCCAAAGTCCTGGGATTCCTTTACAGGTTGATTTTCCAGGACAAATCCTTAATGGGAAGGACTTATAGGAGAGAGCAACTTAAAAGGGCATATAACCAAAAAACACATTCACCACAAATTGTCACTGGGATCATAATGCAGGACTACAGCACTGAGCCAAGGACCTCTATCATTGAAGACAAGGATGGGAAAATATGGCCCACAGACCACATCCGGCCCGCCAGGGCATTCTGTCTGGCTTTCAGGGCCCCCAAAAGATTTAGAAAATTAATATTTATCTGCCCCTGGCTGCTTGTCAAAGATGACAGAAGCCAGGGGCAGTAGGACCCAGGGGAAGTCACAGTAGGACCCTGGAACAGCAATGTTCACCTGGCCCTACCCCCGCAGGCCAGACGTACCTGCCTAGCAGAGGCTTCTGGCCTGGGACTGTGGGGTTGTTCGTACCTCCCTGTGCCAGTGCAGGAGATTCAGGTAACAGCGGAGGGGGGAGGGGAGCAGGGAGCCAGGGGAGGACCACAGGCAATTGCCCCAGTCCTCAGGGCTGGGCCAGATCCTGCTGAGTCCCTCAGTCCAGCCATGCAGCTGGGATCCACATGGTGCTGAAGCAAGCGGCAGACGAGCAGGGGAAAGCGGTGGTGGAGGCAGGGGACAGTGGAAGCAAGGGGCATGCAGGAGCGCAGGGCCTGTACCAGTCTCCCAGGACCAGCACCAGCAGGACCTAGGGCGGGGTGGCAGGAGTGTAGGGCGTGGGCTGGAAGGGGTCTATGGAGCTGGGCTGGATTGTGCCAGCAGGGAGAGAGGGGAGCTGACCCAGCTCCATCAAGCCCCTGTGGGCCAGAACCCCACACTCCTGCTGCCCTGCTCTGGGCCCCGCCGGCGCTGGCGTTGGAACAGCAGCATGGGCCCTGGGCTCCTGCCCAGCTGTTACTGGTTCCTGTGCACCCACTTGCTCCCAGTCCCCTGCGCCCCAGCCCCATGGTACAGGCAGGGACTAGCGCACACAGCCCTGACCCCATGCTTGCCCATCTGTATGCGGAACAAAATGGTGCTCAGCGCAGGAGAAAAGGATCCCTCGCCCTCCCTGTGGCCGGCACTTCCTTGCGCAGCCACCCAGAGGCCACACAGGGCTGTCCTGTGTTTCTGCCGTATCATCACTGGGCTGCCCTGTGGGGCAGTGGTGGCAGCAGAAAGCAGGCACAGGCAGCCCTGTGTGGGCGATGAGTGGCAGCACCAGGGAGTGCTGGCAGCGGGAGAGGGAGGGGCTGCTTTTGTCCTGTGCTGAGCCCTGCTGCTTCTGACCTGCCCAACGCAGCAGCTCCACAAGGCCACTCCTGCCACGCTGGGCAGCACAGAAGCAACAGTGAAGAAGCCGCCCTGCAGCCTAGCATGGTGCAGGCTCCAGATGGCCACAGAAAACACCCAGTGGTGGTGAGGGCAGGGGGGACTGCTTTCCTCCACCCCGAGCAGCAGTTTGTACCCAGCTGCTGCAGCTGCAGCCACTGCCACTGCTGCTCAGCCCTGATGGGTAAATCCAGAGCCAGCGTGGGGCCCTGGCTGAGCAGTGGGGGCACAGAACAAACTGCTGCTCAGCACAGGAGACTTCTGGTCCCAAGATGGCGTCCGGGGGCAGGGCTACCCATGCGGCCCTTGACAGCTTGCCAAAACTCGGTAAGCAGCCCTCCACCCAAAATAATTGCCCGTCCCTGCTGTGAAGGGATTGAATATTACCAAACCTGTCGTTGTCATCCTCCTCTCGTGGTCATGATGCAATAGCAGTAAATGTTGCTGTTGATCAAGCTTGCGTTCTAGCTACATCTCAATATCATCAGCATTATTTACTGTAGGAGACTTCTGGAGATGTTCTAACCAAGGGTTCACAAAGACAGACATGTGCTTCCAAATTAAATGGGAAAAACCCAGTAATTTTTTCCGAAAAAGTTGTTATTCCTTGGGACCATAATGAAGTCAATTTGAACATGATTCAACATGGTGAGACTGTAAAGCAAATCCCAAAGTTGTAGAGAACTAATAACACCCAGGGAAACCTAAATGAATTTTCTGATCTATTTGCCACACGTCTTATGAGAAAAATTAAGACAATGCTATGCAGTGGGCATGTCTACATGTACACCTGACTGTGCAGTTGTTATTGTGCAGTCCCAGCGGTGCATGGGTCATTTCCAACCCTACTGCTCAGTATCTTGTTGCTACTGTGCTGTAGCATTGACATCACGGTTTGTGCTCGCCGAAGCAGCGTCTCGTGTAGATGCGCCCAGTGTGGAGAATTTATCAGTGTGAGATCATGGCTTCACTTAAACTTCTTTAGAATTGCTGCTGTATTAAAAATGCTACTTAAGTCTCAGACTTTTTCTGGATCAATTCATGCTCAGCTGCACGATATAAACAGGCAAGGGAAGTTTATTTATATTCTCACTCCCAGAGGTTTGACGCAAATATTAGTTCTATATTATGACAAGCACTGAGTGTGCAGATAAAGCTGTACTGCCTCCCAAGGCAGTGAGCCATAAAAAAAAAGTAAATGCCTGGAAGAAAGTACATTGTAATCTGCAGCATTAAATGTAAAAGATAAGTATGACTGGGTGGAGCAATTCTACTGAAAGCTCCTTTTCAGCCTCTTGTAATCTTCTCTTCTCCTCCTTTTCCATAAATTTTACCCACCTTTAGTATTTTCCTTCTGACTTCTATTCTTCTTTTTCTTCATTGTTTTGGCATTTGTTCCATTCTGTTTTTTTCTTTCTATGGCTTTCCAAGTTTAGGTTTTTGGTGTTTCTTTAAGACAATGGCTAATACATGTGGAAGAAAAACACATTGCTGATAACAGTTAATAGAAGTACTCCCTTGTCTTAAATGGAAACCAGGGTAGAGGTGCACCTTCTAGACTAACTGAATCAGTGATTCATATCCATTCAGGAGCTCTTCATAGGATCTGACAAAATGAGCTCTTGCTCACTAAAGGTTATACATCGCTGATTCAGTTAGTCTGTAAGGTGCACTACTACCCTTCCTTCTCTCTGACTTTAGACGAACACAGCTAACTACCTGTATCTTATCTTAAGTCAGGGGCAGGCAATTATTTCGGGTGGAGGACCGCTTACTGAGTTTTGGCAAGCTGTCAAGGTCTGCATAAGTAGCCCCACCCCCTGGTCACCATCTTGGGACCAGAAGTCCCACCCCTAAACTCTGATTTTTGCCACTAGAAGTCCCTCCCCTTGTCCATGGAAGTACAACTTTGGGGAAGAGGGTTTGCCATCTTGGAGGGGGGGGAATTATATATCAAAAATCAAACATTCATAATAATATATTTTAATTTAATTTTAAAAAATATATTTTGTCCTGATTTGTGTGCGTTTGTGCTGTATATCTGGAAGTGATGCCATAAAAGCTCAAAATGCAGTCTTACTCATATATTATATGGGGTGTGCAGGGGTGTCGGGAGAGTACAGGTGGGTGGGTGTGCGGTTTGTGGGAAGCTGTGGGTGGGTGGCTATGGTGGTTTGTAGGGATGTGTGGGTATGGGAGCCACATGGTGCAGAGTGGCCACTGGGCGGGCAGGAAAGTGGGGAAAGCGGCGGCAGGGGTAGGGGTGAGTGGAAGGGAGCAAGGGTGCAGGAGCATGGGACCCACACTGGTGTCCCAGGGCCAGCGCCAGTGGGGCCCAGAGCAGGGTGTCAGGAGTGTGGGGCATGGGCTGGCAGGGGTTTGTGGAGCTTGGCTGGGCTGTGCCATCAGGGAGAGAGGGTAGCTTTCCCAGCTCCATAGAGCCCCTGCTCGCTGGGACCCTGTGCTCCTGTGGCCCTGAACTCCCATCTAGCTGTCACTGGCTCCCATGCACCCACTCACTGCCAGTCTCCCCCACCCCCAGCCCTGCGGTACAGGAGAGGACAAGCACATGTAGCCATGACCTCATGTTCATCCTTCTGGTGCCCGCCGCTCTTACCTGAATTTTCCGCATTGGTGCAGGGAGGCATGAACAGTCCCATGGTCCAAGGCCAGAATCCTCTCCTAGGCAGGGGCTTCCAGCTGGGCGGGGAGGGTGGGGCCGAGGGGGCCTTGTTTTTCCAGGGTCCTGCCATGGCTTCCCCTGGGTCACACTGCCCCTAGCTTCTATCATCTTTGACAAGCAGCCAGGGGCAGATAAATATTAATTTTCTAAAATTTTTAGGGGCCCCACATGCTGTATAGAATGGCCTGGCAGTCCGCATCCAGCCTGTGAGCCATATTTTGCTCACTTCTGCATTACAGTGATTTCACAGACACACACCAAACCATTCAGGCAGAGTCTGTGCCCACAGCATCTGTGGCAGGCCCCAGTTCAGCTGTGGTGATTGTGGAAGAAGTGACAGCTCCTGTTGATGAATACCTGGCCCTGATATCCTGGTTGCTCACCACTTTATTACACTACTGCATTCAGTTACTGGAGATACTCACAAAAGTTAAAATCTGGTGAGTTTCACTTATTCCAGCTTGGGTGTTGTGAACTCCTTTCTCCTTCTTTTTAATGATAATGACATAGGGTGCTGGGGAGGGGTATGTGAAATGGGCCATATTCAGTTTGGATTCAGATTTGGCCTGAATTGGAGACAGAGATTCAATTTGTTGATTCAGATCACTGTCCCAATTTGATTCAGCCAAATTCGAATCTGAGGATTCGATACTGATTCGGAGAATCAGCGATTCGGCCATGGACACCGCTTTAAATGTTTTTTCTACATAATTTGAGGTACCAGGCACAGCTCGTGCATGCTGTGATGGTGGGGAGGATGGCACATCCCACAGGAGCAAGGGGGGCCCTCGCGTGCTTGGCTGTGAACCTGGAAGTGGACTGGAAGTATTTCTGGTCCACTTCTGGGTCTACCACTGAGCGTGTAGGTGACCCCCCCACACACACCTGCCCAGCTTGGCAGTCAGCTCCGGGGGGACCCCAGGTGTACCCCCCCAGACTCAGGAGACACCAGTCGTTGAGCTGGGGGGCAGGGAGCTGTCATCCGCACACTCCCTGGCGGACCTGGAAGTGGACCGGAAGTGCTTCTGTTCACTTCCGGGTTTGCTGCTGAGCATGCTCGGGATTCCCCCATGCTCCCATGTGACACTCCATCTCCCCCAGCATCTCAGCATTCACAATTCACCAGGTTACTCGAGGCCTGGTACCCTGAGGTATGTAGAAAAATCATTTAAAGCTTAGTCTATATCCGAATCATAGAATCTCTCCGAATCTCTCTGAATCGATTTGGAGGGTTCTGATTCGATTCAGAGAGATTAAGGGATCTCCTGATGCAATTGGGATTTGGAGATTCTGCCGTCGAATTGGGCCAAATGTCCACCAAATTAAATCAGTGACTGAAGCTTCACACAGTCCTAGTGCTGGGTCCTTTACAGATAGGTATATAAACTAAGACCCAAATGTCATGAAATCAGTGGTAGTTATAGAACTAACTACTTCTAATATTTAGGCACTAAGGCCATATGTAGACGAAAAGAGGGGCACGTGTGCACAGCACTCTAAAGCGGGTTAAATACTTTTGCACTGCTTTAATGGTGTTGGTGTTTGCATGTGATGACAGCATATTGTGCAGTAATTCCAGCCACTGTAGCAACTTCAGCGGCGAACATCCCTAAAATGACTTGGGCCGCAGGAGGAGTTTTAGTTTGCTGCGCTACAGCTGTGGAGTGAAGCACCGGGCTCCTTTCAGCTCAGGGGCTCTTCAGGAAGCCCTGCAGGCAGCCTGGTAGCAGCCCAAGAAGGCAGGCTCCACTCAACAAAAGCGGTGAGCCTGATCTTTTTAAAATTTTTTCCCTGGAGCCTGCCTACCTGCCTGAGCTGTGCGGAGGTCTGGTGCTTCTCTCTGCGGCTGCAGGACCACCTGGTGGTGGAGGCCACCACTGCCGCAGGGGGAAGCACCAGCCACCCCCACAGCTCAGGGACCTTTCTGCCCACCAGCAGCTTGCCCTCCCTTCCTCGCTGCTGGAAAGGCAGGTAAGTTCTGGTGTGTGCATGTCACGGGGGTTTAAAGGGCCCTAAATTGAAGCAGTATTTAAAAAAAAACACCATTTCAATTTAGGGCCCCTGTTTAGTCTATACACACCCAAAATCTCTTTCCTAATCCTGAGTGGTATTGAGCATCCTCAGTACTCATTGGCTTCATTTGAAGTTGAGAGTATTTAGCTTTTCTTGTAAAAGGAACTCAGCAAGAGTTGGGGGTTTAGGCCCCCAAACGTCATTCTCCAATGACAGACTACAGAGAATGTGCTTCTCAATAATACAGTTAGTACTGTATCACTACCTGACCTATCATTCAATATCAAGCACTGCAGTGCATCAAGAGCTCTATTAAAAATGTTTCTTCATTTGAAGTAGGGGGTCACCAAGAAAGCCTGGTAGGAAAAGCTATTTGGAAATCTTTGACAGCTCATTTCAGCTCACTACATTCAGAGTTTTACAATGAGGACTGAAATTCCCAATTCCCTTCCTTCACTCCCAACCAGGAAGAACAGGCCACCTTGATAGGTAAAAAGAATAGCCTCCAAATGAAAGAGTCAGCTTTCCTCTTCAGTTACACCGGGTGCCAGAGAGGTGGATTTAAGGCAGCTATTCCTGTCCCCTCCTTCCATACACTAAATAAATTACACTTCTAATGAACTGTTAATCAAACCTTCTCTGAATACTTATAAATTTGCTCAAGCTAATTCACAAAGTAGGCAATATTGCCTGGGGAAAGCTATTTGGAATTGCAAATTGCAAGGAAAAGGGCTTGAGATTCTAGATGAGACTAGCTACCTTGCTGATGTAATACATAATGTATTCCCCTCTCATAGTGAAATGCTGCCCCTGTCCAAGTACAAATTCTGCTATAGTATCTAGCTGCAAAGCAATACCAGTTTGCCCTTTTAAGTCTGCTCACAAGGGATATAAATTCAAGGAGGAAGAATTGGGTCACATAAAGCAGTGACAGCTTGTATGAAATGCTTTCTCCTCTATAGTAGTTCCCTGATTTTGCAACCCCCCCTCTGTACTGTTCTCATTGCCTAAGCTTGACTGGATGAAAGTGAGCTGTAGGTATTCTGGGATTATTAAACCTAAACAATGAATAGCAGAGGCCCATAAGAAACTGAAGCAATTTAAAATATGTTGCATTTTCCCAAATCAGAACAAAAATGAAAAGATTCCCAAGGACTGAAAATTTGGACCCCACTCCCTCCAGTTCAGAAATATCCAGACACTTTTGTTTCAATTCTGTTACTATGTTCCATTTTGGTTGGATGAACATTTTCATGTTGATGATATTACTTCCATAGTAATACAATATTGTATACCAGGCAAAAAAGAAATACAACAAGACAATAGAATCAAAAGGTAGCATTAGACACTGTCAAAAATGGAATGAGAAAGTTGAAACTATTTTTAACAAATGGAAAATTGATGAGCTTCCATAAGTTTCTGTCAGAGAAACTGAATTTTCTTTCAGAAAGCTGTTCAAAAAATATTCATCCAGGTTTACTGTTCATATTATCCTGTCCATCAGCTAGTCCAAATAGTGTTGATTATATATGAGCAAACAGACTACTTGATTCAAAGTCCACTGAAACTAATGGAATGTTTTGCCCATGACTTGAGTGGGCCTTATGAATGAAACAGATATGATTGACCAAATTTTTTTCTCAGTTACTGATTAAAATCTGGAATCACTGTAAAAGTTACTTTTCGCTCTGCATCCTTCAATCTGGGGCCCACCGAAAAAAAACAACTTCCTAGGACACCTGTGAGGTCAGTTTCTTTTCCAGAGGAGATGGAGTTCACAGCTATCTATGTATAACAATCTGAGTATACAACTAATACACAACTAGTATACAACTAACAGACAGTTGCCCTAATTTTTATCCCAAGATGAGTTACTGAGTAACTGTGGACAAGTCACTTAACCGCTCAGTTCTTCAGTTTCTCCAGCTGCCTTTTGAGTTGTAGACTTTAGGAACAAAATCTCAAACTAAATAGAACTCATATGGTTTGAGGTGTTATTGCACACTCTACAATCAGCCACGGATTCACAATACTATTGAGAGAACCAAAGCCCAAGTTTGAACAAAACAGGGTCTTTTTATGAAGTTTCATGATTCAAGTGTGCAACCATCTAAAACTCAGCAGTTTCACTGAACTGTCCTTTTAAAGCCCAGCTCAGCAGAGTGGGCGTTATGACCAGGTTTTGCACAAATCCCCACGCATGATGAGCAAAACTGGCTGAGTTTCGTAGGCCTCTAACAAAAACACTTTCCTGCCTTCATGAGACTAACTCACTCTTGCAAACTGTTTTGAGAACCTGGGATAAGAGACGCAGTACAAGTACAGATTGGTAGGCACCTGGATGCTACTTGTGTCACCATGCTACTGTGCACACTAGGGCCACTCAGAATGTCAGTGATGGAAGGGCAAGGATTTCTTAGGGTGATAGCTTTTATTGCATCACCTATGTATCCTTCTGTGCCTAGTAACTGTGATCTGAGACCTAATAAGATGGCTTTCATCTTGCATTTGAAAAACTCATTTAACTTTATCCCAACTATACAGCTAGTCCAATAAAAGCTATCACCCTAAGAAATCCCTGCCTCTCTCTCTTAATTTCTGGACCATCACAGCTACAACAGCACTCTTACACTACTGTAATAGTGATGGAAGGGACAGAACTCTGATCCCCTAGTTCAAAGGCACAGTCCAGCTCTACTTAAGGATATTCTACTTTACCGCAAACAGCCAACAGCTTTTGAAACAGAGTTGGGTGGATCTGGATACATTCTGTAAAGGGTAATGTATATATAATTATCAGGCATAGTATTCTAAAGATTAGGTCCCAGACTTACTCCCTTGAAGCCAGTGTCAGGATTGTTAAATCCAAATTTACATAACATCTAAATCTACATAAGGGAGACAAAATTTATAAGGAAAGGATGAAAGAACTAGGGTTATTTAACCTCAAAAAGAGAAGACAGAGGGAGGATTTGATAAAGTTTTCAAATACCTGAAAAATGATTATAGAGAGGATGGAGGATGACTTTTCTCTTTGGCTGCAGGGGATAGGACTAAGAGCAATATCCTCAAGCTGCAGCAGAGGAAAATTAGGATGGAGATTAGAAGGACCTTTCTGACTATGAGGGTGACCAGGCTACCTAAAGAAATTGTAGAATCTCCATCCCTGAAATTTTTCAAAAGCAAGTTAGACAGATACTTGGCTGGGATGGTTTAGTCAGGGATGATCCTACCCTGAGAAGGGGGCTAGATTAGATGATCTTGTGAGATCCTTTCCAGCCCTACTTGTCTATGACCCTATAACAAAACTCCTTAAAATGGCTGCCTCACCACAGATATTGTTAATAGAACTGAACAATCTAATCTATTGTGAAAATACTTCATTCTTACGTAGCACTTTAACTAGCATTATATTAGTTCAATATTTTGTGTCTCAGTGGGCATGTCTACACAAGACCCTTTACTGCAAAGTAGAGCTAATTACTGTGCAATAAGCACCTATGTCTACACATGCAGATGCTTACTGCACAGTAATTGGCTGTAATCACAAGTAAATTTGCTACCTGTAAGTGGAAGTACATGTAAACTTCTGACTGGAGCAAATGTGCTCCTGGTCGGCCAGGCAGCAGGACAGACAGAAGACTGTTCCCTGTCCCCAGGAGCTGCCTACTGCCATGGCAGGCTCTTCCACTGGAGTGTAGGCAGGGACAAATGTCTCCCTGCCTTGGCAGCAGGGAGCTCCCAGCCCCTGCTCTGCAAGTGCAAGGCTGGGGCTGGGAAAGCCTTATCTCCCTGCCTGAGTCCTGTGGTCGTGGAGCCCAGGCTGGGAGATGAGGATCTCCTAGCCCAGGCCCTGCAACCGTGGGACTCAGGCTGGGAGATAAGGATCTCTCAGCACCAGCCCCATAGTCCTGGAGCAGGGGCTTGGAGCTCCCTGTTTTTGGGGCAGCGGACCATTGTCCCCATCTAGGCTCCAGTGGCAGAGTCGGCCCCAGCAGCAGGCAGCTTCTGGGGGCAGGGAGTAATGTCCCAGTCTCCTGGCCCCTGGGCTAGCACTCAGGGGGAGATTAGAGCTCCCCTTGGCTGCTGCAGGGGCCAGTTGCAGGGCCTCAGGGAGCAGGAACAGTCTGCTGCTAGGAGCAGCACTCTGCTTCTGCATCCCTACATGTGTAGACACATGGCCAGGAGAGTTTACTCTTGAGTACTTTACTCAAGAGTAAACTGCTCCCAGGTCATTTGCACATGTAGACACAGCCAGTATAACTCTTGGAAATTATAAGCTATTTCCTCTAATACAAAAAATTAAATTTAACTTGGTTGAATGAGACCTTATAACCTATAATTTTAACACTAAGGATAACAAGAGCTGCATTACCTTTAGCTGTGCTATTAATGTTGCCATCTACTGAAAAAACTATGCATTGTTCCTTCTTTTATTTGCAGAAACTTATATTTATGTCTGTCTATAGGATATTCTTTTGTGAACGTTAGCCAGCTCTGTTGCTGAGGTGTGACTCTGCTGATGGTGCTTACAAGTAATAACAACTTTAAGCTTTTTTGAAAGAGAAAAAAAATAATAGATACCTGCTTTGTAGGAATGGGAGATTACAAAAGTTGATAGGTTTATAAATGTATTCATCAAGGATTATGACCAATGCACTAAAATTGCTTTCCCCATGGTATCCCATATAGTCATGAAAGCTTATGTCTGGTACTACTAATTTCAGTCTCACCTTAAATATATACTATTCCTATTCCTTCGCCTATAATTTGTAAGATATTTTAACTGATTATTGTTTAGCTTGTGGAGATTCATTGCTGATTGAAACTATGCTGCCCTTTTATATGTGATATTTCAGTTAGCTAACACTAATCTTCCTACAGTAACTTCTAGTACTTTATCAAATTTTAAGAAGTGTTTATTCAGAAAATGAGGTGTGCCAAGGGGTATAAATGTGCTGTAGAAAACATAGGGGTTAGGGGAGAGAGAAAGAGAGGACTTCTGTTCAGCAGTAACATAAAGACTACACTTTAAAAAATGCTCCTATTACTTATTTTGGAGCCTAGATGGAAGTGGAACTCCTTTGCAAACTCTGACTTCATTATGAAGACATGCACATAACAAGTTATATGCCAAACAGCTATGTCCATCTTATACTCTTACACAGCACAGTTCCTTGAATGAATTGGGATGTCATGTTGATCAAACTGATTTCTCCTAGCCATGCCTTTGCATTGACCTTTTCCAGTGTTTTGTTTACCACACATGCACCCAAATAGGGCTTTTATTTTATATGCATGAAAATGATGCAGTGAAATAGCATGAGCCACTCTCTATTAGATCCTTCTGGCATTCTTCTCACTAACAGATGGGGAAAAACTGCCAACAAGAACTGGCCAGAATTTTTTTCTTGAGGAAAAAATGTTTTTTGGTGAAAAATCAAACCAGAATATATGTATTCTGAAATGACACCACAGTGCCTCAAGGGAATTACGGTTCAGGTTTCTTTTACTCTGATTCTACTTTATGGGCAAGGCTTCTCAGTCAAGCTTTATCTGCCAAGTCTTCTCTTTTGGTCAAGGGAAATGGTGTTTCATGGGAAATGAAGGCAGCAGAGAAGCCCAGCCCAGAAAGTACACTGAGTATTTGATTCCTTTTGATGTAAGGAATAGTCTTAGTCAAAAATTGACCACCAAAATTGTCATGCGATGGAAAACATGTGTTTTGACTAAATGAAAAGTGTCTGTGTTCTGGGAAAAGTCTTGACCTTTCATTGGAAAACAAAACACTTAAATATTGACTCAAATGTGAAATATTCTGATACTGAAAGGTCACTACAGTCTTCACAGGAATCATCTCCCAGCAGGTATGCTTCAGTAGGACACTCATTCAGTCTATATAAATCAATATTTGCAAGCCTGATCAGATCTTTATTTTTTTTTTCTTCTGTGGTATCTCCCACCATTATGCTGACATTAAAATCAGATACATTATACTACCAAGAAAGGTATTTGATTCACCAGGTTTGAAGGGAAGGGAAAGATCTGTTCCCAGAAGCAAGATCTGAGGTTCATGTCTGAACAGTCAAGCTGCTCCTTTCTCCTTCCTTTTACACTATGATCAGCACTCACCCCTGGATTAGTCATAGAGGTCCTATCCAAGTCGAGTCGTATTTGTTGTAATTTGGAAGAAATACACAACTTACCGTCTTTCTAGCTAAAGAAATGTGTAAGTGCTGCACCTGGGAGAAGTTTTCTCCAGCATGAACTGTGCCAGAGTTAATTGCTCTGGGTTAATTACTTGTAAACATACACCCAGTAGGTTTAATTCTCTACCTGCTTTCTTTGTAGCTTGACTTCAAAATGGCTACCCTTCATTTAGATTAGGGCAAGGAAGCTCTTTGTTCTCTCATGAGATTAACTTTTAGATAAATCGTCAACTTGGATCTAGAAGAGTAAAACCCGGGTTAGAGTGTGCAAACCTCAATGCTCAGATCATTGCAGTAGTAAGGATGACTTCTATTGTACCTGTGCTCAGCAAAGTAATTGCCATTGGTGAATCATACAAGGATGATGTCAATGGACTCCAGCATAAGTGGAGCTGCAACCCCTTACATTAGAATTGAAGTTACTTAATACACCAAACTTTGGGGCAAAGCATCCACGCCAGAAGA
>NW_017728914.1:22179020-22180404 GCF_001723895.1 Crocodylus porosus
AGCCCTAATGTCTATGAAATCTATGAAAATTAACTGCCCTTAGTTACCTAGAATAGTTAATTGGTGCTAAGTTTCAAAATTCCCCACCCCTTGCTGCCATCTCAGACCCGTGATGGAGGGTGTATTAGATCTGCATGATTCAGATCGCCTTCTGGTAGTATCTAAAGGGGCCTCATTTTTCACCTCCCAGTCCTTATGCTGATGCCAATCCTGGAGCTGATTCCAATCCTGGAGCTGTTACTTTGCAGGTGACACCTGACACAGCCATTTGCTGACTCTATGAGTAAGAAGGGTGAGTAAGAATGGGCAGGACTTCATGGACTCTATTAGTGAACAAAGAGGAAAACATCTTCAAAAACTTTCAGCATATCTCTGTTACAACTCGCGTAAGAAAATGATTTGTATCCAGTTCCTGCTTAGAAAGCCATGAGGAAAGCGATACTCCTTGGAGTATTCTACATTCATGACTGGGTTTTTTTGGGCCGACTGAGAGTTCTGTGGCAGGCATTTCAGAGAAGGCAGATGGTAGTCAGCAGTAGTATCTATGGGAGAAGGATCAGGGCCTATTTGTATACTCTGTTTTCCCTGAGTGATGAAGAACAGTTGTGAATTCATCAGTCGAGTTGACATCTGTCTCAGCCTTATGTTATGTGGTTTGCTCATCTTCAGTGAAATCACACACAACACTGATCTTACATTATTGAAACATCCTTTCTAGGTTTCCTGCATTCAATCTCTACAGATCAAGGAGAATGTGTCCTTAATTTTGCTATTCACTCTTATCTTGGTCCTATTGACTCAGTATGTTCAATGCCAAACAGAATTAAAATAATAAACAGGGAATTATCACTCACAGACTAGGACATGCATAACACAGGTTGCATCTACATGAGGCATTTACTTAGTTCTGCAGTAAATGTCTTGGCATCTATACATGAAGGGCTATTAGGATGGAGTAAACTAATAAACTCCACAGCAGGGTATTACTTGTAAATACAAGTACTATCCTGCTGCATAGGTTTTTACTCCACAGTAGGCCTGTGCGAAGTGGCTAGCATTCGCTTCGGATTCAGACTCAACCAATTCGGTGGACAGTGATTCGGTTCAGTGATTCGAATCACTGTGCAAAATTGATTCGGCTGAATCTGATTTGGAAATTCAGATGCTGCCAAATCTCCAAATCAGCCAGGCCAGGCCCATCTCCACCCCCTCTCCCAGCTCAGCAATGGCTGCCTTGCCCCCCCCAGCTCCTGGCACTTAGGAAAATAAAACTCCGACTCATCAGGTCATGCTGGGTGTGGGGCAATCCCCGCTGCCCCCACTGCCCCTCACTACATGGAGGGGGCTCAATACAAGCCCCCCAACCCTCCCCTCGCTCCCCCTC
>NW_017728914.1:22180674-22191733 GCF_001723895.1 Crocodylus porosus
AGGGGATGGGGGCTGGCAGGGGTCCCCCATGGTCCCCTCCCCCCTCCTCCAGCCTCTCCTCTCCCACCCCTACTTACCAGCTCTGAGTCCGGCTGCAGCCACCAGGGACTGTCCGAATCATCAAAGATTCAGACAGCTTTGAATCAATTTGGGCCTTTTAATTGGTCTCCTGATTTGATTCAGATTCAGAGATTCAGCCACCGAATCGGGCCGAATCTCCTCTGAATCAAATCACCACCCGAAGTTTTGCATAGCCCTACTCCACAGCACTGCATGTGTGGATACTGACACGGCTGACTGGGGAACAAGGGTGTTTCGGTGCAGAGGTTGCCTGCCAGCTAGCCCCACACTGAAGCACCCTCGTGCTCCAGCCCTCTGCAGCATATTGAGTCAGGTCGGAGCAGCCCCAGGCTGGCAAGCTGAGCCCCCAGGCCTCCTATCAGCTGTGGCTGCTTTGACCCAGCTCAACATGCACCTAGGAGCAATAAACTCTGGCACAGTAAGCACTGGAATTTATTGCTTTGCACTAATATGCACATGTAGACATGCCCACAGTGTATTTGTCCAGAGCAGTTCTTCAAACGTGTATTGATATACATTACAGGGCTAAAATACCTCATTTACATTATCGAATTAGTAGTAGTAGTAATAATAGTCATAGAATTAGTCATAACATCATATTCTAGGTACCCTGGAGCACAGATACAAAGAGACAGTTTTTGTTCAGAAGAAAGAGTCTAAAATGACACATAACAGTGCCTATGGTAATAACGGTTACATGGGTTTGGGTCATGAAGCAGGCATGTTAGGGATAAGACCATGTGGTTATTCAGCGTAGTCATGTGTATTATGGGTGGTCAGCTGCCGGAGGGGAAATTTTTATAGTAGGTTGAATTATTGGCTCATATTGTATGTATGCCATAGAAGCAGTAAGACTTAAAGGCTTTGAATGAGGAAATAAGGGGCAAAAATAACCAGACTTATAATTAGTTGAGATGGACTAAAATTTTGGGAAATATGGTTCTGAATTTGATTATCTCGGGTGATGATTTAAATGTAGGAAAGCAGACTGGAAATGGGGGGCATAAAAGGGATGCAATTCTTGCCCAAAGTCATATGAGCAGGCAAAATTAGCACAGTAATTGAGGCGATTGACAAGGGAACCATCAAGCCACACAAAGCAAAGCCGCCTTTAACCTAAGCTTTCTAGTACAAGGAACATGGACCAACCCCAACACCTTGGCACCTGGGTTAAGAAGGAGACATCCAGCCAGTCAGTTCAACCATTGGGAAAAAGCTCCTCCCTGCTGTCTCTCTTTTGACCTTTAACTAAGTTCTTGGAAACCCCACCTCCCCAGCACTCACTAGTACCTCACTGACCCTCCTGTCCTGTGTATTTGCCCATGACACAAACCTTGCTTGCTACACCTCTGCTCTAAGCATCTGTCTGCATTGTTCAAAAGACAGATGATGGCAATATCCAAAGAAAAAGAAATTCCTCTTGAGCATACATTTTAAAGATCCTTTCATTGTTTTTTCAGGTTCACCTTGAGGTCTCTGCTGCAATTTTCATAAACTTTTCTTGGTTCGTATGTGACTGTATTCTTTTTACCAATACCCTCAGTTATTAAACCAATTTGACAGTTGATATTTTGTAATGGTACACTGAGCTAGCTGTTCTCATACTAATGCAGAAGTTTTCCTCTTCGTCTACTAATGGAGTTCATGAAGTCCTGCCCATTCTTACTCTCCCTACTCACTCAGAGTCAGCAAATGGCAGTGTCAGGTGTCACCTGCAAAGTAATAGTTCCAGGTTTTAAATGAGCATAGGGATTGGGAGGAGAAAAATTTGTGATTTGGGTTTCTGCCCAAAGTTGGCAGAAGTGATTTTTATGTGGGTGTAAGCATGGATGCCTGACTAAATAAAATCTTTAAGCAAAGTCAGCATTTTCTTTGGGTGGGAGATAAGTTAAAGTTACGGTAAGTTTCTGTGATTGCTGTTTTTATGGTGTATTGCTCCTCTTCAGCTATCTCTATGTTTTAAAAGATAAATTTACATATCTTCTCAGTGCCTGTTTGTTCCTACAAATCCCCACCACTTTTCTGAAAACCATCCCCCATTGCCTGCAATGAAACTTCAGCCCCTGAGATTGCCCCACATAGCTGAATGGCAAACTGTATAATATAGAGAGAAGCTTCTGTGCTGTTTTGTAGGCCTGTGCAAGTAGGCAGCTATTCAATCCAGCTTCGGATCCGGCCGCTTCAGATGCTGGAGATCCGATCCACAGCTCTGGACCAGGTTCCCATTTTGATCTCGCCAAAGCAGCTCTGAAGCTTCGGAGCCACCTGGGAGATCCACCTCGGAAGCTCCGAACCACTTCGGGAAGCCTAACGAGGCCAGCGCTCAGATCTGGACGTGCTGCTTCAGATACCAAAGTGTCTGAAGCTTCTCCGGATCCGAAGCATGGTCCAAAGCCTAGCACAGCCCTACTGCTGTGATACAAAGTAGGGAAGAAGAAAAGAATAGCCTTTGGACCAGTGGAAAAGCCAAATGAGTATTCAGTGCTCTGGGTCAGGTGACAGTAAGTGAATTAGAGAGATGCAGTATGTTCATATATGTCTGCTTCTTGATACTCATGACCACAGGCTGAAGAAGTTGAAACAGAGGCTCTGCTGAAGTGACATAAAGACTCGGGGCTCAGATGAGAACAGAACAGCAATAAGAATTTATGTTTTTGAGGGCCTTTTGGCTCATTTCCGCAAAGGCTTTGAGGAGTCTTCCCAAGGGCCACTAATCTGAGAGAAGTATATTGGAACAAGTCAAAAAAGAAGAATTGGACTGATCAAAATGATTTAATAAAGAAATCTAATGAGATCCTAGGAAACAATCTTGAAAAAACAAATCAGGTATATGACAACAACAGCCTTTATATCTGGAAGATCATTTGTTTTAAATTGCAGACTTTTGATCCCATAATCTGAGTAGCTACCCTCACATGGACAGGAGGGGAGAGGAAAATCTAGGATTCTTTTATTCTTTCTTCTCTGGGTGTGTATATGTATGTGCCCATTTACATAGACTGTTCCTATGTACTAGGATGCTTTTATGTATTCTAGACCTAATGCTGTTCCCAGTTGGCTGAAATGCTGAGCTGGCATTTTGACAGGTAATTACTTTCTTTCAGTAATTGCAAAGCATAAAAATTGTAGATGAAGCAGACCAATTAAGTCCCATCCAACCCTCTTCCCGAAGCAGTACTGTTCCTTTCACTACACTCTTAAATACTTTTTTTTTCCTCCAGTCCTGTTTTAAAGGAGCTCCTCAGTAAAAGCGGTCCACTGGGAGTAGAAGATGACTTTCCCACTGTTGGGAGATCTTTTCTCGATATCCTCCTTGAATGATCCATTATGTTGATACAGTAAAAACTGCCAGCAGGAATTCCATGCAAACAGAAATATCATGTCTATTTTGTCTTCATCAGATATTTTTTTCCAGCCTGCCACTACTCAGCTACTAATTCTTCACAGTTGACCCTAAGTAGAATTTCAACACAGTAATGATAGAGCAACGCCTGAACTCTGACCCCTTGATGCCTGGAATGAAGCAAAATCCCTGATAACAAGTGCTCCCTGGTGCACATCCCATCACTGCAGACACTTGTTCTCCAGTTACACCTCTCTTTCGACCCCCAGTCCTGAGAATCAACTCTCATTGGGGCCCCTGTCCCATCAATGCATTTTAGCCTTTGAAGGCATGTTAGTTCAGAAGAGCATAATTACATGAGTGAAAATAAAATCAAGAGGCATTTTTGATACATGATGCCATTGAAATCACTGAGGAGTAGTACTGTAACTGTGGGAGCCATGCAGCAGTCTCCTTTCATTGTTCTCAAAGTATGCTAAAATATTAAAAACCTTGGGCTCAATTCCTTAATCTGTTGCACACGTTCTACCTTAGCTTAATGAAGTAATTCCAGTGCAGTTACATGAGCGCAGAACCGGTCTGACAGCAGGGAAAATCAGATGGGGGGTTTTCGAAGGAAGAGTAAGAGTGATTTATGTGTGTGAAAATGAGTGGTTTTAATATATAGTCTGACTTTAACAAGCTAAAGTGGAAAAAAGGATGCTCAGAGCATTCTGAGACTTGGTGCGAGAGGCTTTCAGAGCCGTGAATCTTTTTGCTAACCTTTGATACCTACAGAATACTCTTGTAAGCATTTTCTCTTATCTTCTGATCTGATGTTGGTTTTTTTTAATGGATCCGTTATCTTTGTACTTGCTGTAGTGTCCCCTTTAAGAGCAAAGAACTAAAATTAATTTGTAGCTATTATAAGGGGGATTCTTCATGGTAGCTGCGAGAAACAGACAGACCTTGCTGCATATTGCCACCTGGTGCTCCCTAAGTTCTGGCATGGACAAAGTAGTTGTGGAAAGGGCAGCTGCTGGCTATACTACACATGCTTGTATATAATTGACATTAAAAGGAATAACATAAATAGGCCCTACAGGTACTTAGCCTGAAATACCACCTTTCTAGATAGTTTCCCAAGATTCAAATGCAAAAATAAATCATAAATTTTCTCATAAATTTCAACAGTCAAGTATCAAAGGGGACTTGCATGAAGGCTTTTTTTAGCAGGTGTTTTTCCTCAAGCCCCAGGTGATACTTATTGTCCCAGTCTGTTAGAGCTCCTTCTGCCTGTCCCATACAAAAAGAGTGACTTTTTTGTTTTAAAAGATGTCCAGTTTTATTCAATTTAGGTAATCCTTTATCTTAAGAAGTCTGCCACTGCTTGGACATTTTGAAGGCCCAGAACTGTAATTTGTGTGCATGCTTTGAATATATTTCCTCTTTCTGCTCTAGTTCCGGTTTAGGTGCTCTGCAGACTTTAAGTTTTCTAGTCTTAGAAATGTCTTCAGATCCGAGTAATGCTTTTTGGGCATCGCCTTTCCTGATATTGCTTATTGAAATTCAACATGCATGCCTTATAAAAGGAATTCTCTCTCAATGAGAGAGCTCCAAATATGCTTCCCTAACTTCCCCAACAAGAGATTGACCATCTCACATGTCACAAGCAAAGTAAGATCATACTGACTAGGCACTTGGCTAGGCCTGGTCCTTGGCATCCTGAGATGCTTCAGTGAGCAGCATTGATGCAATGATAATTGGCACTCTTCTGAGTCAACACTCCACCAGTTTCCAAGACGATGTTGGAAAGATGCTGCCTTGTTGGAGATCTTGTCTGCATCAGCTATAAAACCAAGGTATTAACTAGCCATAACCATTACATACTTAATGGTGTTCATCAGTGAAAACTGGATATGGTATTCTTGTTCTCCTCTCCTAAATGGTTGTGTGGGATTGAGATGCAACAATTGCTGTATCTCAACACAAAGGTGCATGCAGTTAAGTGGAAAATGGAGTACGACTGCTGTGCCTAGTTGCTGTGCTTGTGAAGAGTATGTGGGGTAAACTGTATAATATAAATGTAGATATAAGCACAGAGGAGCATATGATGATTGACTGTGTATAGATGAAGGTAGTCAAAGGATGAGAAAGTGCTGCACACCTACTCACAAGATTCCTGAGAAACTCTTTTGCACTTCATGGGCCTGGTCATGTCAGGAGATACATGCCTGAAAGGCTCATTGACTTCTCAGGATGATTTACATTTGGGGACTTCAAGGATAGCATCGACTGGGGTGTTCCAGTCAGCCTTCACTAGCAAGAAGAGCTGGGTGAGAATGGCAGGCATCACACGCTACATCCTTTCAGTAATACAACGTCTCCTCATTTAGAGGTAGAAAAAATTAAGGGCCAGATTCTTCTCCCAGTTACATCTGACAATAACTCCACTGATTTCAGTTTAATTATTTGCTATTTACACTGGAATAAATAATATAATATAATATAATATAATATAATATAATATAATATGAATAAATAAATAAATAAGGAGATCCAAGCCTTCCTGTTTTCATGATATAAGGTTGCTATGACTTTAAGAAAAGGGGGTTATATTTGGAGCCTGTCAGCCTTGACAAAATCCATTTAGAAAGCAAAACATGTCTCTGGCAGCCTCTGAATAATGCGAAGGAGAAAATTTCTGCTTATGTAGCAGAATCCATTCCAGCACTTTGCTCCCTCAGAGTTATGATTGTTTGGCCTTCCACTTCAAGCTGTTTCGGGGAGAGAGAGAAGGAAAACGTGCCTTGTCAAGCTGAAGTGCACACTTTTCCCCCCGCCTCCTTGAATCTCTGCTGCCAGAGCGGTATATTCCAGCGGTTGTAAGCCTGTGACACTTGCTGCCATTTGCTTGTGTGCAAAAAATCACAATAGATAACAGGGCAGCAGAGCAAAACATTCGATTCCTCTGTCTTGTCCCTAATGTGCTCATCATCTGGTATTGGCAAGGTGGGATGGCGACAGATCACCTCCTGCAGAAGGAGACAAGAGGACAGAAATCTTACATAGAAAGGCACGCTTCTTTTTGCAAGGATATTTTTCTGTTTGGGGTATCTGTTTCAATTTAGGATATTTCACTAATGTTCTTAAAGGGATCATGGGGAGTCATCTAGGCAGTCTTTCCCGCTCCCCCAGTAATTTGATTGTGTTTGTTGATGTCTGGAAATTCCTGGGTCCTAGAAAAACCTGGTTTATCATCCAGACCTGAGTCATTTTCTAGTGATATATCATAGAAACCAATTCATTGAAACACTTATGCAAATATTTTTTTCTCTTAAGAGACCTTCCAAATAGGCTCATGAGGACTGATCATCTTTATGTTTTAATCCTTTCCCCAATTTAATTTTATACATTCAATATATATATATATCAGGCCTTGACTAAATGTTTGTTATTTTAACATTTAAGAATGCTTTATACAGCACAGCAATTGGTGTCCAGCATGCCTACTGCTCTGCAGTAAGCTAAATTTAAAAGTATGCATATTACAACAAACCTCCTCTTATACTAACTTCAGGAAAATTGATTATAAATCTTACATTTCCCTTTTTATGCTCCTGATTTCAGAGTTACAGGAGACAACCTGTTAGGGCTATTTTAGTAGCATTATTAAGACTAGAACTAAAGCAACTGCTATTTGAGAGCCAGACGTAAAAGCCACTGTTTGCTCACTAAAGCACTATGTTAAAGAATATTATTAGCGCTGCAAATTCAAGTACTAAAAAGTCCTCTGGATGAGCTAATATGGGGACCAAAAGCCATCTAGTTTTACATTATGTAGCTCTGTACAGGCTAACTTACTAGGCTGAGAAATCAAGCTGGGGTGCAACATCAGGAGAATATCTAAAAAGGCTCCCTATAGATCTGGTTGAAAAAATATTCCTTTAAAATTGAATTAATGCTATTACTGCATTTATATAATAAATATGCAGTATTTCATATTTTGTGTTGTAAGTAAATATTTTTATATCATTAAAATAACATTTCAGGGTTTGAATGATTTTTTTGGGAAGTAGGTGGGGAAGGCAATTTCTCTTCCACAGTACCTTTTAAAAATGCTGACATTTAACATTTATTCTAATTCAGCATGAAGACCAATTTTCAAGTGTCAAAACTTCCTGTGGATAAAAGTTCCATCTTTCCAATTAGTCTCCTTGCAATAATATATTTTCTTCTCTGGGACTGTAAGGTAATGGGAATACTATTAATTGCTCTGTATAGATGCAGCAGATGTGGCAAAGAGAGAAGTTAATGCCATCTTTTTAAAGATATTAATGCATCAGCTCCCTCTGAAAATTAAATGTCTTATCAAACATCACATGGCAGATTCAAGAGCAGAATCAATATCAGCTGACAACTGCATTATGCTTTAAGGCCCAAAATCACCCATCTCCCATCTTGAAATAAAGGACAAGTATTTTGACAGCAGCTACAGGTAAAAAGCACTCATGAAAATGGAAGTTACAAGGAACATATACCATAGGCTCAAATGCCCTATCTCAGTGGTCACCAACACGGGGTACACGTAACTTCAAAGAATCATAGGGAGCATGCAGTACTCCACACTGGTGTGCGCAGCTGCAGTGCAGCACACGGGCAGCCAGGAACGCAGCCTGGCCACGTGGAGACCAGCCAGGTCCGGCTGGCAAGTTTGTTGTGGGGAGAGGGAGTGGGGCTGGGGCAGGGGCTGCCCAGCTGGTGTGGGGCATGGAATTGAGCTGCACAGGGCTTCCACCCACATGAGGGGTGTGTGCCCCCAGATTTGCATGCAGGGAGGGGCAGGCTGGGGCTGGAGCCGCACCAGACTGTTCCTGGTGGGGGCAGGGCCAGGCTGTGCTTGGGGCGGGTGGCGGTGGTGCTGGGAATGGGGTTGGGGAGGCTATGGTGAATTGGGGGGTTGCTGCAGCCCTCCCCCCATAGCCCCGCTCCCATAGGCCCCCACAGTGAGGACTGGGTTTGGGGCTGGAGCAGGGGCTGGTGCTGCCCGGACAGGACAGGGTGTGGGACAGAGCCTCGAGTGACTCATCTGGGGGGCATGGAGGGTGACAGCTTCCACTGCTGCACGCACCCCGGAAGAGCATAGGAGGCCCAAGCCCCTGGATCTGCAAGCAGGGTGTGGCAGGCTGTGGGCTGCGGTCGGGGCAGTGCCCGGCTGTTCTTGGCAGGGGTGTTGGGATGGGCTGCACTGGGAGCAGAGGTTGGGGGTTGCTATGGCAAATTTTGGGGTTGCTGCAGCCCTTCATTAGCTCCCTCCCAGTGCTGCTGTCACCCACCCTTAGTGCAGCCCAGCCCAGCCCCTGCCGGGAACAGACCAGCACAACATGGCCCCAGCCTGCCCCACCCTGTGCAGATCTGGGGGCATGCACCCCACATGCCCTCCTGGGGTTCGTGCAGCAGCGGGAGCCACCACCTCCTGTGCCCCCCAGATGAGCCACTTCCAGCTCTGTCCCGTGCTTCACCCCGGCTGGGCAGCACCTGCCCCTGCTCCAGCCCCAGCCCGAGCCCCACTCCCTCCCTCACTGTGGAGGCCTATGGGAGCAGGGCTACAGGGGGAGATGCTGCCACCCCGAAATTCACCGTGGCCCCCCCAGTCCTCCTCCCAGCACTGCCATTGTCCACCCCAACCATGGCCTGGCCTAGTCCCCACCGGGAAAAACCTGGCAGCCCGCCCACCCCCCATGCACAGATCTGGGGGCACATGCCCCCCCATGCTCTCCCAGGGTGCATGTAGCATTGGGAGCTGCCCCCCACCACGCAGCTCAGTCCTGTGCTCTGCCCAAGCTAGGCAGCCCCTGCCCATGCTCCAGCCCCACTCCCTCCCCCACCACTATCTGCCGCCCCAGCAGCAGCTCACCCCACCCCCATGCAGATCTGGGTACACATGCCCCACGCCCTCCCTGGGGTGTGCATAGCTCAAGAAGCTGCCCCCCGCATCCACCAGATGAGCCGCTTGCAGCTCCATCCCCCACCCCGCCCCGTTCCAGATGAGCAAAGCCAGCCCCTTCCTCACTCCCTCCCTGACTGCGGGACCTCTATCTGCCCCAGCCTCCCCCTTAAAAACAAGGAAAAAATATAAAGGGTTACATGAGCTGAAACTTTGAGACAGAAGGGGTATACTTGTTAAAAAAGGTTGAAGACCCCTACCCTACCTCATTTCCTGCCTATTCTTAAATCTCTTTGTTTGCTTTTCAAATTCAAAACAGCTGGTTCAGAAGTATTTTTTTCTTTTGAAATGCAACTTTTAACACCAGAAGCCTATCCCTCATTGACAGCCTTACAATAAATAATCCAGGCTGAGTATACATAAGTAGAGACAATCCTGATAAGCAAACACTTCTCTTTCATGCATCGGTAGGATAAATAGTGGACTTCAGGGCTATTTTTAGACTGAAAGGGCCATCCTTTCCACCATATTGTGGCCAATGGAGCATCACAGAAAAGTTTGCCAATTGCTGTGCATTTAGCAGCAGTCTCTCTTTTTTTAGTGCTCATGCCATGTTCTAAACTGGCCTGAGAGAGACATGCACAGCTTTGGTTGGATCACATAATGCTTATTCTTCTGGGCAAATTGTCTTTGTCATTCTGGGTTGTAAGAGCCAGCAAATAGTCAGTATATAAGACAATCTGACAAGCTGCCACTGCATGTCCCAGATTATTCCTGCCTCCCCATCCAGGAAGTATTTTCAGACCACTTTGTGGGGAGCAGGATGATTCAAATATTTTCAGATAATGCTTATCAATGCAAGAGCAGGCGCTTTTATGTCTGTCTAAGGTTAAAGGGGTTTGTGAGAAGGGGGACTCAGCTGGGGTCTGTGCAGTCTGGCTATTTCAGTGGTCCAGTTAACAAAGTTAAAGCTTGCCCTGGGCTTTTTGAGGAAACAAAGCCATGAAACAGTATTTTAAGAACTGTCTATTGCCAACGTGAGACAATGCCAATGTCCAATGTGTGCGATGGAGTTCAGCCTGCCCTAATAGGCTGCTCTCTGGATGGTGTCCAGAGAAGTATAGCACTCAACAAGTCAGTGATGCCTGGAGGTAGAACACAATAGCACGGGCAACATGAGGTTCTGTATGAAATATTTTTATCCATGATCCTCTAGATCGTGATTCCTGCAAGGACTTCTGTGTGTCTAAACCTTATTTGCCATTTAAACCCTGTTGAGTAGCAGCATATTAAAGCAGGCAACAAATCTACATTCTGCATGCATAGCATGAAAATGCAATCTAGCCATACAACACTATTTTTAAATTACAGGAGTGGAAAAAGATTAACACAGATTAGCTCATGAAACAAGCTGTCAAAGGATGTCCTAGATTCTTCTGAAGTCTGAAAATCAAAGCCAGAAACTTTTCTGAAAGTATGCAGTGGCCAAACACAAATTATAGGGCTCAGTACACGACTGTCTAAATGGGGTTCTTTGGCCTGTGTTGTACAGGAGGTCAGACTAAATGAGCTCATCATCATAGATTTGGTCATAAAATCTATAAAGCAGCGATACATAGATTCATAGATTCATAGATGCTAGGGTCGGAAGGGACCTCAATAGATCATCGAGTCCGACCCCCTGCATAAGCAGGAAAGAGTGCTGGGCC
>NW_017728914.1:22191744-22196677 GCF_001723895.1 Crocodylus porosus
TTTGTCATGCATCTGCTGATGCACGATAAAGTGCCATTGGCTTTTCTGATGGTTTCGTCACACTGCCGACTCATGCTCATCTTGGAGTCCAGCAGGTCATTTCCTAGGCTGTAGGTGTGCTGGACATTTTTCCTCCCTAGATGCAGCACTTTGCATTTCTCCTTGTTGAACTGCATTCTGCGTTATCTTGTAGTTACTGCGTGGAAACAAGAGTCAGGATTCTTGGGGCACGTCTACACATCATCCTCGTTAGGATCTTCCCAGGCCCACTGACTCCCATTTGCATGTTCCAACCCTGGTCAGGAGTCATTATCAGCAGCTGTTCTCAACCATGCCAGACACCCTCCTCTCAAAAGTAGCCACAGAAAATGACCCCTTGGGGTACATGACTCTTTGCAAGGCATAAAAGCCTCTCATTCCAATATCAATGCCCAGCAATGCCATTATTCACCAGTCACTGATCAATCAGAAGCTTCATCACCATTATTAGAACAATGTGCAGAGGTGCACTGGATGTAGAGGGTAAGGGCAGTAATATGTTTCAGGTAAAGAGGTACTCAGCCAAAAAAGTTGGAAAACCACTGCCCTAGAGCAGCTGCACCAGCTTGTTTTCAATTCTGCAACTGTGATAGACTTTTACAGCAGAGGGATCTGCCACAGCCAGCAAGGGTAACAGCAGGCTTTAGGTTAAACAATCTGGTACATTAAGTGTGAGTGTCCTCTTTGTATCTGTAAATTGAGCTGTTTGGCTGAACAGCTAGCTAAGGACAGCTAGTTAAGGAGCCAGTTAACATGCAGTCATGACTTTAGTAAAGCCATGAAGGATGCCAGTGAAGGAGCGAGGAGGACCAGCCAGGCAGAAATGACTGTTATGAACTAAGGAAATCCAGCAAGATCTCTAATTCTTCACTTCAGTCACTCCCCCACTGGATGGATAAATGGAAACCTGACGAAAACTTAGCCTCCGATTTTCAAGGAGAGAGACCAGTGGTTGAAGAGTTTTGCCAAAATAGGTACTTTGCCTGTAATGAGATCTGCCCTATCATCGCTTCTTTTGATGAAGTTTTGATGAAGCCTGATTCTTGTTTATCATTAATCCCATTACTATGGATTGAAAGTTTAACACTACCGCAGAGAAAGAGCCCTTTCCTGAGGGTGAATGTATCACCAGTGCAACCTCTCATCCTCTGCAACTAGTTCGGGGCTTCTGTTTTACGCCAGTAAAGATTTCAGGATTCAACCCAGTTAATAAGCTGTAAGACTAACTCAGTGGGACTGCTCCCAGGTTTAAGGGCCTAAATGCCAACACTTTTTTCAGTGCATTGAGGAGTTTTGCTGAAGAATCTCAAAGTACTTTGTTATATTAATTATGTAAGATGGAAAATCCTCAGGTGGGGTTCAATCAGTTCACTGATTTACATCAGTTGAGGCTTTGCAATGAATCTGGTAGACTTGTAGTCTC
This sequence comes from Crocodylus porosus, assembly GCF_001723895.1. NCBI lineage: Eukaryota > Metazoa > Chordata > Crocodylia > Crocodylidae > Crocodylus > Crocodylus porosus. The sequence continues at coordinate 22,193,207 of NW_017728914.1, forward strand.
AGGGTCTATGCTCTTCACTACCCTGTTGTATTAACCATGTCATTATTAATTAGATAGCTGCATAAGTCAGGTAATTATTATAATATCTGTTCCAGAGATGGCTAAAGAGAAGAAAAGAATTATGGATTTGCCAAGGTCACACACCCGGGCACAGAGTGGGAGAGCTAAGTAAAGACCCCAAAAGTTACTCTAACCACAAGACCAAACAGCCTCTTTTCAGAACTGGCTTTGATCTGGAGAGGTCAGTTATAACCAGGATCATATTACTGCAAGTTTTCTTAAGTGCTGCTGCAGACAGTCAGTCTAGCCACAAGGTTATCTGAAATATGTATTCAGTACATATTTTACCCTAGTTTCCTCAATGAGAATTTAGCAGTGTCCTAAATCTAAATCTGTTAAGCAAGTAGCCCCACTGAAATTCAGCAAGCTACCTCTGTGCTTGTATCCTCCGGTAGTATGTTAGATGGCTGTTCCAAATTATTGATTCAGTGTTTCTCGAAACTGGGAAGATCAAGGGTAGAAAAGAGAAGAGGGTGTTACTGGATGTGATGGAATACATATGATCAAAGTGGCAAAGTGTGTGAGAGTACATTGCTGATTGGCATGTCCACAACTAGTCCCAGAGATGCCAGCAATCCACTGGGATTCTGTATGAAAGGTGTAGAAGGAGTCAGTAATGTCCTGCAAGGGTTTGGAGCTTGTTGCATCTAGTAGGAAGATTGTAGGAAGAATGTAAAGGACCTGGGTGCCTGCAGGAAACGGGAAGAGCTTGCTGAGTCTCAACCTCACTTCTGAAACTAAAGGTTTATTTGCATGCCCATAATTAAATGCAGAAACAAAACAGCAGATATTACTACTTGTACCAGTTTGTTGTACATGCTTCACAACCCAACTTATGGATGCAGAATGATCAGTGGATGCTCCCACAGCTTTTTATGATCAGCCATAGTTTAAAAAGTCATCGAAGTATGCAGTGGCTGAAACTGTGATAGGCTAGTGAGTTCTCTTTGAGTATAGGGAGAAGGTAAATCCATCCAATATGTTGTTTGCTTTTAATTATAAGCTCAGCTCAATTTAACAGACATAATGTAGGTCTCTCCTAGATTATAATCAGTTGGAGATATGATAAAATAGCAGACTATGATGGGACTATAATATTTGACTGAATATTTCCATTGCACTTGTGTAAGTTAAAAAAGAATTAATTTAAAGGTGAAATTGTTTCTTTTCCATTTGATAATTTGTTATCTTTCAGTGGCTGAAGATCTATACATACCTTTTCCATGGGGGAGCCAACCTTTTTGGCAGGTGCACCATAATTTAGCCACACACCTTCTCCAAGTGCAGCTATGATTCCCTTCCTCTGCCTGATCTGCCCTTCTGCTTTCTGCTTCTTGCCCTGTGCTCCCTGCCTAATCTGCTCTCTGCTCCTTGCTCCCCGCCCTATCTGTGGCTGTGCTACCCTGCTTACTCCCCAATCCGCTACATGACATGCACACATACCACAAATTGGCCACCTCTGCCATAGAGAAAGTGTATTAATACAAAAGAAATTACAGAGCATTTTGCCATCTGGTCATTATTTATTAAGTTATGTATTAAGCCAGTAGGGAAACTACTGAACTAGCAAGCTTTAATGCCTATTAAGCCCTATTGATTGATAAGAATCTATAATGCTCTGCTCTTCTTATGAGAGATTATAATTAAGACACAGTACTGCACACACTTACTTGTAGTCTTGGTGCAGAATCAGTAGTGAATAGGGTCATTGAGTTCAGTAGAGACTACTCATAATAAGCACTGCATGCACTACTACACTTTGAAGGAGCCTGCCCCAGTAGGTAATACCAGGAACAATCCGTTGTGAAACTTGGCCCTAGAAACTATAAGGTGATGTTCAGTGTTTACCATTTTTTGTACTGATGCCAGCTATACGCATGTTCTGTAACAGTGTAACCCTGGGTTTGTTCCCAGTCTTGTTTCTTAGTTCTTGCATATAGCTTCATAATCCCTTTGTAAGCCATTTTATAGCAGCATGCTAGCAAGTAAACCCAGCCCTGTGGCTGATGATAACGTTGCATCAGCATTTTTGGGATTGTAAGTGAAGTGGCCCAGTGCATTAGCTAAAGTTTCTGTTATCTCAGCAGTTCAAAGTGTCACAGCCACCTCTGCAAATTGCTTGCTATCCAGACACTAAAGCTCACATGTTTATCTACACAGAAAAAAATATATAATGCATATTTGATAAAGCAGCAGGGAATAAATTACCCATTTGGAGAAGGTTGGGAAAGTGTATGTCATACCTCATTCGAGATTCCCTGGTTACCCCTCATTTCTAACCCTGAGTTTATGCTTCTGTTGCAGTTTCTTGCCTGGAATGCTGTTATTCCAGCCTGCTCTAGCTTCATGCACAGCAGATGTCACTGAAACATCCCATCTGTGTAGCACTGATATGTGTAATCGTAACTATTCTTTGTGCTTTCAAGAAAAATCATCCAAGGTACCCAGAAAAGCATCAATCTGGTTATGGACTGCTGCCTTTCTATGGGAGGCTGACTTTAAACTAGCGCATCACACTACGGGCAGTAGGGCTTCTTGTGGTGAAGCTCGGCTACTATTGCAGGGCTGCAGTCAGTGATGCATGCTCTCTCCTGTGCTATTAGGGTGTGTGAGCCAGGAGATGACCCACGACCAGTCAGACCTGCAGCATGCCTACAGCATCTATCTCCTGCTCTCTGCCGAGTGGGTTTCTGTGCCTGTACTTGAAATGTATGCTTTAAATGTAGTGTAGGAAGTCAAACCACACACCAAACAACCACTTCCCTGCAGGAAACAATTCCCTGTGAATTTTTAGTCTCTTTTCTTTCCTGGCTTAGCTTACCCCCTTTTTTATTTTCTCTCTCTCCCCAAATCGATCCCTTGCATATTTTATCTCATGGAAGGTTCAACATCTGAACCTGAACAAATCACAAAGGCATTAGCATTCATATCACATAGGCAGTCAAAGCTTCCCTCATTTTTAAGTATTCCCATGTCCTTCAGCTTTCATTTTGCTAAGCTTGTACTAGCTGGTCTAACGTCGTTTTTGTGATGCTGCCGTACAATATATATGACAAGAATAGTCTGTGTTTACTGTAGGGTTTTGAAAGCACGTTTTCTTTCCCAATAATAGCTAGTTCACAGACAAACAGACTACACAAGCCTTACTGCAAATTGTGAGCTCAGTTCTGATTGTTATACCATTGCTAGCCCACTGTATAGAAAAGACCATTTGTCTTCAGTTTTATAAGTAGCTTATAGAAGTAATGCTAGCCAGTCTCGGTACTGTGAATCCAAACCAACTTCAGTGATTTTGAAGGAGTAACTCCAGCATAGCTGAAAGTAGCATCTGAAATGCCAAGAGAAATGGAGTTACAGGATTATGTATTCAGGAGTCATTTGAACCAACTTCCAAGCAAAGTGGTGCTGGCT
>NW_017728914.1:22197397-22207267 GCF_001723895.1 Crocodylus porosus
TACTCCCTGTAAGAAGAAGAAAGTTTGGAATGCTTTGGAGATGGCTAAGCTCATACACAGCAATCTGATTGTGTTAGAACCTCTCTTGTAAGGCCCTGGGTGGAGGTGACAGTGTTTAGAGAAATGAACTGTGATTATTTTGTAACCATGTGAGCCATTGCACTGCTGCTACCCACTGATCAATGACAGCATGTCTTATTTCTCGCAGGGCTTCCAACACAGCTGAGAAGGGGACCTTAAGGAATGTCACACAGTAGGTGCTGAGACAACTTGCACTGAAACAAATAAAAAAATGGCAGTCCCGATTTGAAACGAATTAAACACGCAGACTCTCACTAATCCTAAACCATGTCAAAAAAAAGTCGTAGCAAAGGCGAAAAGCCTGAGGCACTGCTAGTCGCCCTGCAGGCTGCCAATGAAGAACTCAGGACCAAGTTAACGGACATTCAAATTGAGCTACATCAAGAGAAGTCTAAGGTGAGTGAAGAGTCCATATCAGGGACAGTCTCTCTATGGTAGTAAAGCATGTAGAAAAACTGCACTGTGGAAAACCAATGTATGAAATGCATTTTTTCCTCCGGAACTGAAGCCTCCCCTGCCCCCACCTTCCATTTTTCCATGTAGGTAATGCCACTGACTTTAGTGGAGCTATTCTCAATTGACTTAGTTAACAAAGTTAATGAAGCATCATGCCCATGAAGAAGAGATTTGCTGGCTTTAACAATATCCTGGCCATATACCGGCTGGTTTTATAAGTCCTCTAACTACAATACCCTTTTTCTATCTGTAACTAATGTGCAGTGTTGTTACGCATTCTTGAAGGATTGACTGTCCATCCATACCAAAGATGGTTGCACTTCTGTAATGAGTGAAGCCCTCCATAAATATATAGTATGAATTCTATACTGTGCTTTTTTGGGGGAAGTCTGCATGGTTGTCCAGGATGTGACTGCATCCAGTGTAGACCTTTAGGCTACCTAGCTCAGGCACTGATAGCTATGTAGCCACAATGCCACAGAGTTTACTATGGGCAAATTGCCACGTGTATTTAAGTACCTGAGTTGTCCTCTCTGCTGCTGGTGCTGCTGCTTTTGCTCCATTGTTGTTGGTGCCTAAACTAGGTGGTCTAAAACTACCTTGATGTGCCAGTGGCATGGGCTTTGACCCCACTCGAAGGCATTCTTATCCCAAATCCCCAGCACTAACCCAACCTCTCTGTTATACTGAGGTGTGCACACAGTGAATTGTTTCCCCTTTCATCCCCACCCCACCATCTTATGGCATTTTTCCTGTTTGTTGAGAGGTGCTTCAGATAGACAGTGCATTGTATCTGTGTTTGGGAGTGACCAATGTTCATGCAGATACCATTCAGAGCACTGCTTTCATACCATAAAGCGGTTGTATGTACAGAGCTAAGTGCTCCTTGGACACTGGATAAGCACAATCTCTCTTTAATTTTTACAATGTGCTCTTCATGAGCAGCAGATAAAATAGATGCTCCATCTTATAGCTAGTGTTGACTTCCTATCACCCAGTCACATAGGTAGGGACAGTTCTCCCCACATCCCAGCTCCCTGGGTCTGCAATCCAGCCATCAAAATCATTTCAAAAGGTGTTTCAATCATGTCTTGATGGGTTTGCCCATCTCTTCTCCCCCACGCTTGCTCCCCCAGTCAATTGTAATTGAAACCTATGAACCAGACTCTTTGGCTACTTCACAAATAAGCATGGCCTCAGGCAAACAAACCTAGGCGGAGCTGTTTCTAGCTGCCACCATTGAACAACACCAAGGGTGCCAGGTTCCATGAGGCCCTTTGTTGTGAAAGCCTTTCTTGTCCATATATCAGGGTTAATGGGAATCTTCGACCATCAGCTGATTCCATGAAAAGCAGTTTCTTTAATTGGGGGGGATGAAAGAAAGAATTGACATTTCTGTGCTGTCTCATGAGCTGATGATCTCTTGGGGGTTTCTTCCCTCATTTTTCAAAGAGATGTATAGCCATTGATTTGCAAACTGTGAAGGAACCAACACCTTCTCTTGAATTCATTCTGCATCCCATGCTTCTACAGCAGGCTGATCGCAGATCCTGGACAGGCAAAGTAGTTTTTCAGGCATTGGCATGGATGTTTTGCACATGAGCAGAGGCTATCGACTCTGTAGGAAACGTAGGCTAGCTGCCAGAAACTTGATGGAGCAAAGAGCTGCTTGCTGATGCTCTATTTCTACTGTGGCTGTATACTTTTAGTACCCGGAGGTTCATTGCCATTTTTCACTTTAGAGGTGACAAAGAAACGGAACTTACACAGGTAAGCAAGACTTGTTAAAGACTTCTGAACATGTGAAGCTGTTTACAAAACATCAGTCCCTAGGAGGGAGATCAGTAGAATATGAACAAACCAAAAAGATTAATTCACATTCAGTAGCTCCCACCAGATATTGAGCATCTCCTGAAAGGTGCTGAATGCCTTGCATTCCCAATGACATGCATGCAATGTAGAGTGCTCACAGTATTAGACCCAAAGAGTAACAGTGGAGTTCAAGAGTGGCCTACAACAGGGTCATGGGCCAAATGGAGACGAACCCCTTCTGGAGTGCCCGTGGTGCTGATTCCAACCTGTGCACCGCACACATGAGCCGCATGCACTGCACACATGGCTTGCTGTTACATGGTCCCTGGGGTCAGTAAAGGGTGCGTGCTGCCCATGGCGTGCAGGCTGGACCCAGTGGTGCACGTGGCACAGAGGGTCTGGGGCACTGTCTGCATGCAGCACCCCAAACCTGTGCTGCCTGCATGCAGCGTGCAGGACTGGGGCCAGCAAATGGGATCAGGCCACCAATCTATAGCATACAACTCCACAGGCCAGTTGTGACCCACAGGCCAACTGTTTGACATCCCTGGCCTACAGCACATGAAAAGTGATCTCAAGTTTGAATGAGCACAGATTTGAAGTGCATTTTGATCAAAGCTTTTGGTTGGGCCCATGTTATGAAAGTACCCAACTCCCAAATTGGTTCTGGATGTGGTTCAGATCTTATATCCCCCAGAGTTTTAACTTAGCTCAGACTGAAAGTTTTGGTTCAGATTGACCATCTTGTGGCTGACCAATCATTTGAGATGCCTGGGAGAGTGAGAAGGGACTGTTCCTCTTCCTCCCACCAAAAAGCTTGGGTAAAAATTTCTGCTGCACCTCCCTGTCACAGCCTCACCTTTTCAGGTGAGCACATAGAAGAGTAAAAACCTGAGCCATTGAACAATGGGACCTTTTTTTTGCATAACTTTGTTTCACCAATTTGAACTGAAATTTCTTCCTGCAGAGCACCTTGCTTCACCCTCCCCCATGCACTAAAGGGCACGTCAGCATTGCAGTCAAGTGTGTCTGCAGCGCCTGTAGACACACCTGAGTGAACTCTAAACTAGAGCACTTGGGTATTGATAACAGGGTAGCCATGGCAACACCGCTCTGTGTGGGCTATCTGTACCAGAACTAGCTAGTCGAAAGGTATCTCAAGGCAGGCTGAACATCATGTAGGAGTTGAAGCCTGACTGCCATGTAAATACACTCTAAGCAGGACTAAGTGGGTGTCATTTTATAGCCCATCAAAACTTCTCTTTGATCAATGAGATAAAGCATGCTGATGTGAGAGGTAAGATATCCTACTCATTTTCCCTAGTCAAGGAGAGGTGCAAAGGGCATGAAACAGAGGGGCAGGGGAAAGGAGGTTAGAGAGACCCCAGATCTGCATGTCTGGATGATTACAACTAGGCATCTTAAGTTAAACTGGCCTTAGTTTCAGTGGTAGTAATTGTACTTAGGGTGCGACATACAGAAGTGATGATAGACACTGACTTTTATTCCCTAGCCCTACGTACCTGTCTGTATTAGACAGCAGTCAGTCATGCCCTGCTTTCTGCCTGTCAGTGGAATAGTGCTACAATAGGGTTATTCCTTTTGCATAGAGTGACAGCAGCTAGATGTTGCTACTGCAACAGTGATCTCTAGTGCGAGCTGAGTGCCAAGTGCCTCTGGAATCGGCCTCCTTTTATTTCGGCATATACATACTGGGGTGAGTACCTATCTTAGCACGCAGGTGTTAACATTTCTGCCTGAGTTCTTGAACAGCAAAAGCTTTAACACTGATGTTTTAGGGAGGTAGCTGGTTTTTTTCTCAAGGAGACTTTGAGGAAAGACACCGCTTCATTTTCAAGGGTTGACTAACACTTATCAGGATGACATTGGGGACCTGAAGCCAAAGTAAAATCACACTATTAGGACTTTATTTCTCAGTTGGAGATTTATTTTGCTTAGCATATATCTGAGACCACTTGGGGACAGAAGACAAAGACAGTACATCTTGCGTATAGCTTTCCCTATCTTCAGCAAATCTCATTCTTCTAATCAATTATGACCACAAGCAGGCACCACTGGTGTCTCTTGGAGAGCTTTCAACTGATCTAGTCTTTTATTTATTATTATTGATTTTTTTTTTTCTTTCTCACTTTAAAAGGTTTGCACACTCTGATTCTTTATAGTAGTTATTTTGAGGAGAAATTGTCATGGGAGGTTTAATCTTTCAACTCCTCCTTTTTCCTTTTCATAAACCTTAGAACACACCCACTGAGTTTGCAGCAAAATGAAATCTCTTTTTTTCCTTATCAAATCACTTTCCTCCGTTGTACATTCACATGAGTTTGCAATTGTGTTTGCTCCTGAGGTCTGTGTTTGGTTTCTGAAGTGTATTGGGTTACCTCATTATTGCAGGGTTGTCCTTTAGGTATGGACAAGGGATGGAAGTAGCTGGGGGGGTTTTTTCAAAGAAAAGCAATGAGGCATTAGTCTTAAGGGAAAAAATATATATGGGGACAAATAATAAAGACTTTACTCCATCAAATGTCCTAATGGAACCAATAAGATTTTTGCCAGAGTAAGAAGAGGTAATTGCTGGGAGAATGCTTCTAAACATGCCTGTATTTTTGTCATACTGGGGGTGGAGGAAGATAGGGGCATCTTGAATGTGTTTTGTCCCTTGGGTGTAGCACTTTATAGGCATCCTGGGTAGACATGCTTGTGTATCATCTTGCTTGTGGCTGTTGACTTTCTTTTCTTCTCAACACGTAGGTTGCTAAACTTGAGAGGGAGAAGACTCAAGAAACCAAACGGATCCGAGAACTGGAGCAACGCAAGCAGACCGTACAAATCACTGAACTCAAGGCGAAACTCCACGAGGAGAAGATGAAGGAGCTGCAGGCAGTGCGGGAGAACCTAATCAAACAGCATGAGCAAGAGATGACCCGGATGGTCAAAGTCAGAGACAGTGAAATCCAACGCCTCAAGTCAGCACTGTGCGCTTTGCGGGATGGGAGTAGTGACAAAGTAAGGACAGCGCTGACCATTGAGGCTCGTGAAGAGGCCAGGAAACAGTTTGACTCTGAGCGCCTTAAGCTTTTGCAGGAAATTACTGAACTAAAATCTGCCAAAAAGCAGGTGGATGAGGCCCTTAATAACATGATCCAGGCAGACAAGATCAAAGCGGGTGATCTTCGGAGTGAGCATCAATCCCACCAGGAAGCCATCTCTAAGATCAAATGGGAGAGTGAGCGGGATATCCGCAGACTGGTTAGTAGCTCCCACCATATACCACAGAGTTTGTGTCATTTTTTCTAGCCTTTGCCTCTTGTTGTGGTACTTAGATCCACACAGCTCAAAATAGTTTAAAAAACAAATGATAAATGTCTAGTTATCACTCCTCCCAGGAAATAGGTCTTCAGCAGTAGGTGGCAACTGTTCAAGATTAAATAAATGGCCTTAACATGGGCCTTAAGTAAATGAGCTAATGCTCTGTTTTGCAGTGAACTGAGTAGTTGTTATACATCTACTGCTGTCTCTTTTGCTATTATTCCCCAACGAATGTGTGTTAAAAGAACCTCTGTAAGCATCATGGAGCCGAAACATGTTGTACGGAAGAAGCACTGAAACTATTGGCAAACTTTTGTGGCGTTCAGGGAACACTTTCATTCCCCCCAGAAAGAAAAAAAAGCCAGAAAAGTCAAAACAATTCCCGTACATTTTTTTAAACTGTGTGCTTTTGGTGAGGAAAGTCCATGACCTTAAGTTTAGAGACTTTGCTGGGAAGTTGGAAATGCAAGTTCATACCCACCTCTGGGTTGCCTGAAACCCTGCTCTAGAATCCTAACCTCGCTATTGTGCTAAAAGGCATGGGGAGGGGGGACTTCTCGTCTGGCATCAAGTACTTATAGCCTTCCTCCAGCTCCATGATAGAACTGTGCAAGTTGGTGACATTCAACTCTGTTTCACCCTGTGTATATTCTGTGACTGATATGGGATGTGAAATAGTTTTTGGAAGTTATAAGGAAAAGAAATTTGTTTCCAGAATATTTATTTGCATATGTGCATTGCACTAGGCCAGGCTTTGATTTCATGTACTCCAGTAAAATCTCAGTGGAAAAACTATATTGCCCTGGTGTCAAGAAGGTTGCAGTAGATTGACACCTGGGTAAATGAAATCCAAATCTGGCCCATTAATTTGAAAATATAATTCTAAAGGCATTTTAGTATGCTTAAAAGGTTACAGGTTCAGTAAAGTGTCTTTGATGGCTGTAGACACAATTCAGCACAGATAGTATTTTTGCTTTTGGGAAATGACTCATGCAACTTTCACAGATTGCAGTGCACTTTTTCTGAAAATTTTGCAAATTCCGGTTCACTGAACATCCTTAGGCTCAATGGCATTAGCTGCCTTCTGCAAATCTCTGTATCCTTTAGGGCTTGTGTGCAGTGATCTTATTCCAAAATTGAGTTAACCCTTCCTTTTCTGGTTGCCAAGCATCATGCATCAAGATTACAGTGAAGGAAATGAAGTGTGAGGTGCTTTATTGTGGGCTAGATGAATCTGGAACATTACACAGCAATGGAGCAATTGATATCCAAAGAAACAAGAATTATTAGAATGACCCTTCCAATACAGAGTCGGCCCCTGGACTGTAAGTTTGTCAGATTGGGTACGGAGCCCCAGCTGATGTAAATCAGTGACTCTGTATTGATTAAACAGGGCCATATCTTCAACTGATGTAAATCAATATAACTCCATTTACTCTACCAGGGATTGAGCCTACATATCTTCATTTAGCCATAGTATTTTGTATTGTAAATGATTACATGAGGTGCTAGGTGATAAACTGTAACTTTGGCTCTGATTTTTCACAGATCTTAATCCTCTGCAGTTCTTGAGCATGTCAGTAGGGGCTACAGAAGTGGAACACCATTGAAAAGAGCTTGTGTATAGATTCAGTGATGCCCTTTGCTAATCGACAAGCCGCAGGCAATAATGATTCATATTTTGTATTGTTTATAGTAAAACCTTGATCAAGTTTATTATCTAGAAATCTGGTGTGATACTCAACAGCAGATACAATAGTAAACGACAACATCGAAGTGATCTGAGTTACTCTTGCAATGCTGACGTGCTGTTGGATTTGTGTGTTGATATTGTTCTGGTATTTCTTAATTTAGATGGATGAGATCAAAGCTAAAGACAGAATAATCTTTTCCTTGGAGAAAGAACTGGAGACTCAGACGGGCTACGTACAGAAGCTTCAGCTGCAGAAAGAAGCTTTGGATGAACAGCTCTTCTTAGTGAAGGAGGCAGAATGTAACATGAGCAGTCCCAAGAGAGAGATCCCAGGGAGAGCAGGGGATGGCTCAGAGCACTGCAGCAGTCCTGTGAGCAGGTTTCCCTGTCCTCTGAAATATAGAAGCTTGGCTCTTTGGTTTGCATAATAAACTCACCAGCCTTCTGCATCATTTTTCCTATTTGCTACAGAGAGGATAAGCTTCATTTTCTGAACTCTATGAAGTACCCTCTAGTGGAAATTCCTAGCTATGTCTGCCAAAGGCCCTTTGTAGATACCTTAGAAGCACATATGTTTTTGCAGATGTTTTCTTTCCTCTGAATAGCTGGTTCTTAGCTGGTCCAGTGGGTTCAAACCAAGGGCCAATTTCTGCCCTGCACTGCACAATGTGGTTATGAAACACTACCAGATGCAGTGAATATGGGACTCTCCCAAAGCGGAATAGCATATCATTTGCACCCATGTTACCCAGAAGTAAATGACCATACAAAATGTAAGTGGGGTCCAGAAATGAGATCCAAGCTGTTTTAACTTTTTCCCAGCACACAAGTCCCTTGTGATGGTCTCTATAAATGGTACCAATATGGCCAAGGGGGTTCATTTCACTACAAAATGATGATGTGGTCATATTTTAAAGCATTTAACTTGACTTGTCCAATGTATCTTCCATGTGAACCAGTAACTAAATGATATTTTTCTCCATTCTCAGGATTTACGCAGAAATCAGAAGAGGATGGCAGAGCTGAATGCCACCATCCGGAAACTGGAGGACAGGAACACACTACTTGTAGATGAACGAAATGAACTGGTTTGTGATCTTGTCCTTGTCATGCTGGGGAGGCAAGAAGTCATAGGGAAAGAAAAGAAGGGTGATTTAGGCAGTCATGATTAATGCTGTATCTACCCTTTACTCCTAAGGCTTAGAACTTCTCATATGAAAGCACAGGAAATGACACAGTTCTTGGGTGTGCTCAGCAACCTCAGGGCCCAGTCCAAAGTTCCTTGCAATCAGTGGTAATTTTTCTATTGATGTCAGTAGGCTTTGGCTCAGGGCTTTAGTCTTTGTTTCACTACATCCGTTAACACACAACTGTTCCATGCATTATGAAGTGCTTCATAAAACATAGCATGGTGCGACGTTGTATTTAAACATAAGAGGTAACAAGGGCTAATTTTTGCTGCTAACTGAATCTCCAGCCCTTCCATCTCCCTCACCAAGGATAGCCCTGCCCCTTGACAGGTGCCCTGCCCCTGGCTGCTATCTTGGGGCAGGTGTCCTGTCCCCTAGCCCCTGACTCCTGACCATCAGAAGTCTTTCTGGGAGTGGGGGTTGCCTTCTTGGAACTGGAAAAAAGACAAATCATATAGTAAAAGTCAAAAATCTACTGTAACAGGTTTTAATTTTATTTCAAAGAATGTTTTTGTCCTGACTTACATGTGTTTGCTTAGTGTATATAGAGATGATTGCATAATAGGTCAAAAATAAGGTCTTACTCCTGTATTTTGTGTGTGGAGAGTGTGTGGAGTGTGGGTGGCAGGTGGGCATGTGTATATGCTGGGGTGTGGGGAGGGGTTGGTGAGGGGGTGTGGCTGTGTGTGGGGAGTCTAGAGTATCTTGGGTGTTAATATGTGTATATGTGGGGTAGTTGTGGGGGGGTATGGGCGTGTGGGGTGTGAGGTAGGGTGGGGGTGTGGGGACCCTGCACATGCCCCCCTATGGCACACAGCGCCTACTGCTAACAGCAGCAGCAGCAGACTCATTGCCTACTCACATGTTGCACAGTACCAGCCAGTTCTGGGAGTTGCACATGGCATCAAGGAGCGCAGCCAGGCTGCCCACCTCTGTCACTCCCTGCAGGTCATGTGCAGCTCCCACACCACTGGGGGAAAACCCTGCATGATGAAGGCAGCAGCCTCACCTGGCTCCCTGCCACCACATGCAGCTCCTGTCCAGCAGAGTGCCAGGAGCAGTACGGGGCAGCAGAGCCAGGCTGCCAGTTTCATTATGTGGGGCTTCCCCTGGTGGTGTGGGAGTCCCAGGAGCTGCATGTGAGCCATGGGAAGCCCCGTGAGATACAGGCGGGCCAGTTTGGCTCTGCTCCTTCCACTACATGCAACTCCTGGAACTGGCTTGAACCGCGTGCTACCAGGCAGCTGCGCCTGCATGGGCCATGAGCAACCCTGAGGGTCCGCTGCCTGCTGCTTTCACCAGTGGCAGGGG